>NC_136495.1:153122440-153209940 GCF_053919585.1 Euprymna scolopes | reverse complement strand
ACAGTGCGCAATACATAGGTAGAACTAGGTAGTAAGTTATAAAAATATATATAGCAATTAAGCTACACAGAATATTCTATGCTTCATTCTTATGAGAATTAGTCAGCCTGACATATATATTTTTATAACTTATATATATATAGTAACTACTTAATTTACTTACATAAAATTAATATACGAAAGTATAGATTTATGCATAAACTTTAAGTATTTACTTCAAAAGTGCTCAATACGTAGGTAGAGCTAGTTAGTAATTTATAAACTATATATGGCGATTAAGCTACACTGAATATTCTGCGTTTCATCCACTCTAGGAATCTTCAGGCTTATGCGCATAAGCCTGAAGAGTCCTAGAGTGGATGAAACGCGGAATATTCAGTGTAGCTTAATCGCCATATATATTTTATAAATTACTAATATATATATATATATATATAGTATCACTGTAAAATCTGTCTAGAGATATTTAGATAGTAATACTTTTGTGTTTCTTAAAAGCTAAATTATACCTACTTATATTAAAGAACATTCTACACGGATCCAGATATTTAAAAGCTCTCACAAAAATATTGTTACTGTGCTTTCAATTCTGTTTTTATTTTTATTCATGTCATAAAAAAAAAAAAACATCCCTAAAGTATTTTACATCTTGGAAAAAAAGTAATTCTGTGTCCTTGAAATAAAAGGTTGACATCAACAAATATAAAACACACCTGGGAAAGAAAATCCTGTCAATAAGTTCCAAAATTAGTTTATGATCAAACAGCAATTCAAAAAGCTGTAAAATCAAGAGAGGAAGGAGGACTCGAGAGTAAGTCATGTGATCTTGATACGAAACAGCCATTGGCCGATAATGTTTGCCTTCATTTGCAGATGGGAAAATAGGAAATGTGCCAAAGTGAAAGATTGGCTGCTGATCAAACCGGCTGCAAATGAGAAGAGGACTTAAATAAGGTTACTGGAAGAGGATAGAGAAATAAAGAGTGGGTGGAGAAAAATAAAACTGAGAAAGAATGATTAAGAATGACAGGCAGACATGAGATTTAGAATATCGAGTATAGAAAATAAAAAAAAAACTTTATCTTGAAAATAAATGAAGAAATAAAATAGCAAAATTGGGAAGAGGGTAAAAAAACTGAACATAACGAAAATGGAAGATGGAGATTGAACGAGAAATAAAATTATGTGAGAAAGAAAAGATTGAGTTAAATAATGGGGCGTATAATACTTTTACCGAACATTAATAAGTCCCCTTTGAGTTGCTATTTTTTAAATAGTTTTTGACTGTTAAGATAGAAATCCTTAATACTTAGATCAGCAGTTCTCAACATAAAGGCATTTTCCTATGAGAATAGTGACAACATCTGAAGAAAATTTTGTGTAGTTTTGGCTCTTTATCTTTTTGTGCGCATAGTGTTATATATGTACTAGGAGATGCGCTCAGCGTTGCCCCATCGTAAAATATGCTTAAATATAATTTCTGCAGATTTCATAGTGTCAATTCTCTATCGATTTTTATATATTATATTGTACCCAATATAGAGTGGTAATTTCAAAAGATAAAACAAATACTTGAGTGTCATCAGCTAGAATCGAAATCGAAACGAAAACTTATAAAGAATTATTGGTAAAATTATTTATTACAAGATTCAAGCAAGGAAGGAGAACTGGACGGTCCACAGGGTTTTATAGTAATTAACATATATATGAAATTCAACATAGTTCTCCAGCCTTTATATATACATGGTGCCCGCAAAGCTTGGCTACGTAATGTGCAGGGTGCCCGCAAAGGCTGGCTACGTAATGTGCAGGGTGCCCGCAAAGGCTGGCTACGTAATGTGCAGGGTGCCCGCAAAGGCTGGCTACGTAATGTGCAGGGTGCCCGCAAAGGCTGGCTACGTAATGTGCAGGGTGCCCGCAAAGGCTGGCTACGTAATGTGCAGGGTGCCCGCAAAGGCTGGCTACGTAATGTGCAGGGTGCCCGCAAAGGCTGGCTACGTAATGTGCAGGGTGCCCGCAAAGCCTGGCTACATAATGTGCAGGTGGAGATAATGAAATTGAACACCAATTTCAATGTGAAATATGTACTTTGGCATGTGATGTCTATCTTTCATTGAATGTTCAAAGTGTATTTGTTGTACATTATGAGGTGCCTTCAATAAGTGTCCATACTTTTTTTGTAGTCATTTAAAATTGTCAAAGACTCTTGAAAATTCAGTATGTTATTGCTATACATGTTATGAGCTGATTAATTTTTATGATTTCAGGTTCAAATGAACAGCTACAGGAATGGGAATACACCCTACTAAAGCCTGATTGTCACAGCTGGTGAATTTCAAAAACGCAAATTGGACGCGAGGGCAATTTAGAAGAACGATATGCAATAAAATTCTATTTTAAATTTGGAAAATATACCACAGAAATGTATTGGATAATCTTGCATAGATTGACCATCAGTTTTCTCAGTGGCATAAAAGATTCAAGGAAGACAGGGAGTCTATAAGGGATGATGAGAGGAATAAGGAAGTAAGCACACCAGAGTTGATTGGCCAAATAAAGAATTTCATGGATAAGGGTCTTCTTGCGTCTATAGAGAAAATGAATGAACATTTTTTATATCAGTGTGGGAAATGTACACACAATTATTCGCGAGGAAATGAAGATGTGGAAGATTTGTGCAAAGTTTGTCTCAAGGATGCTCCATCCTTGTCACAAACTATTTGAGCAAATTGGTATCAAGACAGTTCTTCACCCTCCCTATAGTCAAAACCTTGCAACTTGTGACTTTGTTATTCCCTAAGCTCAAGGAAAACCTCAGAGGTTGTCATCATGAGACAGTTAAGACGCAGTGAAGACAGTAATTGACGCACTCACATTGGAGGACTTCCATGAGGCTTTCCAGAAGTTGTTGGAACGATACAACAAGTGCATTGCAGTCAGAGGAGATTACTTCGAAGAGGACTAGAATTTTATGTGTGTGCTATCAATAAAAGTGCCCATCTATATATATATATATATATATATATATATATATATATATATATATATATATATATATATATATAAAAGCGAAAATATATGTGTATGTATGTTCGCTTTTTGTGTATGTCTGCAAAACACTTTTTTTTTTTCTTTTTTTTTTCGAGGCCTGTTCGGTCGGCTTCCTCTTTGTTAAAACTTTTTATATCACCTTTAAATGATAATATCTACGACTTAACAACGGGGGCCGCCTGTCTATTTAATTTTCCTGACTTTTACCAGCTCGCCGCGTCTTCAAAAAGCGAATGATGGGGTGCAGGGAAATAGTAACTGGATTGCAGTGCAAAACTAGGTCAAATATCACGCCACTTCCTCGCACCTATATATTTCAGTTTATAGACCTTAACTGAACTCATTATCAATTCTTCTCCTTCGTGGCCGAGATGGTTAGGTGGCTGCCTTACCCCCCCCCCTTTCGTTTCCACCTTCGTGTCAAGGCTTCGGAATTCAATTCTACCTTCCGACCAAAACATTTTTTTTTACACCTCGAAACACTCGGCCAACATTTTTTTTTTTTATAACACCTACACCTCCAAACACCCGGGAAACGCCGGTTACTCCCCGCTAGTCTATAAATCTCACCTGTCTGTTTAAATCTATGTATGTATGTATGTATGTATGTATGTATGTATGTATGTTTGCCTAAAACTTTCGACAGAGGCGACGGATTTTCACGAGCCAATATCATTTTGAAGAACGACCCTTCAGACGACAAATATCGAAAAATTGGCCAAAAACATTAATTCCTTCACCCTCAACTGGGTACTTTTCTACTGGGAGAGGTCGCTTTTTTCGCTGATATTTTCGAAAGTCATCGCCTCTTTTCAATTGTCTAGCCTTAATTTAAACCTACGTCACTTCTGGTTTGGCGATGGCCGCAACAGTAAGGACGTAACGTTTTTTTTTTTTCACGTTCTTTTCCTCTTCGCGGTACGGGTTTGAGCCTGTCTGTACCTGCCTACTACCACTTTTTTTTTTTTGCTCAACACACACCTCCAAATACCCGGGAAACGCCGGGCATCCAGGCTAGTACAAAATAAGTTTGGAAACTTATTTGAGACACCTCGTAAATGTAACAGTAACTATTCAGTTATTTACACATTCAGATGTATTTTAAGTTTTTTTATTTACTTATTTCTGTGGCAGGTGTGTTTGTACTTTAGTCTGTGTGAGATTTTTTTTATTGTGTATCGATCACCTGTTTATTGAATCCTGCAATATTGATATTAAATAATGCAAGCATGATTTTTTTTCCAACAACTGAAATATTTGTAGCCGCATGAATTACATTATTTTTTTTTTGTTTTTTATTAAAAAAATCTTGGAACACCTGTACCTATATTTATTTATTTATTGTTATCTTAAAATGAAGTTGTTATTGTTACATTTTCTGTACAAATAATGCCAATCGAATCAAGTTATTCATTTTTAAAAACATTTCTTTCTTATATACATCATTTTCTTTTATCAATAACTAGCTTTAACTACATAGTGTTGCTTGATAGTCTTTTTATGTTAATTTTTGTACTGCTATTTTCGGTGCTTGTCTAGAAAGCCTCTCTCCTCGTATTGAAAATCAAGAGAAATCAGTATGATACCGGTGACAGAAAGAAAATATCGTACTCTAAAAATCACGTAAATTCAACACATAGTTTTATTTTAAATAAGAACATAACATTTGGTGGCTAAACTACGAGTAACAATTTCGTGATGCCACCTTGAAAACATTCTGAAGGCGCGAAAGAGATAATTTCAAATAATTCAAATTTGTGAGATTTTTAAAGTAATTTTTATCATTGGGTGGGGATATGGGGGAAAACTCAAATTCGCTTAAAATGATTTTCTTCATCAAATTAATTTACGTGATTTTTGCTGTCCGATATTTTCTGTTTGTTACAAGTCTTTATTTTTTCATAGGCGCGAGTTTGGGCAACCGCCCTGCTTTTATTAAGGATTAGCGGGGGTACCCGACGTTGCCGGGGTGTTTGGAGGTGTGTGTGTGTGTGAGGGGGGATAAATCAAAACAAAAGGGAAAATAAAGAATAAGTGAACGTAATAACCCTGATTAATTATCATAAAAAAAAAACGGCGGACGTGATGCAAAATAAAGAATAAGCAAACGATGTTAAGACTTTAAAAAAAAAAATTGGAAAATCAAAATAAGAAAAAAAACAGCGAACGTGATAGAAAAATAAAAAACAACGAACGAAAAATGGCATAAATAACCGTTTCAATATTAAAACTTAAAAAAAATATATATATATATATATATATATATATATATATATATATATCTGATACGTCGTCTCGAACGTGCAATCTTAAGATAAGGATGCTGTTAGTATACCGGCTGGTCTATGACCGTGTGAGCGAATTAGGTCGTTTTTTATATTTAAACTAATTCAAGAAATAAGTTTTTTTGCGTGCGTGTCTGGTTAAATTGTCATTGAGCGATTTTTTGCTACCCCTCTCTGTAGAAAAGTGCCCAGTTGAGAGTAAAGGAATTAATGTTTTTAATCAATTTTCAATATTTGTGTTTCGAAGGGACAAGCTTTAAAATGATACCGTGAAAGGGCTTTTGATAAGGTATGGCATGAAGGTCTTCTCAGGAAAATCAGATCATAGGGTATCACTGGAAGAATACTTAACATAATTAAATCCTTAGATAAGAGAAAAAAATCCAGGTTGTCCTCGATGGTCGTACATCTAAACAATATGATATAAATGTGGGAGTGCCTCAAGGGTTTATCCTTGGACCTCTATTATTCCTAATTTTCATAAATGACCTCCCTGACTAAATTGTCTGAGATGGGTATATATGCTGATGACACCAAGCTCTATAACAGACACGACAGGAAAACAAATGAACACATATAAAATGGCAGAAACACTAGAGGATGACCTACGATCTGTAGTGGAATGGGGACAAAAATGGATGGTTACATTCAATGCTGCCAAGATTAAACTTGTTTCCTTCAATAATTACAAGAAACCTTTTCTACCATCAATGACACTTTATCTGAAAGTACATCTTTTAAACTTCTCGACATTCACAGGAAACATGAATTGGAACAATTACATTGAGAGTATTGCCAGGATTGCTGCGAAGAAGATAGGTTCTCTCTACCGTGCTAGAAAGCTACTAACGCCTGAAAGTATCCTGTACCTCTGTAAGGTCACCATTAGCCCATGTATGGAGTATTGTTGTCATATTTGGGCTGATGCATGTGCTACTAGTCTATCGCTCCAAGACAAGGTTCAAAAGAGTATCGCCAACCTAATAGGTCCTGAACTGTCATCTAAGCTTCAGCCTCTGTGTCATCGAAATGTTGTATCCCTCTGTCTGTTCTACAAGCACTTTAACAGTGAATGCTCTTACGAACTGCAAGCACTTGTATCCCCTTCCCCAGAACCACTAGACTTTGGAATTCTTTTCCGGGTCCCTGCTTCCCCAACTGTACTGACACGCAGAAGTTCAAGTATAACGTGAACCGACATCTTGCTGCCCAACTCCCTACATAGTACCCCTGTAGCTTATATTTCTGATAGTAGCCCCCTACATCAAAGTGGAAATGTGCCTTGTTTGTGGTGAAAATGTAATAAATAAATAAATAAAATGACATTAGAAACGTTAGATTATTGTGCGTTTCATCGTGCATATTACATAGATTAAATAACTATGAGAATAGATGCGTCGAAGGCTCCCGAGCAACACTGAATAGTTACAGCGAGTAATCAATAAATTTAGATTATCTTAAGATTTATTGCGCTAAGATAAGCCATCTTTATCATTTACTATTGCTAAAATCAAATAAAGGCTTATATAGCATACCCATTAATTCTCTGGCTGGAAGCAAATGTTTTTTTACACACTCTTTCAGTCGCAGACAATGCTAAAAGGGCTGGATATCCGGTAACACTTGGATTCGGTCTTAATTTTTTTTAAATACTTTCCATCATCGAAATTGTTATTTAACAAAATTTACGTATAAACATTACTTTATATAAATTTGCTATATTTTATATTTAGTGTGAAAAAAAAGTATAAACAAGTTTTCGTTGGAATGTTCATAAATATTTAAGTTGTTACAAAAGTTGTCAATAATAATAATAATAATAATAATAATAATAATAATAATAATAATATCTTATATAAAAGTCAGTGTGTGTGTGTGTGTGTAAGTTTTTTCCTCATATGTTCAGCCATTTCGGAAACTATCTTTTGCAAATTTCACACGAAGCTTATTTATATGTTTGGCAGTGTTCTTAGATATTTTTTTTACAGCTAAGTATTGGAAATATCCGATCTTAAAGTCTTTTCTCTCTTATAGATATAAAAAAAAATTTTACATGGAATAATTTACGTTGCACCGCCCAAGGGAGATAACAAAATATCAGCAAATCATTTCTTAAAAAAAAAAACACTAAAAAAAGCACAGATTTGTCATCTGGAGATATAGCTCAGTGGTAGAGCATTCGACTACAGATCGAATGACCCCTTGTTCAAGCCCGGATGTACCTCACCATTTTATTTTTATTTTTTCTTATAAATGAGTTCAATTTACGTTAAAAGAAGAGGTACCATTTAAAATCGTCACAAATCATTTCTTCGTTTGCATATTTTAAAACTAATCATTAATGAGAACCGACTTTTCCAGGGCATTCATCGTCAAGCCCAAATATCAGCTGATTTAAACAAACACAAACAGAATTTGATGAACGACATTATCATTATTATTTTTATTTTTAATTTTGCGAATTAGTCCACCGGGCAAATTATTCTTTGTAATATTTAATAATCACACAAAAAAAAATTGATTCTATAATAATACACACACAACCTGCATAAATTAAAATATTATGATTAAGCGTATTTTACGAGCAGACAATACGGACGTCCAACTAGTCTTCATTCTAGTTGTGTATTTTTACTGTTGAATTCTGCTTGATATTAACATGTTAAATTCTTGATATTAACATGTTAAATTCTTGATATTAACATGTTAAATTCTTGATATTAACATGTTAAATTCTTGATATTAACATGTTAAATTCTTGATATTAACATGTTAAATTCTTGATATTAACATGTTAAATTCTTGATATTAACATGTTAAATTCTTGATATTAACATGTTAAATTCTTGATATTAACATGTTAAATTCTTGATATTAACATGTTAAATTCTTGATATTAACATGTTAAATTCTTGATATTAACATGTTAAATTCTTGATATTAACATGTTAAATTCTTGATATTAACATGTTAAATTCTTGATATTAACATGTTAAATTCTTGATATTAACATGTTAAATTCTTGATATTAACATGTTAAATTCTTGATATTAACATGTTAAATTCTTGATATTAACATGTTAAATTCTTGATATTAACATGTTAAATTCTTGATATTAACATGTTAAATTCTTGATATTAACATGTTAAATTCTTGATATTAACATGTTAAATTCTTGATATTAACATGTTAAATTCTTGATATTAACATGTTAAATTCTTGATATTAACATGTTAAATTCTTGATATTAACATGTTAAATTCTTGATATTAACATGTTAAATTCTTGATATTAACATGTTAAATTCTTGATATTAACATGTTAAATTCTTGATATTAACATGTTAAATTCTTGATATTAACATGTTAAATTCTTGATATTAACATGTTAAATTCTTGATATTAACATGTTAAATTCTTGATATTAACATGTTAAATTCTTGATATTAACATGTTAAATTCTTGATATTAACATGTTAAATTCTTGATATTAACATGTTAAATTCTTGATATTAACATGTTAAATTCTTGATATTAACATGTTAAATTCTTGATATTAACATGTTAAATTCTTGATATTAACATGTTAAATTCTTGATATTAACATGTTAAATTCTTGATATTAACATGTTAAATTCTTGATATTAACATGTTAAATTCTTGATATTAACATGTTAAATTCTTGATATTAACATGTTAAATTCTTGATATTAACATGTTAAATTCTTGATATTAACATGTTAAATTCTTGATATTAACATGTTAAATTCTTGATATTAACATGTTAAATTCTTGATATTAACATGTTAAATTCTTGATATTAACATGTTAAATTCTTGATATTAACATGTTAAATTCTTGATATTAACATGTTAAATTCTTGATATTAACATGTTAAATTCTTGATATTAACATGTTAAATTCTTGATATTAACATGTTAAATTCTTGATATTAACATGTTAAATTCTTGATATTAACATGTTAAATTCTTGATATTAACATGTTAAATTCTTGATATTAACATGTTAAATTCTTGATATTAACATGTTAAATTCTTGATATTAACATGTTAAATTCTTGATATTAACATGTTAAATTCTTGATATTAACATGTTAAATTCTTGATATTAACAATACTTTTTTACAGGGGCATTATTTCCTCATAAAAAATTGAAACTTATCAAATTTTGAGAGGTCTTTTAACAGAAAATGAAAAATTTGTTATTAAAGAAATATCAATGTTTGTTGAAACTTAAGTTTTGGTTTAAATTCGTTAAATTCTGTAAAAACTTTTTTGTGTAAAAGAAAACGCATAACGTTTGTTTAAAATTTGTTTGTGTACGTATTCTTTTAAAATAGTTCAAATATTTTTGATCCAACAATAAAGAACAATTAAAAAAATAAATTAGAATTTCAGGTGCGCTGTTACACACACACACACACGCACGCGCACGCACGCACGCACACGCGCGCGTTTATTTATTTCAAATTTCCCGCGCATTTGTACAAAATAAGTTCTTCCAGCAACGACATGATTTCAAATACGCCCACACGCTTTTCTCACAAAAACAAAAGTAAAATGGACATATTTCTGGCGGACGTAGTTCAAGACAGTACCACGTGACACAAGCCACCAATGAGAAAATTTAGAAGATTCTCTTTTTAACGCTTTGCCAAAAACAAAATACCAGCAGCAGCAATCTTGTGCTGGAGTCGGTTCAAAAATTATTTAAACGCAACAAACATTCTCTCTTCCTTCCCCCCTTCTTCTCTTCTTGCTCTCACGTGACACGAGAACATGCCTCTCGTTTTTATCTGATCGTCGTTTTCAAATCTGTCGAAACCATAATTACACACGCCACGCAGACGCCCCCAAAAAATCACAGTTATGCACACACGCACCCATTCCGTACATTTTCTAGTAGAATTAATAACAACGGATTACTTTCCTCGTGCCCTTCTGAATAAGACGGACTTCGTCAGTTAAAACAGAAACCTTGAAATAAGGACATTATTTTCGCACAAGACTTTTTTACCTTCTAATCTTATTAATTTAACGAAGGACTTTCATCTAACATAACCTTTTAATCTTAATAATTCCACAAAGGATTTTTCACCTACTTTGAACATTCTCATCATAATCATTTTTCAAAAACTCTTACCGATCGGACTTTGCTTGTTTATCTTATTTTTGTTGAAAAATAAATGCAGTGCATTTTAAACGAGAAGGAGGCATCATTTTGTTTTATTCCTTTTTGTTTGGGGCAGAGAAATTTAATTTCACTTAAACTTCTTTTCCCATACACAGGTTAGTGTTTTTAAAAATATATTCTTTGATGATTGTCTTTCGTAAGACACAAAAACAAACACGAAATGTAATTTTAAATTGCTATAATAATAATAATGATAATAATAATAATGTAACAATAGTTATAACAATAGATGTTAAAATTTAAATTCAGTAAACTTTATTTTATAATTTTATAACTGTTAAAAATATACTGCAAACATAAGATTTTTTTGTATTATTAGAAACATTAGATTGTCTCCCTTTAGTTTAGTACTCGCCGAAACTTAAGAAAATTGAGAGTTGCTCATAATTTGTATTTAATTCTAATAAACTTTTTTAAATGTGGAGCATCAAACTTAAATGTTTAACCGATGATGACTTTTGTTTTTTTTTGTTTTGTTAGACCGATTATTAAGACTTAAAGGCCACTCGAGGATAAAATTTGGTGAGTTTCAAGTAGACAATAAGACAACATCGTGATGATCGGTAATAGTGGAACTTGAGTAGGGTTTGATTATTTAAGAGAATAGCTCACTAAGAACATGTTTGCATTAGACTTGAGAATGACGATGTTATAGTCAGCTGAGAAGCAACACCACTGTATAGTTTTACAGGTCTGGAAAAGAAACTTTGCTCAAGGAATCTTCGTTTAGTTTTAGACACAGACAGTAAGAGAAATCATTGACAGTTATTGTAGCTAGACGACTATTAGTTGTAAATGTTTTATGGGAGGGCATGGATTGAAGCTCAGTCGAGCACCTACTATGAAAATAAGAATAGAGCAGAAATAGACTAGCAACGTCTCTTCTCTGTAAGTAAGGAGGACAAAAAAGTCATTGTCCACTAGATTTGGAAGCAGCTTTGTACCCTGCCAAAGCAAAATAGGATGTTTTAGCAGCTCCTCGCCAGATGTGGCAACAGTACTCAATCTTAGGACGTACTTCGCTGTTGTAAAGATTTTTTTGTGCTTTTCTTGTATTAAAATATTTTGATATTTTATTAAATTAATAGATGAGTAGCACACCTTTCCCTAGTCGATGAGGAATGGGCGAAGAGACTGACAATCTTGATGTAGTCTGAGTGTGTCCTCCAAGTTCCACTAAAGAATGCTGAGCGTTCTTTTTCACAACATGAGCATAGACAATCAAAATTCTGATGTTGAACTTAATTCAGCCGCTGATAGTTTCTTCCATTTATATCACAATGTGCGCTGTTAAGACTATTCTTAACTGCGCAAAAACTGAAAGGTCCCATTTCAAAAAGTATTTGCTCATAAACAACTGTAATTTAAACATGCTCGACATGCATTCCTCTTCCCCACAAGTTCACGAGGAATTTCGGGTGAGTGAGGTGAAAAAGAATGCTGTTCACTCTACACTCTGAAACAATAGAGAAGAGGGTTGGTTAGCTTATGTCCTAGGTGATGAGAGGAGACATTTACATTAGCTATCTCCCTCACCCACGGTGAGTTTTTTGCGGGCACGACAAAAAAATCCTGTACAAAAGTCCTCTGAAGCTATATACACTGTGATAGAATCACTAGTCTTGGTTTCGTCGGGGCCGCAACCTACTCGTTGGTGCAATCTCTGAAGCACCAGGAGCGTTGTGTGGCATCAGTCGGCTCAAGGCCTTGGGGGCCTTCTTGGCAATTGTATGCATGTTACAGACCAAGCACTGCAGGACTTGGCTCTGGAATTCCGGTCATTTGACTTACCATGCTGTAGTTCTCCGCAGGCCCAGCACTTGCTCTGTTTGTTGCTGCGAGATGGTTGTGACTGGTGGGGTTTGTCGTTGCCATGGCTCATGACCGCGGTAGTTTCTCCAACAGCTGCTCTGGTAGATTTACCCTGTTTCTTCTGGACTATATAGGCAACAGTTTCCTCCAGGGTTCAGTCTGTTTTGGGATCACCCAACAGATCAGAAAGAATCTCTGGATCAGCAATACCACGAATGAGATTATCCCTAATAATCTCACTGCTATAATCATAAGTGTGGCCACAGCCCGGTTCCTTACACTTTGCTGTGTACTGGCATAAAGCGGACTGACCCCTGAGAGCGGCAAGGAAGGTTCTGATAGGGGTACCAGGGGCCTGTGTCATCCTACTGAGTTTGATGCGGTGGACCAGAGTGCTCTCCTCCCTGACTGCCAGGCACCTTATAGCAGCAAGGAGGTCTGCCTGGGTCATTGATGACACATCTTCCTGCAAGTCTCTCAAGAGGTCATTCATGAGGTCCCCATCACAGCAGTGAAAGAGGGCCGTGGCACACACAGCATCAGTGATAGCCATGCCGGTCTTATACATAGACCATTGTCGCTTGAAGGGTGACCATTGATCCGGGGTGCTTTCAGCACCAATAGATGGGGACTTGAGCTTAAACCTGCGAGCTGATGGTTGTTGGGGGTTGGCCATCGGGGCTGGATGGGCAGTTTGGGCATGAAGGTTCATGGAGGTAATGAGCACGTTACTGAGGGATTCAGGGAGTTTCTTGGATTTCCAGCCACATCCAGTAACTGGGCAGGTGACTTCAATTTTGTCGCTCATTATTTATTCAGGTGTAATGAGTTGCTTTCAGAAGCAGCGAGATCCGGACGATGTGTAGTCGTAGAACAGCATAGATGAGTAGCACACCTTTCCCTAGTCGACGAGGAATGAGCGAAGAGACTGACGATCTTGATGTAGTCTGAGTGCGTCCTCCAAGTTCCACTAAAGAATGCTGTTCACTCTACACTCTGAAACAATAGAGAAGAGGGTTGGTTAGCTTATGTCCTAGGTGATGAGAGGAGACATTTACATTAGCTAATTAAAACTTAATTGCCATTGCTCCCAGGTCCACTCTGACCCAGAGTGGTATTACCTGTTAGTGTCCCAACTATGAGTTAAATAGAAACCGACTTGAAAATAAATGTATTCTATTAAAAAAAAATTTCTTCAAAATCTTTGGATTCGGCATTAAATAACCTGAAAAGGTTGATATGCCGTAAAACAAAACCAACCAACCTATTTGTTTCCACGTGCGGTACCCAACACGAACTTTCTTTATCATGCTACAGAACTGCTCTCGTCAATACACCGACAAACACACATGACAACACTGAAACACACAGAATACCTTTCCCTTTCTTTTTCCTTTAACCGGCTTCCTTCGTTCCGATGGCTACTAGCTATAAATACATGTAAACGGAACTATTTTCTCCTTCAACCAACCGGCAATATATTAAATCTATCTTTATACAAGAACACTTCCACCTACTAACCCGTTTTTCTCTCGTGCACGCAACTAACGAGGATGACAAAGAAAGTTGTTTATTAAATGCTAAAATAAGACTGTCTCTCCTTGTCTTCATAATTAACTAAAATCGCTAAGTGTTTTGGTTTAGATTCTAGCTGATCACCCCAGTTATATTTTTCTTATACTTTTGAAATCATTACTATATATTGGGTACAATATAATAATCAATAGAGAATTGGTTCGATACTAAATACGAAATCTGCATAAATTAAAATACATTTAAGCGTGTCTTACGACCGGGCAACTCGCTAGTATGTTCAAAATGTCTTTTTTTTCTCAGAGTGTTTCTGATAGTGTGTGACTAAAATGAAAGATACATTTATTTATCGACTTGCCCGGTTAAAAAAATTATACTCGATTTTTTTCCGAATCTGTATTTAATTAAAATTATTATTAATGAAATGTTTCTTTTTAATTACTCCTTTATTTTATTTGTTCAATAAATGAAACGCAATTTTTTTTATATTATTGTACACTCTACATTAAATCACTCCCACAGAAAATGAGATGCTATCTTTTTAGGCGATTACCTGCAAAACTTGTTGATGTTAGTAAAATAAAGTTGTAAAATGTCTTTTGGGGCAGAAAAAAACTCAATTAAATTATCAAAACTAACTCATCTGGTAGATTACCCTAAAACCTGTTTTCTAGTGCTAGAAGATCCAATTAATTTTTTCCCTTTCCAAAACTCATTCTGCAAAGTCAAAAAAATTTTCCAACGCAAAAATAGTAAATCGAGTACTATGAATAAAGATGTATATGACTTGCCTACATGCAGAGCGCTACACCCACAATATTGCTAGCTTTATTAATCATGCTTTTTAGTCCTCTGTTGAAATGTAGTTTGTATTAGAATTCGCTTCAAACTGAACTCGTTTACGTTTTCTTGCTTTCGTTGCGTCACATTGAACTCAATTTATAAAATTCTGACTGTACTTATCTGGCATTGCCAGGGAGTACAAGAAAAAGCGACTAAGACTTGTTTACGAAGACATGGAATTAATTTTGGTCACTTTGATGCCGTAGTCCAATTATTTTGCGTAATAAGAAATTAAAATTTTTAGTCGCTGTGAATAAGCGATTAATAGTAAATAACAAATTATGTGTAATTTGTGTAGAGATAAACAAATAAAGGCACGTGAAGTGCCACCTGAATAATATGTATGTATATATATATTAGTTGGACACCCGGCGTTGCCCGGTCGTACAATACGCTTAAACATGATATTTTAATTTTATGCAGATTGTGTATGTATTATTAAAGAATCAATCCTCTATTAAATATTATGTATTACAAGGAATAATTTGCCCGGTGGACTAATTCGCAAAAAAAAAAAAAAAAAAAAAAAAAATGTCGCTCATCAAATTCCTTCTGTGTTTGTTTACATCACGTCAGCTGATATTTGGGCTTGATCTTAAAAATAGTCTTTATTCTTTTATAGATAAAAGAAAATTTTTACAGGCGGAATATTTTATGTTATAACGGCCAAGGTTACACCGGTGTAACGTAAAATATTTCTCTGTAGAAATTCTTTTTATCTATGAGAAGCAAGGCTATTTTAACGATCGGATTTTTTCGATATTTATCAAATGAAGTTCTATACGAAACATATCTAAGAACACTGCCAGAAATATAAATTATCTTTGTGAAATTTCTGAATCTATCAAGAAGGAACTACCTCATACACATACACACACAGTGACTTTTATATAAGAGATTCTAACATTGTGTAAATGTCTTCCATGGAAGGGTGGGTAAGCGTTCTATTGGCGTCGGATTTCGTGCACTGGTTTTACAGCCATCTTTTATCCAACTTTTTTTTTTTTGTTTCGTTTAGTTGCCTTTTTTAGTTTATTTGCTTTTTTAGTTTATTTGCTTTTTTGTTTGTGTTTTATTTTTGTTTATTTGTTTTTATTTTTGTTTGTGTTTGTTTTATATTTGTTTTTTGTTTACTTGTTTTTTTATTTTTTGTTTTTATTTGTTTTTTTGTTGGTTTGTTTGGTTTTGTTTGTTTGGTTTTGTTTGTTTGGTTTTGTTGTTTGTTTGTTTGGTTTTGTTGTTTGTTTGTTTGGTTTTGTTGTTTGTTTGTTTGTTTGTTTGGTTTTGTTGTTTGTTTGTTTGGTTTTGTTTTTTGTTTGGTTTTGTTTTTTGTTTTTGTTTTTTTTGTTTTTTTTTGTTTTTTTTTTTGTTTGTTTTTTTGTTTGTTTGTTTGTTTTTTTTTTGTTTTTTTTTTGTTTGTTTGTTTTTTTTGTTCGTTTGTTTTTTTTTTGTTTGTTTGTTTGGTTTTTTTGTTTGTTTGGTTTTTTTGTTTGTTTGGTTTTTTTGTTTGTTTGGTTTTGTTTTTTGTTTGTTTGTTTGTTTTTTTTTGTTTGTTTTACCTAATTAAACGAAGAATCGAAATCGTTCGTTATATATATGGAACATATTTCTATTTGATCTTAACATAAAAATTTATAAAAATCGAAAAATATATGAATAATTAAGCAAATTATTTCACTTGTGTTTAACAGTGTTCGTTTCGCTCTCTTTCTCTCCCTTTCTCTCCCTCTCTCCCGCTCATTCTCTCTCTCTCGCTCTCTCTCTTCCTCCCTCTCCCGCTCGTTCTCTCGCTCGTTCTCTCGCTCGTTCTCTCGCTCTCTCTCTCCCGCTCGTTCTCTCTCTCCCTCTCCCGCTCGTTCTCTCTCTCTCGCTCTCCCCCACCCCTATTTCTCTCACACTCTATGTATACATGTATAATTACTTTCATATGTCTCCGCAATAAGTGAAAATTGTCTCCATTCTAACAGTTTTATCAGTCGGAATAAATATTTTTAATAAAATAACGATAAAATAGATCCGTGCAAATAATATAATGGGAAAGGGAACGTAAATATAGTTCTAATCCAGTATCGATATCAGACTGATTGCTATTTCAGCCTGACACGATAACAATCAAATTTTTAACACTTAAAACGCTAAAAAAAAATGCTTTTGTAATCTTATTTTTTAAATGTTCTATACCCCCCCCCCCTTCAACGTTTGATACTTCATTCCACTGCTCTAACTGAAGAGCTTCAACCAAAACATTTATAAGCATGACTAAATGCTGACGATAACCAAATGAGATTTGATAACCATGGATTGCGAAGCTGATTCCCATGGCTGCCATTATCTTTTCAATTCTCTCTTTTTCATGTACAGCGATCGTTTTGCGTAACACATACGTAAAACAAAAAGAATTACTATTTTTCTCTCTTTATGTTTGTTTTAAATGATGGACATTTATTGTAAAGTGAAAATAGACATTATCGCTTTCTCTTGAATCGTTCACGAATCAAGTGAAGTATAAATAATTACTTCTGACCAATTGTTTGGCACTTTAAAATCCGAATGCATCTGACAGAAGCTAATAGTTGTTATCAGCCAAGAAAAAAGGGTCAGTGACAAGTCCTTTCCTGTTCTATATATTGATGCGAACAATGGATTTAACAAGAATGAATACAGGGTGGAACGATAAAATTGTCGCCCTAGAAAAGATATCATTCCATTTCCGTTTGATGAAAACCGTTTTTTGAATTTGTTGTCGCAGACTATCTACTAGTAGTCCAGTTTTTTACAAATCCCAAGAACGGTAGGAGCCTTCTATAATGTTTGAAATTGACACAATGTTCAACGAGCGATATCTGAGATGCGCCGCTCTATAACACATGCTCCTTTATAAAGATGATGATGTATAGCTTAAAACGTACATATTTTGACACGTCGTGTTCACAGGCTTTCTTTCTCTCTGTTTCTGTTTCTCTCTCTCTCTGTCTCTCTCTCCCTTGCTCTCTCTATTTTCCCCTTTCTCTCTCTATTTTCCCCTTTCTCTCTCTCTTTCTCTCTCTCTCTCCCTCTTTCTTTGTCTCTCTCTCCGTCCCTTTTCTCTTTTCCCTCTTTATCTCTTTTTCCCCTCTTTATCTCTCTCTCTCTCACTCACTCCTGTGTCCATATTTTGCTCAATAAAATTTTGATTATTGGGAAAAGCCACAAAAGTACCCACATGATTAAAATGATAAATTCAACAGACCAGATAAACAAATTATAATAACAAGAATAGATATTCTATTCTGTAGCATCAACATCTCCCACATCGCGAAACTAATACATGTTTAACTTATTATAATCTTAAATTACAGGATTATCTATTGATCCATAGCAATTCTCTTTATGCATATGATACAGTTCATGTCTATTATGCATATATATGGCTTCATTATATCTGAATATTGGTGAAGGGATTCTTCTGTGGTTTGGAACAGAGCGTGTAGCTATCGATATGAGTAAAATAGTACTATTTTGTAACTTGAGATAAATCTGCAAATTATTGATTATGTTCGGTATAAGAATACAACCATAATCTTGCCGTTTTTGAAACATTAATTCGATCATAAAACGACTCGTGAACACTTTCATGTCTGAAAATGTAATTTTAAATATTAAAATCACACAACAGAGCAAAGATAAGCCATTTTCAAATCAGTTATTATTTTGGATTAATTACGACTGACTTTTCCTTACTATGATGACTTTAAGTTGTGAATAGATAAGTTTTTAATAATTTGTCGATTAAAAATGAATTAGTGGTCTCTATGCATCCAGCGCTATTAGCTATAGAATGTTGCATTTTGACTTTTACAACAGCATCTTCATAGTGATTGATCGTCCGTGTGTGGTGACGACTCGCACAAGTAATTCTGTTAATATGAATGGAAGTAGACAGACCACGGTGGATCTAGAGGAGTAAATCGTAATAAGCAACCCCGTTATTCCCATGAGTAGTAGTAGTAGTAGTAGTAGTAGTAGTAGTAGTTACTGTGGTAGCGGGTCAGAGAACAGACGGGTTATAAGATAACCATCTTATTAACAACGGACAAGTACAATGCTCCAGTTAATGGAGAACTATGGCGAGTTGGTTGGTCTATCGATAAAATACTCGTCCCTTTAGAGGGGTTGAGTTAGAAACAGCATCCAGCCATGCAACGTTTTGGTTCAAACAAACTATGGTTGTCGTAAGAGGAACAAATGACTGAATAGCTGCTGAATGGTAGACATGTGCAAGCCATAAAACCCTCTTTTTTCACCCCAAACAATGCATATTGCCACTTGGACGTAAGAGGATTTTATTTGTAGTCGTGTCTAACAGAACTGTGGGGAGTTGCGCAGCAAAATGTCTGTTCACATTACATTTAAACTTCTACATATTAGTACAGTCAGAAGCAGGAAATAAAGAGAGAATTCTAAAATCTAACAATTCGAGGGAGGAAACTATTGAAGTAATAGGCGTTCTGGCATCTGGGAACCTCCAGAGTGAAGGAGTGCGATTTTGTTGCTTTTCAGGTTAATCAGGAGTGCTGTGAGTTCATCAGAGCATATTCCATTAAAGTACTTGCAAAGCAGGCACAGGGATGCAACATTGCGATGGGACAGAGATTGAAGTTTGGGCGATAGTGCGAGCCGTATTAGATTTGGGATTTTATTTTTACCTGAAGAGTGAGAGATTAGTGGTGGATGCAACGATATTCCATGCATGGGTGAACCGCGGCTTTGCAAAGATATACTCTCTATCGTGAGTAATTTTCTAACACATTAGGAGGAGATCACTTTCTTTGCAGCAGCCTTGGCAATGTCCTCAATGTATTTGTCCAAATTTATGTATCATATGAATGTTAAATCGGGGAGTTTTAAGGATAGGCTCTCAGGTAGTGTTAGTAATCATCGCAATCGTTTTCTTTTTCTCTTTGTGGTTATGGTTGTCTACAACTCATTACTCGGTCAAATAAAGGTTTAAGTAAGTTTAACCTTGATTTCTGTGATGTGTAATTAGCAAAGGTGAAATTCTGTACGAAAATTCAAACTACATTTTAATGACAGAAAATTCCAGTCGCGATATTTAAAGAAATTTCAAATAAAATCCTCTAATCAGGAGTCCACAAAAATGATTAATTTTCTAAACTGTTTCAATCATGTGACCAATATTTTCTGTTTTTATTCGGTTGCTTCAAAGTATTTTAGGATTCCACCTTTCTTGATTCTTCTAACCAAGGCCTAGTCGATGTAACTAACAAAACTTCACGAAACCAGAGCTGTATCTAGCATCAACTTTTTCTCATGTATCCGTTTTATAATTCTTTTGCGACGCTCCACGACATTGTCTCTCTAGTTTTTTGTTGTAATGTGGTTCAAACACGTGACTATAGCTCAACTATATTTGAGAACAGCATACTCTTTTCATTGTTTTGACTCTCGAGTGTGTATCCGTTGATATCATATGCTTTTATATAGAGTGATGTGGTTCTCGGTTGATTAACCGTCTGTGTTGGATATCTACTCGAGTCAAAACAACCAGAATATGCTGTTGTCATAGCCCTACAGATTAGAGTAAGTCGAAGCTGTGAGTTGGAATGCGAGCACTAAGCAGTTTACTTTACAATTTATTTACAAGTTGATGTTACCCGACACGGACTTCTATTATTGTACCTAACAGAATAAAACTATTCTTTATTTTATATTTGTGTATTGTTTTACACTCGACGATACAAAAGTTTAAAATTTTATGCACGTGTTTTTCCTAGATTTTTGATAGCCTAATAGGTAACACAGGATCCTGATAGAAATAACTTCCCAAAAAATGAGTAAAAAATATATTAGGTTGACAAGAAGGTTCTTGCGGAATTGTTACTTTTGATTTCGAATGCTGTATTTTCAAACAAGTTTTTGTTATAATACCTTTACTTTGTCATTTTAAAGATTGTTCTTCGTTCTATCTAACCGTTTAAATTACAATCGTTTTAAAATATTTTTTTCAGAATGTTGAATACAAGATGGAAAAAAGCAAATTCGCACAATTTTCTTATTTCAATTCAAGCTAGGTCAAAAAGCTGCTGAAACAGCTCGCAATATCAACGAAGCATTTGGCCTTAGAACCACTACAGAATGCACAGCTCATTGGTGGTTTAAGAAATTTCGTGGTGGCAACGAGTTTTGAAGATGATGCGCATAGTGGTCGCCCATCAGATATTGACAACAATTAAGAGCATTAGTTGAAGCCAATCTAGGCAAACTGTTCGAGAACTTGCTTCTGAATGAGACATAACGTATATGACGATTTCCAACCACTTGAGAAAGATTGGAAAGACAAAAAACTTGATAAAGAAGTCATAAATTTAATGACAACCAAATATGAAGTGTCATCTTCCCTTTTACACAATAAGAATGACTTGTTTCTCAACTGGGTTGTGACTTGTAATGAAAAGTGGGTTCTTTATGACAACCAGCGATGCTTAGCTCAGTAGTTGGACGCCAATGCACCTCCACAAAACTTCCTAAAGCCAGAGTTGCAAAAGAAGGTCATGCTGACTGTTTGATGGTCTGCGATCAGTCCATTAATTTTTGAAAGCAGGTGAAACCATTACGGCAAAGAAATACTGTCAACAAATGGATAAAATGCATCAGACACTTTGACAACACCCAGCATTAATCAAACCTGTAGAAATTGAATGGATTGAGCGAGAAACCTCCCTCATCCGCCATACTCTCCAAACCTCTCACCTATTGACTATCACTTTTTCAAAGCATCTCAACAACTTTCTGCATAAGAAATGCTTCAAAAACCTAAGCAATATCAAAAACGCTTTCAGTGACTTCAGCGCAACCAGAACGCAAGATTTTTACGTTACTGGCATGATTAAATTTGTTTGGCAAATGTTTATTGATTCTGGTGGTGCTTATTTCGATCAATAAATTTTGTTTGAACCGAAATATTTTCATTTGAATTTAAAAGTTAAAAACTGCAAGAACTTTCTTGTAAACTTAATATATTCCTGCTACACGATTCGCTTACAATAGTCATCTACAATTCTTTATTTCAATAAATATGATGCTGATGTATAATCATGTCACCGCATCGATGACTCTTGACCTCCAAAATGTAATATGCCATAGGTTCTCTTTTTCTTCATATTCTGGCCAAGTCGATTCTAGTATTTGCGATTGTTGAGTAAGCACGAATCACAGCTAAAGAATTGTGTTTAAAATAAACAACGCAGACATGAATCGCTACATTATAAGATGAATCGCTTAGGAAATAATCAAGTCACAGGGAGCAAGGTTTGGACTATAGGGAGAGTGGGGAACTGTTTTGATTCTCATGATTACGTCTTTCTTTCTGATCTTCTCTGAGCACCCTTCGGACAAATTTTGCTTAAATCTTCTACCGCTTCAATTCTTTGCCAATAATTATTTGTACAGCTCCCACACTGACATCAAACTGTACACTTATTGTCTCTATAGACACACAAAGGTCCTTATCCATGAAATTTTTTATTTGGCCAATCAACTCTGGTGTCCTTACTTCCTAATTCCTCCCTCACCATGCCTTGTTCCTTACAGACTCCCTGCCTTCCTTGAATCTCTTATGCCACTCAAAACTGGTGCTTTATTCATGCAAGATATTCCAAAAGCAGTCTGAAGCATTCCAGACGTTTTTTGCAGAATATTTCTAAGTTTAAAACAGAATTTTATTACCAACCGTTCTTCTAAACTGTTTTCGCATTCAGATTGCAGTTTTGAAATTCACTAGCTTTGACAATCAGGCTTTAGTAGGATGTATTCCAATTCTTGTTGTAGCTGCTCATTTGAGCCTGAAATCATAAAAGTTGGTCAGTTATCTCATAAGATGTATAGCAATAATATAGTGAATTTTCAAGAGTCTACGACAATTTTAAATTCCCGTACAAAAAAAAAAAAAAGTCTGGAAACTTATTGAAGGCACCTCGTATTTCACAATTGCACTTCCACTGAGGATTGAACCTATAACATCCAGAAGAGTGTAACGTATAACTGAATTTTACCAAATACCTTATCCACGGATGCTTGCTACTTTCGTAAATCAAATAGACGTCTGTGCAAATCCATGAGTTCGACAAACTATTTCTGACAAAGGTCAAGTGTTACATCAACAGAAAAGTGAAAATAACTCACGGTGAGAACAGTAGTCCAAAGAATCCAAAAAATATGAATAGATGATTATTGTTGGCATTCGTTTCTCTGACATCTTTTTAGTCGGAATTATTTCTAGAGGCATCGAGTATTTACAGAATAAACCATGTGAAGGTTGTCAACATCATAAAGTAAAGCATTTCTGTGGAGTGAACTGGATTCGAACTTGGCACACCCAAGTTTTCAGTATGTGTCGTTAAATACTTAGCCACCATCATCTCCTAAAACACTTGTGTGTTGTTAGACTTAGCTCAAAAGAGTAATATTATCATGACTCTTCGCCTGTATGACTGTTCATTGAATCAGGCTCCTTCGGTCTTTGACAGACCCTGGATACCCATAGAGGAGTGCATGCGCATGAAATTTTTTGTGGCACAAGGTGCAGTGTTCAACCACACCTCTCTTGAGTCGACATTATTAAATACCAGTAGTAAGTGAAATGTGTGTATAAGACGACTGGAAACAAATGCTGAGATAAGCGGAGAGCGAATACAGCACTTAAAATTCCCAAATGGTCACCCATCTGGTACTAACCAGGCTCAACATTGCTTAACATTGTGATCTGACAAGAACCGGTGTGTCAACGTGATTATGCCGAATATATTGGATCATTACATCCGTGTATAACAATAGATCTCTTGCTTCCATATTGTCACTTTCGTACTATTTTCTAGTCATCCTGGTTATGGATACAGTCCATAGTATATCATTGGTATAAAAATATTGCACTTATTTTCAAATATTAAAGACTGGATAAATCTGCTAGTAACTTATAAATCTGTAAATCGAAACATTTTACCAAATTTTATGAACCTTAATATAAAAACTTAAATTTCATTTCGATTGTCTCCCTTTGATTAATCATTCAAAGCAAGTTAACGTTCCTAGATCTAATTGCTTTAAAGAAGTTCACAAACACACATTCACACGTAGTCATATATATATATATATATATATATATATATATATATACATACAAGACAAAGCAAATTAATCTCGAATGGCTAAAAAGGTTTTGTAATTCTGACTCCAGTTTTACAACTTACCACATAAAAGGCATAGTTGTCATAATTTATATAAAGTGTTATTTTTCATTAACATACCTAGAAAATATGGGCTTTGCCATTCAATAACCCATAAACGTGTCAACATGCTATAAAAGACTATAAATCTAATAAAATATATCGATTGATATACAATGATATTTCAGAATTAAGACCCCTGTAATAAATGTCCTGCAAGAGTGGAAGAATTATTGCTGTGCACTGATTAATTTATTATCAATAGAGGTAGTATTTAGTTATTTTTTTTTTTTTTTTTTTTTTTTTTTGCCGTTTTTATTTTGCTTTTTTGTTTTCATTGCCTTTTGTTTTTCTATATTTTGTTTTGTTTTTCTGTTATATTTTTAGAGATTTTGTTTTTCTATATTTTTTTTTCTGTTATATTTTTAGAGATTTTGTTTTTCTGAGATTTTATGCTTTACGTTTGTTTTCTCTGAGAAGAACTCATGGATCTTTATTAAATTTCGAATGAAACCTGTTTTTTTTAATCCATTGTATTAGCTTGCTCTTATTCTGTGAGCTATGACTGGGTAGAAATCTTAATTCTTAATTGTATTTTTGTATAGCCTGTACTGAAGATTAAACCTCCACAGAAATATATTAAATACTAAACTAGCGCGGGGCTTTGCCCAAACGTAAAATACACTTAAAATATATTTTAATTTGTCTAGATTTCGTATATATTATTAGTCATGATTCAAAAGTAAAAAAAAATATATTTGGGTGCCATCAGCTAGAATCGAAATCGAAACTGTAGCATTCAATGCTGGTGACGTTACCACTGTACATGACACATAAACTGATTAAAAATTAAATTAAGATGAATGTACTAAATGCATAATAATTTTTTCAATTTTGGCTCATTTTTGATCCCTTGAAAACTATTTTAATTGGCTAAAGACCCATAAAAGAACGGTCCATAAAAAATCCAATCATTTGAGGCCTCTTGCATTTCTCTGCGACTTTAGTTTTGAAGGAGATAGTTTAAAAATATGGAGACAGACAGATATATAGCCCTTTATATATTAGACTACACAGATCCATGATAAAAAATATATTAGACTACACAGATCCATGATAAAAGCAACTGTAGAAATCCATTCTGCTAGTTATTTGTTTTGCCAATATTTAATTTTTGGTCTCCTGACAAAAGGAGAGTTGACCTGTAAATTAACTCTTGTCTGTTCGTTCGTTTATCTGTCTGCACTTTTCTCAGTAACGACGCCTTAGAATTTCTTTTTGAAATTTTGCACAAACTTTAAACATGATATGAGTAAAAAAGTAACAGAACTCATTTTCCAGGAAAACTCCAATTGTCCTAGAGGTGCCTTTCGGGTTAAAATGGCTAAAATTGACACTTGTGTGCTTATTAAAAAAAGATTGATGCCTTGAATTTTTGTAAAACTTTCTGAAAAGTTTAACTAACTGATTTCAATATAATTTTGTTTGTCTATAATTCGTGATAACTCTTGGGTGTGCCCCAGGGGCTCTTTTAGGTTTAATAAAACACTCCATTTTTGGGAGTATTTTACCATATTTGTCTAAAATTTTCTTTGTATATCTATTTAGCAGTTTTGTATGGTGCTGAACTCAAATCTAAATATGTTAAGGCCTTGGGGACTTTGGAGGCTAAATGGGGGGGGGCAAATGGACTTAGTCCTTTCTTTTTTTGCATGGTGCAGAACTCAAATTTACATATATTAAGACCTAAAACTGCACCGTTTATCCATTTTCACCAGAATTTGATGTCCTCTGGTGACTTTTGGGGCTAAAGGGGGGGGGCGATTGCTGAACTTAGTCATTTTTTTTTATGCCTCATTCACTGTGCACTCACGGGGAACCATGCACGCTTTATTTGTTTATAAGACAATCTAGTTTTTGTTCATTTTTGGGAAAAAGTTCCTTGCAATATAGTCAATATTTCATCCGTTTCCATAAGTCATTTTAATATTTTCCAATCAAAATTTAATAAATCGCTTCAATGTTCTATGCAATTATTATTGTCAAAAATAATTCTGCTAAATTGATTAGCTTAAAGTGATCTATAATTAATATTTTATAATTTCATTTTGAAAGCAAGGAATCAAATAACATTTAAGATAATCTGACGAGAAAAACATGGACCATTTAAAAACAAAAATATATAAAATTGCTTTTTATAAGGTATGTTGATGTTTTCCATCAACTATTGATCTAGGTACTTTGGCAGCATTCTCAACTTACATAAGAAATAGTGATACTCTAACAAGTAAGGTGAGCACTGAACACACATCATGAGTTAAACTGCAGCAGACTGGGAAAGAAATCTGAATCCAGGCAATATAATATAATATTGTAAGTGAACAAACAATGGCTGTAACATTCACGGGCAATATGAACTGGAACAAATACATTAAGGACATTGCAAAGGCTGCTATAAAGAAAGTGGGTTCCTTCTATTGTGCTAGAAGACTACTCACACCGAAAAGTATTCTGTACCTCTACAAGGCCACCATTCGCCCAGGCATGGAGTTTTGTTGCTACATCTGAGCTGGTTTTATAAGCGTCAATTTTCAATCGCCTTTGTTGATGTTCTAAACAACAACTTAGATGTAAGTATCTACTATGGATAAGGAAACAGGTTTATAACAAAATAACATTAGAATTACCTCATTCTGGTACAGTTGGTTAGCAGTGCTGGAATCCTACAATTAAGTGACTGAAAAATGAGTCTCTTCGACTAAGACTATTTAACAATCTCTACCGTTAATGAGTTTGCATATTACACCTGTGTATCAAAATATGGGGAGTTAGTCCACTTCAGATGCTCTTTATACGTAAGATACGTTCTGGTGTATTTAAAGACATTGATGATTTGTTCAGCCATGAATTTCGTGTAATATGTTTTCTTTCTGACGTTATATGTTCCTGCTCGAGAGATATGTCGTCAAAGTTTGTTAAGTTAGCATAAGAATAATTAAGAGAAGACGTGACCTGCAAAATACAGATTTATCAAATTAATCTTTCTTAGTACGATTTTTAATAGACAATCAACAATTCCCCCACAATACTGCAACCTCTTTCCCACAGAAGAGACGTAGCGAACCTATCTTTGTTCTATCGTTATTTCCATGGCATGTGCTCGTCTGAGCTCCATTCTCTGGTCCCCCCTCGCCAATCTTTTTCAAAAAACACCCGTCTAGCTGAAACCACCGTCAATAATTTTCCCTACTCTTTATCTGTGCCTAAATCAAAACGTAGATTCCATAAACAAAGCTTATTTCTTAGAACTGCACGCCTGTGGAACTCTGTTCCGCTTGCCTGTTTCCCTCCCGACTTCAACCTGGATGTCTTCAAGTCCAACACAAACAAATTCCTGATGAACCGCCCCCTTAAGTAATGACACTTTATTAATTCTCCAATACTATTGCTACACTATCCCATTGATTACAGTGCACACAATAACCCTTATCCCTGAGTGGCCCTTGGGCCTTCATAAGTGGTGAACTCCATGTAAAAAAAACAAACAAACAAAAAAAAAAGCACTAGTTTCTCCCTCTTAGATAGGGTTAAAAAAAAAGTGTTTGGAATCTAATAGATTCCACATTGTCAACTAAACTCTAACCCCTGTCCCATCACTGCAATGTTGCATCCCTGTACCTATTTTACAAATATTTTAATGGCATGTGCTCTGATGAACTCGTAGTACTAAATCACCAATATTGATATTCGTTAATGCATTAAAAATATAATCAGATAATGTGGCCGAAGAGTTATTATTCTTATTTTTTGGACTCCTCGGACTTGAGTGTGATTTTCACAACATGCCCCCGCCCCTGCTGTATATATCCCTGTCAAACCCGCTTAGCAACAAAATCTTACCCCTTCACTGTTGAGGTCCCTAAATGGCAGAAAGTATTCTACTCTAATAGTTTCTTCCCACGAACAGATTTTGGAATTCTCTACCTGCTACTTGGTTCCCTGGCTGTACTGATATGCAGAAGTTTAAATGTAATGTAAACCAACATCTTGTTAATCTTTCCTAGGCCTGGTCTCAAATAGTAGCCCTTACATCCAAGTGGCGATATGCCTTGTTAGAGGTGAACATAAAAAGTTTAAAAAAAAAATGTATTACCAATGAAAGAAAATAATTGTCAAAAAGCTTATATACATTCAAAATATATGACAGAAAAGCAACTCTTCAGTCACATTTTCTAAGAAGATGGTGAGTGATCTCTAGCAATTATAAGTGCAGTTTCTGCCACACAGAAAAAGAGTGTAAAGTTCTGCTGGAAGACAGCTACTATACAATGCAACAGAATCGAGTGTATAAATACCTCCACTGGACCATTTGTAAAAAAGTTGGATATCGAATGTAGCAGCAAAACCTGTGAAGATCTACCAGAATGAACAGTTGGGAATAAGTTGTGCATCATCCACTCTGACTATGCAATTCCTACAGCTAGATACATAAAAAAAATGAAGCTATTAAATCTGACATAGTAATATAGGACAAGAAAGAGAAAGAAGCAACCCTAGAAGAAGTTAATATCCCCAATGATGCTGGGATAAAATAAGCGAAACACCAAGGTTTCATGTTGGAAATGAAAAGAAACCGGAATCTTAGAAAGATTTTCATAATTAATAAAAGGAGCAAACTGACTTGTGAAAAAGAAAAATGCTCAAAATCTCGGCAAATATACCCGATAAATGAAATGGAATATATACAAACAATTACACTTTAAGAGACGGTTAGAATCTTAAAAAGATCTTTCTGTTAGAATGTCTGTGAATTACTAGCATCCACAACAAAAATGAAATTAAAAAAGTTGGTTGCAAATGAATAAAGAATGGCAGCAGTAGATCACCAATGAAACTCATATATTCGATATTCACGAATGTATTAATGGCCGAGGAGTTACTATACTTATTTGGATTCATCGAATTACTGTTCTCATCTTAAGTGTGATTTTCACAACGTTTCGATCGATGTAACCTCCGACCTTTAGGTGTATCTTGTTGAACTCAGGAATTTGGACGAAATTTCGAGCGGAACCATTTATTTACTTCACGGGGGTAACATGCCCTTGTTCCGTTAGTCATGGCTGGATAAAGGTCATAAGTAATTCACAATTGTATTTTTAAGTCGCCTACACTGAGCATTGAACCTTCAACCTTTAGAATATCACTTTTTACACTTAATTTTTTGAAATACTCTAACCACTGCTCCATCGGTCCTTGCAAAACATGAAAATCACACTCAAGATGAGAACAGTAGTCCGATGAATCTAAATAAGAATAACCAATCCTCATCCCAAAAATTAAGAAACGTCAAGTTACTATTCTATCTAGTGTAGATGAGTAGATGTGTAGATGAGTAGATGTGTAGATGTGTAGATGAGTAGATGAGTAGATGTGTAGATGAGTAGATGTGTAGATGTGTAGATGAGTAGATGTGTAGATGTGTAGATGAGTAGATGTGTAGATGTGTAGATGAGTAGATGTGTAGATGTGTAGATGTGTAGATGAGTAGATGTGTAGATGAGTAGATGTGTAGATGTGTAAATGTGTAGATGAGTAGATGTGTAGATGTGTAGATGTGTAGATGTGTAGATGTGTAGATGAGTAGATGTGTAGATGAGTAGATGTATCTGTTTTTTCAATAGAGGCTTGTGAGAACCAAATTTTGTCGTGAAAGGGCTTATTTTTATCAAATTTTTATGAATGGATTATCATCGATTATCTGTTCAAATCTTTCATTTGAGGAGCAGCAGAAGTTCCTGGAGCCCGGAAACAGACAGTTTATTTATTTTTATTATGTATTTATTTATTTTTGTTCTAAGTGTTATATCCAGTAGGATGATATTGATGTCTAACCTGAACCGGAAAAGAAACTGCAGCTAGTATGAATTTCATAAGATGCAACTCTGCTAAAGAAAAGTCCTTTACTTATAGAAGAATAAATTAAATACGAAGGTTGCTAAAAGGATTTTCCTGGTGGGATAAATTACATTAATCTAAAATGTTGGCACAACAAATAAATAGCAGAATCTTACAGAATTTCTACAGTTGCTTTTTTTTTTATCGATCTGTGTAATTTACTATTAAATATATTTCTCTGGGGGTTCGATCTTCACTACAGGCGCTATTAAGAATACAATTACTAATTAAGACTTCTACCTAGCCAGAGCTCACAGAACGAGAGCAAGCTACTCCAATGGATTAAATAAAGAGTTCCATTCGAAATTTTATAAAAGATCCCAATTCGATTCGCAGAAGGTTGGAGATTACATCAGCTGAAACATTGTGAAAACCAAGATGAGATTAATAGTTTGAAATATCCAAATAATGAAGAATAAATTAATCTATTCATTTTTAGTTTAAGGAAATTAACTTTACTATTATTTTTTTTTTTTAGTTTTGTTCTCAAATAGATATTTGTCTGTAATGCATATCTGTGTCTCTGATCACCTCATAATTATAACCTTATGTAATACCAGATCCTTTTACTATGTATATTATATTAAACTCGTACATATTTTAATTTAATCATTATTCATCCAATGAAGTTTTTGTTTAATCAACTTGTTCTATCTATTATAGAAAGGGCAGTTGTCTATGTCTCTGTATCTACCTAAAAGTCAGAAACTACAAAGACACACCCACAAAATTTATATATGTTTACCAGCATTTCCTCGGACATAATATAGACACATTTTTAGTCATATCTCACATAATTTAAGACCTTCTTAATAAAATTGTATCCGAGATGGGTAATGTTGTTGATGATACGATGCTCTACTATAGACATGATGGAACAACGAATATACACATAGCTATGGCAGAAATCTTAGAAAACTATTTTCAGTCTGTAGTGTAATGTGGCTGTAAATGATGGTAAAATTTAATGCTACTAAAACTAAGCTTCTTTACTTTAAAAACTACGAAAGACCTTCTGAACAACCGATTGTCGTAGCTAATAGCGCCCCTACATGAGCTCATTGTTCAAACTCTTTAACATTCACATGTAACATGAATTGGTACAAATACATTGAAGACATTCCAAAGGCTGCAGCAAGACAGTACACGTACATCAAGTCTGTTGCCAAGGTCGCTGGAAAGATGGTGGGATCCTTCTACCGCTCCAGAAGATATCTCACTACTGATGCAATTTTCTATCTATATAAAAGCCAAGTACGTCCAAGGATGGAATACTGCTGTCATATCTGGGCAAAAGCTGCTTAAAACAGCCTATCCTGCCTTGACAAAGTACAAAATAGACTTTGTGGCTTAGTGGGGGATGCCCTTTTCTCTACCCTGCAACCTCTCTCCCACAGAAGAGACGTTGTGAGCCTATCCTTGTTTAATCGTTATTTCCATGGCAGATGCTCGTCTGAACTCCAATCTCTGGTCCCCCCCTCGCCCATCTTTCACGAAAAACACACGTCTAGCTGAATCCACTGTGAAAAATTTCCCCCACTCTTTATCTGTGCCTAAATCAAAACGTGGGTTCCATGAACAAAGCTTCTTTCTTAGAACTACAAGCATGTGGAACTCTGTTCCGTCTGCCTGCTTCCCACCGGACTACAACTTGGATGTGTTCAAGTCCAACGTTAACAAATTCCTAATGAACCGCCCCCTTAAGTAAACACTTCATCAAATCTCCACACTAACGTAATGTACTTGCAATAACCCTTATCCTTGAGTGGCTTCCGGGCCTTGATAAGTGGTGACCACTGTGTGAAAAAAAAAAAGAAAGACAGGTAGTTTCCCTCTATTGTGCTAGAAAGTTTCTCATGCTTGATAGCTTCCTATATATCTCTACAAAGCTGTCATTCGTACATGTACGGAGTATTGTTGCCACATCTGGGCTGGTACATCCACCACTAATCTCTTCCTTTTAAGCAGAGCCCAAAAGAGTTTCTAGTCTAATAAATTTTGCACTATCAGCCAAGATACATCTGAAGAGGGCCAGAAATGACATCGGCTGAAACGTTGTGAGAATAACATTCATAATAAAAACATAGAAATTAATAATTCTCATCTCCAAATTAAGATGCATGATGTCAGAATTTATGAATTTTGTTTTTATTCCAACTTTTAATAATTTCAATTTTATTTATCTTTCCTAAATACTCTTGTTACAAGAGTGTAAAAGTTAAAATATGCCAAATATGGTTGAAAATATAACAAAATTGACAAACCGGAAATACTAGTTTAGCCTGACACATAAAGGTCTTTACCACACCAACTGCACTAAAATCCATATTTCCCAGCTCGTTCTCCTTTTTTATATTTAAATCTAGCAGGACGCCCGACGTTGCCTGGTCCTAATATATGCTTGAATATATTTTCTATTATAGAGCAAATTCTCTTTTCATTATTATATTGTACTCAATATATAGTGAGGTACTAGTGCATTTATTGATCCGTGCTGAAATAACATTATTTAAAAAGCCATTCTTAACATGGGGAGGGGAGGGTGTTTTATAACTATTCTATACTTTAACCTTACAATTGAATAAAAAAACATAAAATTTTAATTAAACTTGGAAATACGATTTAAAAAATAGTGCAGATCAGTAATTGCACTAGCACCAGCAGTGATTTTAAAAGTTAAAAACAAAAATGACTTGGGTGTAATTAGCTAGAATCGAAGCCGAAATATTTAGCATTCCAGCCTATGTTGTTACATTTGAGCTATATGCAAGTGAATTGACATATGTTCCTTTATAATTTATATGAAAAATTATTCAGAAAAAAAAACTTGTGTGTTCAATTTTCATTGAAAAAAAATATAATTTTTTTTTAAATCAATTCTTTTTAGCTTTAAAAGATTAAAAAAGAATTTGCTAAAAAAAAAAAAGGGTTTTAAATTTGTCGTTATTTGTTTTCTTTTATTTTTTATTAATTTTCTTTGTGTTTTAAAAATTTTCAATTACCGTGGAATTTCCACGGCTTCTACTAGTTATATTTATTAAAATGATCTAGGTTGAAAGACACTGAATAAAAAGGAATTAAATTATGATAATAAAGGTCATTGACATACAAATACGTAATAATCAGAATACATTATGTACTTTGTAAAAATTTTTTAATTTTTTTTAAAAGCTGAAAATATCGGCATTGGATGATCCCAAAAGGGGATACGTCATAAAACAATAAGAAAACCCAAATCAAACTCGTTTGGTCTAAAACTTTTCAAATAGAATCGATTGTTTCTGCCTTAATTGTACGTTTAGACATTCTTGACAGAATTGAAGGAAAAGTAATCGAATTTCCATGTTAATTGACAGTTGCATGTACATCCAATCTTGACATCTTCGGATGCTTGCATGAACTTAAATTGTCACTTCCAATGGAAATCAAATTACTATGACCAAACATACACACACCACTCGAGATTATATATATATATATATATATATATATATATATGTGTGTGTAGAATAAATGACAGTTATATTTCAAAATTCATGATGTTGACCATCTTATAGGTTATTCCTTTAATTCAGTTTACTTATACAATTCTTGACAGTATCTGTTTCGTAGCGCACAATAAATCACTTAATTATTATATCAATCAGTGAATCTATCATGCCCTTAACTCATCAGAAGAAATAGCAACAATCAATCCGTCAAAAGGAATTGAAATGTGATTTGACATGGTGAAAATCCGAAAATTGGTAGAGAAGCTACAGTTACTTTTATATTTTTCCATTATGCCATATTGAAAATTCAATATGGCGTAATGGAAAAATATAATTGTATAAGTCAGCTGAATTTAAGGAATAAATTATAAGATGGTCAACATCATGAATTTTGGAATATAACTTTTTGTCATTTATTCTCTATATTGCTCTGTAATTACATTGAGCTTATATAAGGATTGATATATAATAACAAAAATATTTTTCCTCTACTTAATACTGAATGCTAATATGTGTGTATGTATATATCTATATATTAATACCGTAATACTTTTTACATACGTACGCACGTGTGTCACGAATTCCAGATTATAAATTATTCGATCAGAAGATTCTATTTATAAAAAGGGGGATAGGTGATAATATACTACGAATATTAAATAAGGATATAGAAACGCTAATTTGATGTTCGTAGTATGTTACCACGAGGTCTATGACAGCAGCATATTCTTTTCATTGTTTTGACTCTCGAGTATATATCCGACACAATTAGACACAGTTAATCAACCGAGAACCACATCACTCTATATAAAAGCATATAAGATATCAACAGATATATAATCGAGCGTCAAAACAATGAAAAGAATATGCTGTTGTCCTAGCCCTAGTTGTCACCTGTCCTTTTTAATAAATACAACCTCTCGATCATCAAAGACGCCATGTAAAAAAAAAAAAATGTCGCTTTTGGGCCGTACGTGAAACTAAAATACACCTTCTTGGTCTTCTCACTAGGACCAAGGGTTTTGTTCATTGATATTGTGGGGTTTCTGTTCGTGCCGGGCGTCCATACAATGGAAATGTCACAGCCTCATATGAGAATATTGGAGATAAACCGTAATAACCAGATATATTCGACACTAAGCAGATTACTTAGATATATATTTTTATAGTTTCAACAAAAGCACTACAATAATATCACGGGTTCCCCATTTATGCTGAACGTCCATAGAATGCCCAGCAGCAATATATATTACACATGGAAGATGACGCAGGAGAATTTCCACAGGTCCCGCGAGTATATATAAATACACTAAACATTGTACCCATTGATAACTGGTGAAAGTTTGGACTATAAATGAGTGCTTTATGCCAAATTGATAGTAGAATATGGTTAAACGTGTGCTCGTTTTTGCACTGAATACTAATGCCTATAATTCATAACAGTGTATTGAACGGATATCATTATACTTAGTTTTTTACACCTTACAGTAAAGGTCCATGCAAAATTTCAGCCAGATTGCCCTAGTAGTTTCTGAGAAAACTTAAATGTGATGCGGTGACTATTAATTCAAAACTGTGCATTGAGCGAGTATCATTATACTTAGTTTGCTGCACCTTATTATAAGAAAGTCCATCCAAAATATCAGCAAGATCGATATCAATAGTTTCTGAAAATAGGCGAAGTGAAATGTAGTAAATAACGTATCGCGAAAAACAAAAACAAATAACATCTACGTAAATCGCGATATATCCGAACAGTGGACGAGTGGTAAGAGTTTAGGCTTCTTACCATGGGGTCCCGATTTCGAATCTCGCTAGATACAGCCACTCTGATGAGTCGTAGACGTTGAAACATGTGTCAGTGGATAATTATATTTTAAAAACAATATATATGCCGCTCCCGCATGGGAGTACCAAATTGGTTAAAGGGAAAATTATTCCCAACTCACATTTAGATAAAAATGCACTTTCATAAATAATTGAATTCATTCAAAACGTACTACAAAAACAAGCGTGTATATATATATATATATATATATATATATATATATATATATATATATAAAAAGTGAACGTGTCTGTCTGTCTGTGTACATTTCCCTACGCAATAACTCTGTCAATTTTTAGTCTATAGACTCAAAATTTGAAATACCGGGTACTGAGATTTGGGAAAATCGATGTGACGGGTGTCAGCCAGAAATTTGGCTGTTAAGGGGTCAAATTTCAACGATTTGACCTTTAAGAACTCTACCAAACTCCTCCGACAATTTTGGGTCTAGACACTTGAAATTTTAGATATAGATTCCTTGAACCTGGATCTAACTTAATAAAGTGATTTGAGCCCGAAACTATAAATTTTAAGGGGTCATAATAGGGGTCAAATTAAAAAAAAAATTACTCTTTTTTTTTTTTTTGCTCAGCATACACCTCCAAACACCCGGGCAACGCCGGGCTGAAATGCTAGTATATATATAATATATATATATTGTCATGCATGCCTCCACCGTTTGGGGATACGATAGGCACATACGTGAAAATAGTAAAAATGTGAAAGGGGTTTCGAAAACACAAAAAAAGAGGGAGGGATTCTTCTATAAGGATTTTCTTTTATTAAATATTTTTTCATGCAGACACGTTTTAAGATACTATTAAGGTTCAAATTTCCTTTCAATTACAAAAAGGGTGAAACAAGAAACACCAACCGGTTCACATGAGACAAGTCGGGTGCAAAATTAAAGAGGGTCGAATACAACAGAATGCGAAACAAACGATTCGAATAAATATAAAAATAGGTTTATTAAAGATAGGGAAAGAAAAATTTAACGAAAAGAAAACATTCAAAATATATGGAGTTTGAGATATTCGTAACAATCATGAACTAAACGAGAACCCTGCACAGAAAAGAACAATGAGCAATGACATATAAACGATTTAATAAGTTTTTCTGTTCTTTTCCTTTTCATATTTTGTCCATAGCATATTCGGTCTGAGAGGGTGTGTTACAATAACAGAAGCCTGTTATTGTGAGTAAATATGAAATAGGATAGTCAAGGATTCGAACTTGCGAAGCTAGATTTGGACTTGAGAATTCCAATCATAAGTTAAAATAAATACAGAATGTTATTGAAAATAAGGAATGTGGAATCGGAATATTTTAGCTCACACAAAATAGTTATATATCTGTTTATTGTAAAAGGAATGTAATTATGAAATATGTTTCTGTGATAATTAAAATAGGGAATTTAATCGTCAATTGAAATTGTAAACATATTTTGTAAAGAGGTTATTCAAAAAATAAGTTATTGAACTCGGGGTCATATCAAGTTTTGCAACGTGACGCATGTTAAGCCAACGTGCTCAATAAGCACATGTTTAATCATGCGATGACGTGACGAGTTCTCAATATAGGTAGAGTTTTAGATGCAGTCTGGGAGAAAGAGGGGAGCGAGAGCTGAGGAAGAGGTTAGAGACAGCCGCTGACACTAAACCTTGAAAGTGAAGGTTAAAGAAACTTTGAATTCCTCGAGCGAAAGCAGGACCGGTCATGAAATAAAGGACGTCATCATGTGGTTTTGTATCTGCGTCGTCGTGTTGTTATTCAACATAAAAGGTATTGCCCATTTATGTTATAAGAACCTTGATAAAATCATCATCTAAAAAAATATGTGTTAGAAAGTATGTGTCAAAGTATAAATGTTATAGAAACACTTCCGTTCACAGAACTGTCAAAAGTATAAATGTAAAACTCTCGGTCTATCTATCTATATATCAAATCTTCTCTCATTGTGTATTACATGCCGTTGGCTATTGTAGTAACATGTACACTGTCTCTGTCTCTCTCTTTATATATACCTGTCTATATCTCACCAATGTCTCCATCTCCCAACAATATGAACACTCCTAAGACCGTCTCTAGATAAAACACTAAGACTCCTAAAACGAGCAACAATACAGAATATACGTCATCTTAATACCGCCAGTATATAACAGGTACACATATTTGGTACTTCTAAAAATGCCACCCACCACGTAACAGGTGGTCATTTAGAGAAAGACGAGGAAGTTCAAGCAATAAACTTACAGGCTTTGTTGCTCGTTTTCTTTTCTTCTATCATGTCCGGTTCGCGACGTATCTTTCGTTATTCGTTGGTATTTACTGTTATCCGTATTTAGTTTCCAAGATAACTTTTCCGCGATGTTAATTAGAGTATTTTCCGCTTCAGGGAAACAGATAGTTAAGCATTCCAATTCGCCTCTGACCGGTATATTTCTTCTTTCTGCGCTTCCAGGCTAAGAGATGTGTCATAGATGCTTAAGAGTTAAAGAGAAGAATGAGTTAGTGGACTCGCGTTCAGTTTGAACATACAATTAGATACTTATCCTATCGCTAATAAAGAAAAGAAAAATATCTGATGTCGAGGTGGCCGTTCGTAACAATATATATATGTATATATATGTATATGTATGTATGTATATGTATGTATATGTATATGTATACGTATGTATGTATGTATATGTATGTATGTATATGTATGTATGTATGTGTATGTATATATATGTATATGTATATATATATGAATGTATATATGTATGTATGTATATATATATATATATATATATATATATATATATATATATACACACGTCTAACCTGTCTCACAAATTTCCTTTTCTTGCAGTCTCACAAATAATCTCAAATAGCAAATCCGACAACATTACCATCCAAAATGAATGAGAGAAGAAATTTTCTTCTATTTCAATAATGAGACTTTTTAAATTCACTAATCTAGACGTTATTTTATGTATACATGTGATCAAACGTTGCCAGAGATTGAATGAGGGTCAATGAATTTTTCCACATCTCCAACATTTTTATTGTCATAAAAATTAGTGAAATCGCCCGTTTTTCAATTAAATCGATTGATTGCCTACTCTAATCAGAAATCCACCGTGGTGCACTGCGAGGAAGTTTCGCATTCGTCTCCGCAGTGACTCTGTCCATAATACCTTGTAGTCTACATTGCACTGTAGAGAACCTATTGTTGATTTTATAATTTTATATAATATCTGAACTGTTTAAAATGCAAAAGTCAAGTATCATGATTCAATAGTACTATAAACATTTATTTCGACTGCGCCCCTGCCTTATCAAACAACCTATTTTAGTTGCTAAGCCATTTTGCTTATATAGTGAAAAAACTTATCAAAAGCATCAAGTACATTCAGATAAAATTTCCAAAAAAATCGGCCGTTTTGTAGTTCATAAAGAACGACTTCACGTGCGCACGCACACACACATACACAGTGCCTTTTATATATAATCTAGAGATTAGTGCAAACACTGGCGATGCATTTTTACTTATCATTTTTGGCAGAAGATGTATGTATATATATATATATATATATAACTACAAATTAAAACGCATTTTTCCTGCTGTCAATTGTTATCGTTTTTACATAAATACTAAAATATTGTATTGAGTACTTTTTGTCGTACTTAACATGATTAGGTTTAGACCATTTTTTATGCATGCCTTCATTCTCTATGCACGCGCGCGCACACACACACACAAGCGTTGCCTGGTAGAGATATGATAGAAAGCCACAACAGGTAAAGGATCCCCCTACAAAAATTAAGCTACAGTTATAAGTCGGGCCACTACCGGCCCTGGAAAATAGCGGGCACTGTCAACACAAGCAACGTACTGTGATTGGCATCACTGGTGGTTACTGGCGATTAGTTTTGGCTGAAGCGATTGGCTTTGCAACTGGAACTCCCTGGAGGCCATGATCAGTGTCCTAACTGAAATCGTCTATCTTCAGCTGATGGTCACTGATAGTACTGTATTGAGGTTTTTGTCTGATGGACTTAGACTGACTTTAATACTTTCACTGCCGGTTCTGAGCATAAAGGGCCAGTCACTGGTAGCCATGAGCCGAACCAGCTTCCATTGGACTGCTCCAAAATGAAACTGAGGCTTCCTTTGCAATTATCGATCATATTGGGCCCATTCGACTGCTCGGAAATGAAATCGATTGTGGTGATTGTCATTTCTTGACCGGGATGGACACTCCTGGGCAAATCGCTTGTCTTCAAATATCGGCACTACCACTCAGTGGTGGACACTATCACCTATAGTAGTCATTGCTCTTTTAAGATGGTCACGTCATGGCAGGGGTGGTCAATGATGGGCACTGATGTTATTAGAATGTTACTGCCTTATTGAGACATACATACAATACTTTCTTTTTTTTAATATGTTCTAATTAAATGTAACTTTCTATGGTATTATAATAATAGTACTCTGAATAATAATACTAATAATAACGTTACAATATCATTTTTATTAAATTGTTAGGTTACAATATCGAATAGTCATAAAAATCCATGTCCACATATTTGGAACAAAATAGATCAACATAATAGAACGTGTGGAGAGAGGTGGCGTAGTAGGGATGTTGAGCAACCTCCAGCTGTAAAAAATTAAAACAAATGAGAGCGATGGGAAAAGAAAAAAAAATAGACGCAGATGGCAGCCTGGGTGGGGAGAGGTGAAAAATAAAAAAAGTAGCAGGCAGGCTCGAACCTGTAATACGAAGGAGGAAAAGATGGTGAAAAAAGGCCATTTAGCCGTCGCGGGAGGTCAAAATAAGGTCAGTCATCGCAAGGCATATGATGACTTCGGAGAGGGATCGAGTGAATAAGCGCCTAAATCAAAACGCGGATTCCATGAATAAAGCTTCTTTCTTAGAACTGCACGCCTGTGGAACTCTGTTCCGTCTGCCTGCTTCCCACCGGACTACAACTTGGATGTGTTCAAGTCCAACGTTAACAAATTCCTAATGAACCGCCCCCTTAAGTAAACACTTCATCAAATCTCCACACTAACGTAATGTACTTGCAATAATCCTTATCCCTGAGTGGCTTCCGGGCCTTGATAAGTGGTGATCACTGTGTAAAAAAAAAAAAAAAGCGACAGAGAGTCTGTAAGTTTTGACAGACTAAATTCTTTTTTTTTTTTTTCAATAAAGAAAACAGGAAATACTTTATCGGACTTTTTTAAATATGGAAATCCCCCCCCCCCACAATAAAAAGAAAATGTGGCTGATTATTTTTGTGTTGTTACGTAGTTTTATTGCTTTTTAGTCGATCAAAAAAAAAAAAAAAAGAAAGTTATCATAAGCGGTTTAGAAACATTGTTTTCCTTCTCATTTGTTTGGTTGTTGGGGGTGGGTGGTAGAGGTTATTCAACTATATAATGTGTATAGTTTAATAGATGTTCCTATTTACAATGCCTCCCCACGGGACAGAGTTAGACACCAGGGTCGTTTTTTAACGTGGAGAAAAGGAACAAAAATAAAAATTGTCTCAGTCGTGAAGGATTTCTCCTCCACTGACAGAGAACAAGAAATTGAAGTGCAGCATCTGAAGAACAGATACTACACTTTGAGATATTAAATCTTTTATTCATGTTAAAAAATACAGTAAAATTAACGGTGAACAAAAAACTTAGGCACATGGCCAACTCAAAAGGGGGGATTTTGGGGGTCGTTGGTCATCCTTGTCACTCCAGAACTAAACAAAGTCAAAAGTTTCTCCCAGCTAGTATCTTCTTTCACCATAATACCGCATTCACCCTTTCATATTGTGGGACTTCCTAGTAACTCCCAAATTTGAAAACATTTTTTATTGATGAGTAAAAACAAAAAAGATAACAATAAAATGGTACAATAATTCATTTGTGTCGAGGGCGGGGGGAAGAAAAAATAAAAAGGTGATTAGTAGGACCCTCCCAACCCTGTCTAGTTGATAGACTGCCCGTTCCACTAGGTTTGTAAAAGGAACCTTGCTTCTGCGGGTCAGTCTCTAGGTGGGGATGCCCTCTAGATGGGGGTGAATGGAGAAAAGAAAATTTTTGTGGGTAAGGGATGGAGGTTAGTTTGTATTTCTTTTTCTCCAAGATGGGTAAAATTTAGAGGAAGGGGTGAAAACAAAAATTGCAGGTAAGAGGGGATGGGGATCTTGGAGGCTTCCTAATCGGGGAGGGATGGAACACACACTCAGCTAGCTGAGAGACTACTTGTTTAATTTAACTTTACAGAACTGCGCGTTCCACACCTAGGCGGGGAACACGTATTCAAATTTGGCTCCTCTTCGTACACACAGACTTGCCACATGTATCCATCTTCTGTCAAATGCCGCGCGATGCAGCCTTCTTCTATCACATCTGATCTTCACCCGTAGTTGGTGTTTAAAGAACGCGATCAGATCTTGATCAGAAAAAGACAACACCCCCCGGCAACCTTGCAGACGCGACGTCCAAATCACCATTCTCGCCACGGCCAGAATCGTAACGTAGACCATTTGTCTTTCCCGGTCCCACGGCGGCCTCACGTTGTCCACAACATTGGATACAGTAATTGGGCGAGGATGCTCAGGATCGATGCGAGCCGTCACCCCACTGACATACGACCAGTACTGGCGGAGTTCGCGGCAATCGAAGAAAGCGTGATCCGTAGTTTCCACAGCCGTTGTCCCACAACGGGGACAATCAGGCGACTCCAGAAACCCAGAACTGCATTGTATGTTGTTGAGTGGAAGTGCATTTCGGGCCAATCGCCAGGTCAGAGAGAACTCCGAATTGTTCAGATGACTCGAACCTGGCGCCCAGCTCCACGCGGAGCGGATCTCACTCTGCTGCCACCCCAAACGCGCGCATAGCGGGTCGTCAGCGGCCCCCTTCACTAGATCCCTGTGGAGTTCCCTACGGGTAGCAGTCACAAGGTCACTGGACCTTGGTAGTCGCTTTAGCGCGGCTCGGCACTCTTTCATGTAGGCAGATTCTTCCCGCGGCCTGCGACGGCTCTCGATGGAAGGGTCGAGAACGAGGTCGGGGAAGGCGGCAGTAACCACGGGGTGCCACGGTTGGTCCTCCTGCATATAGTGGCTCAGGAAGACCAGCCTCTCAGCATCTCGATGACACTTCAAGTCCGGCATTCCCAAGCCTCCCTCACACGGACGTTGAATACAGACCTGTCTGCTCACCCAGTGTCTTCCTCTGTCCCAAAGGAGCGAGGACAAGAGTTCGACAAGAGCTTTTAGGTGTTGTGCAGGCAGGGGAAGTACGGCCAGTCGGTAAAGGATGAGAGGAAAGACGTAAGTGGCGCACGCCTCAGCTCTACCCTTTAAGGAAAGTTTCCTAGGAAGCCACGAATTGACTGCAGCCTCCACCTTTGACCGTACCTCCAACCAATTCTTGTCAAGCTGGAGACCCGGTCCGAACCACACGCCGAGGATCTGGACCGGGCCATCTGTCCAGCTGAAGGGCGCAGGGAGGTTTGCGTTGCCACTCCATGCGCCCAACCGCAGTCCTACCGACTTGTTGCGGTTTATCTTGGCCCCTGTAATTCTTTCGTACTGTGTGAGTGCCTCCGACACGACCTCAATGTCTCTGAAGCCCGACACAAAGATCGTGACATCATCGGCGAACGCGGATACCTTGGCAGCTGAGCCGCCAGGCAGAGCCATTCCGCGCAGGGCCGAATTTGCCTCCCCATGTCTCAGCTTGCGGAGAAGAGGCTCCAAAGCCAGGACATAAAGCAGGGGCGACAGCGGACAACCCTGACGAACCGACCGAGAGATAACAAAGGGTTTCGAGCGCTTTCCGTTGACTTGCACGACAGCCATGGGCTGTCGATACATTATGGAGATCCACTTGCAAAAGTCCGGTTTAAAACCGGCGGCCTCTAAGACAGATGCCAGGAAACGATGGTCGACCCTATCGAAAGCTTTGGACTGATCTAAGTTTATCAGCACGGCTTCCGTGTCGTCATCTATTCCCCCCTCTAGGATCATGCGGATCAGGTGCAAGTTGTTCTGAATCGATCTCCCCTTCACAGCGTAGTTCTGTTCCGGTTCAACAAACTCGTCGATAACAACCTGCAGCCGATTCGACAGGACCTTGGCCAAAATCTTCAACTCTGTGTTTAGCAGAGTTATGGGCCTGTAGTCGTCTAACTCTTCCCCTCCATGCCCGTCACCTTTCTTCAGCAATGTGATCACTCCCTTGGTCACCTGCCCTGGGATGGATCCCTGAGCAAACCAATGGTTGAACATATCCGTCAGAAGAGGCAGAAACATGGGCGACAGCCTCAAGTACAGTTCGTATGGCAGACCATCAAGTCCTGGCGATCTGTCACAGCTGACCTGCTTCAGCGCAGTAAAGACCTCCCGCTCCGTCACCCGGCCCTCGCAACTAGCCGCTCTAGCCGCCTCGAGGCGGGGAGAGTCGGCCAAATAGTCGCTAAACTCAAGGACCGGAAGATCGGGCTGCTGCGTAAAACGCTCCTCGAAATGTTCTCGAAACCCCTCGCAGATCTCCCGAGTCGATTCCAGGGTGCGTCCATTCGGATGTTTGATTTTTGCAATGTATTTGTCCGAGCCACGCCTAGAAACCTCACGGCGCACGTCTGCATCAGAATTGACTGCTTCGTTGCCTATCTTTCTAAGCCTAGCTCTAACTACTTGGCCTTCGTAACGCTCGCTAGTCTCGCGTAGAAGGTCCTGCTTAGCTAGTTCCTGACTAACCCTATCACCCTCCCGCGTAGCCTGGGCTAGTTTCTGCTCTAGCTTCTTCTTCGTCTTGGCCTTATCTAGTGCGAGGCGCTGGGCATACTTGACGGAGAAGCTTCTGATCTTGGCTTTGAGACCTAACCACCACTTACTCCCGGTAACCGCCCCCACTAGTGCCTTTTTAATCAATTCTCTTAACTGATCTTGGAAGTCTTGTATCTCCAGAAGGGAGGTGTTTAACTTCCAGTACCCCGCTAACTTAGGCCTATTTCCTAGCTTCAGCCGGGCCATAACTAATTTATGGTCCGTCTGGCCTAGCCAAGTGAACGTGGGACAAGATAAGAAGTCTACTTCGCCTCTCCTAACTAATATCCTGTCCAAATAAGTATTTGGATAGGAGGAAACACTATTGGTCCACGTCCACATCTCCCGCCCTGGATGCTCGACCCGAAACCTGTCGACCAGACCGCATCTAGCCATCAGATCAGCCAGGCTGGACTCGCACCTCTCCGATCCTCTAGCTCCGCCTCCTACCTTATCTATGTCGGGGTCTAAGATGGAATTCCAATCCCCCATTAGCACTACCCGCTTCCGACAATCTACAAACGCGTCAAGCTGACTGAAGAATGAGACCCTCTCACGAGCGGTGCTGGGCGCATGAACCGCAATCACCCGAAACACAGAATCTTTTACGGCAACATCGGCCACAACCAGCCTACCCACTGCATCTTTATGGACAACGTCGACCGTCGCCGACAGGGTACGTTTAACCAGCACGGAAACTCCCTTCCCCCGCGGGCTGCCATATGCTGAGAAAACCTCAAAGTCTCGGGCCAGCACCTGACAGTCCACAGAGGAAACGAAATGCGTCTCCTGAATCGCAGCGACATCCACTCCCAGGGACAAGAGGTCGTGCCGGAGGCGAGCCGCCCGGCCCGATGATCTCAAGCCCCTCGCATTCAGACTAGCCAAATTCAAAGCCATGGTACCTACCTTAAGGTGTGTTACACTCAGCTCCGAAGTCAGCCGGGGATAGGACACCGACGTTGTGTGCAATGCTCAAGGTGGTCAGGTTTTTCATGTCCTGACCTTCTCTCACAATGCCGCCGACATCCAAAGGGTAAGTCAATTTAAGGGCCCTATAGAGTGACGGATGGACCAACACTGGGACCCTTCCCTTGCATTGTTTTGCGAGTTCCTCAAGGGAAGGGTCATTTTTCCTAATCAGTTCAATTCCCGGACCAGCCCCTTCAGCGGCTTCCAGCATTGTCCACACGTTGGTTTTGCAGGCCTCAGGAAGCCTGACGAAAGTTGTTAGCCGTGGGGCGTCCGGGAAATTAGAGGGGACATTAACGTCTTTTCCCCCTATCTGTTGGCAGTCCAGCAGAGGTTTTAAATTTTTTCTCTGCCGGTGTGGTACGCCCATTGCCACAGACAGGGGGTCTACAGAACAAAGTTCCTCTCTCGTTTCGAGGGCGAGAGTCCCTGTTGGAGTGAGTCCGTAAGTGGGAGAATCTGAAGGGTCTCTCCCCCTCCCGGGTTCATTCTTTTCTTTCTGGGATGGCGGCTCAATTTGCATTGGTGTGGGGACGAGTGTCTGTGTGGTGTCTGGTGTTGGTGTTGGTGCGGTGTCTGGTGTTGGTGTGATGTCTGGTGTTGGTGTTGGTGCGGTGTCTGGTGTTGGTGTTGGTGCAGTGTCTGGTGTTGGTGCAGTGTCTGGTGTTGGTGCGGTGTTTGATGTTGGTGTTGGTGTTGGTGCGGTGTCTGATGTTGGTGTTGGTGTTAGTGCGGTGTCTAGTGTTGGTGCAGTATGTGGTATGGGGGTAGAAGTGGGTTGTGTTGTTGTTAAAGGTGGTGTATGCTCACAGGGAGTGGGGGCTGCCTTTTCTTCCCCTTTCCTTTTCTTTTTTATTCTTTTGAATGAACCGGGGAGTGGTGAGGTTGAGTTCCTCTCCCTCTCACTAGCAGATTCATCCTCAAAGGAGCAGTGTTTTCTTCGCTTGATCCCCGTCTCAATTGGTGTGGGGACCGTTGGTTGTTGCTGCTCCTCTAATTGTTGTTTCTCCGGTTGATGCTGTTGCTTTTCTGGTTGCTGCAGCCGTTTTTGTTGCTGCTGTTCTGGCTGTTGCTGCTGCTGCTGTTTTTGTTGTTGCTGCTGTTTTCGTGGCATTGGTTGTGGAATTGGCCGCGGCAGCTGATGTTGCTGCGGCTGGTTCAATGGCTGGTTTGGCTGCTGCTGCTGTGTCTGCTGCCATGGCTGTTGCTGCGGCTGTTGTGGAGGCTGCTGTTGTTGTTGCTGCCTCGGTTGTTGGGTTGGTTGTGGGACGGTGGCAGATGGGATTGTGGGCTTCCGTTTCCGCCTCATTACCGTGATCCATTCCTCCCCTTTGGCCTCCTGCACAGTTTTGGGTTTCCTCGGTGCTGGGGTTGGTGCTCTGGTTGCAGGAGTTGTGACAGCCTGTTTGGACACTGGTGCTGTCTCAGAGGTTGGGACCGCCTTTAGTGTCACTTGAGTAGGAGTTGACCTTTGAGGGCAGCTCTTGGCCATGTGACCCTGTTTTTGGCAGAACCAGCAGTGCGGACGACGCCCCTCCACTACTACTGTCATAGTTGCCTCCTTAAATGTCAGCTGTGCTGGTATCGCCTGGAAGCCTTCTTTCTTTAGCCTCATGGCCACAGTGTAGCTGCCCAAGTGCATGCCGGTTTTCGACCGCACTGGGGTTATTTTTTCCACCTCGCCGAACTGTGTGAAGAAGGATCCCAGGATTTCTGCTGATATTTGCATAGGTACATTGAATACCTGCACCCGGGTCCTTGTCCTGCCCTGGTATTCGGGCTTTAGTTTTGTTCTCCCATACTTAATTTCCTGTAGGGAGAGTCTCTCCGCATCTTCCTTGGTGGGTAGGAGGATGTCCCACATGGCGTAGCTCCTCTGGTACAGGTATAATACCGGGATGTTTAGCTTGTGTAGGAGCCCTGCCATGTCTTCCTTTTTCATCCCTAGGAGGCGGTTTTCCGGCATATCCGAGATGATGAGGGAGAGCACTCTGTCTTCGATTGCCTCCCAAGCGCCTGGCACTGGTTTAATTTCTGCCCCCTCTATGTATTGTCTGTACTTGGTCAAGTACAAGTCTCTATACTCTTGAGGGGACAGTTGCTTCTCTACAGTCTTCCCCCATGCCGACCCTCTTGTTGGTGTTGGATCTTTGGTGAGGTTGGACTGTTTTTGCTGTTCCTTGGCGGAAGGGTTGCTATTTTGAGGCGCATTTTCCTTTCCGCTTTCCTTTGGGACCGACTCTCCCTGCTCTATACTTCTTCCAGGAAATACTTCCCTTTTTGGGGAGTCGGCCTCCTGGGGAGCATTGTCCTCTTTATTGTCCTTGGGAGCTTTTGCCCCTTTTGTTTTGGGGAGGTTTAGGCTGTATGCCCCCTCGTTTTCTTGATTTGCTCCCCTTTTGGGGCAGTAGCCCTCCTGGGGAGCACTGTCTCTCTTATCGTCCTTTGGGGCTACTGCCTCTTGATTTTTGTTGTCAGAGCGGGATGCCCTGTCCAACATTGTTTTTTCTCCCCTTTGTGGGGAGTCGCCCTCTTGGGGAGCACTGTCTCCCTTATCGTCCTTTGGGGCTACTGCCTCTTGATTTTTGTTGTCGGAATGGGATGCCCCGTCCAACATTGTTTTTCCTCCCCTTTGTGGGGAGTCGCCCTCTTGGGGAGCTGCTGGTGAGTTTTCTCCTTTCTGAGGGGCGTCCTTTGGTATAGTGTCCGGGCGGTATGCCCCGTTGCTTTTTGCTTCCCCTGTTGGGGAGTCGTCCTCTTGGGGAGCAGTTTTTCTTGTGGTAGCCCCCTGGCTGGGGGTATCGGTATTGGTGGTCCCCGGGCTGGGGGTGTCCATTTTTGAAAAAAGCTCTCTCTTCCCTGTATAATTCACCAAAATGAGTGACGTGGAGTCGGCGTCCAAAGTGGGAGCCGACTTTGGCGCCAAAAAGAAGTGGCGCCAAAGGCGGCAAGAGGGGAGATAGAACTGAGAGAGGGAGTGGGAAGTTAGTGGAGGGAAGAGAGAAAGTGTTTCCGACCCTCCCTCGCGGGAAGGTCGTAAATTATCAGCTCGGATCCCCCCGTGAGGGGGGAGAGCAGAGAAAGACAGACCAAGTGGGGGTGCGGACAGAACGCTACCCAACAAGCTCGCCGGGCACGAGAATGTGTCGCCAGAACAACACTGCCTATCGCTGTGTATGTATCAGAGAACAGATACTACACTTTGATCTTGTCCCAAAGGCCAAGCATGTTGTACTGCAGTTTAAGTAACCGTTGTTCCGGAAGTAACGCACTGACATTTTAAAAAAAAATATTCTGTGTTTACATTTTGTGGGTGGGGTGTTCTGCTGGCAGCGAGCATAAAAAAAGAAAAACAATTGAAGCTGTGATAATGTTGACTGATTACTTACCGGCCTCCGCGACTAAAAATAGTTCGTCTCAAAGTTTTATTAAGAAGCAGAAATTTATTTAAGAGCGAAAACATGGAATCCTATCCTGAGGAAATGAAACATACTTGGTTTCAATATTTTCACTTTTCACCGCAACAAAAAATAAAGTAGAAAAATAATTTGTAATAAAAAAATGCAGTTCATTCAAAATAATGAAAAATAACAATTCACCGCTTTTAGTGAGTTCTGTTAAGAGAAGCCAACAAACACAAAAGGGACAAAGAAGATAAGTTACTCTTCTACCTACCCGAATATGTTTTGTTTTTAATGTACTTTAATACTTTTATTCAGTACATCAATGGCCACCATGTATAACATTTAAAACCTTATAGCATGTAACAGCTACATTGCTAAATATCTTGAGAATTTAAATGCGATATTCGTTTTCAGCATAGTCGAAAACATTTAAGTCGTCATTCGAAAGGAAAACGTTAAGTTGGAAACCAAGTATGATTTTACAAATATCGACAACTATTTTTGCCTGTTGGTTGGTTTTGTGGTGGTCTACCACAATGACTAAATAAACCACACTATAAAAATTACCACCACCCTCTACCCAAAAGAAGTGGCTATAAATTGGATGCTCATTTATCATTAAATTTATATAGAAAAGTGATCCCCCACTTTTTAAAACCTTCTTTATATCTTAGAAATTGTATCCTGTAATTTTAAACGTTAATGTCGTTTTCAGTACCCCTGAAAAGTAATAATTTTAAAATAAACAAATAAAAATACCCCCCCGATAAATCAAAACAAAAAAACACCCCCAAAACAAATGAAGCGTTTTCTTTTCATTTCGATAATAAAAAAAAAAATTGTTTGAATTCCATAATAAAAAAAAAAATAAAATTGTTTGAATTCCATAATAAAAAAAAAATAATAAAATTGTTTGAATTCCATAATAAAAAAAAAATAATAAAATTGTTTGAATTCCATAATAAAAAAAAAAAAAAATTGTTTGAATTCCATAATAAAAAAAAAATAAAATTGTTTGAATTCCATAATAATAAAAAAAAATAATAAAATTGTTTGAATTCCATAATAAAAAAAAAAATAATAAAATTGTTTGAATTCCATAATAAAAAAAAAATAATAAAATTGTTTGAATTCCATAATAAAAAAAAAATAATAAAATTGTTTGAATTCCATAATAAAAAAAAAAAAAAAATTGTTTGAATTCCATAATAAAAAAAAATAAAATTGTTTGAATTCCATAATAAAAAAAAAATAATAAAATTGTTTGAATTCCATAATAACAAAAAAATAAAATAAAATTGTTTGAATTCCATAATAAAAAAAAACTGAGAAAAATGGAAAAAAATCTCGAAATGTTATCCATATTTATCGCAAGGTGTATGATGATTTTAGACAGAGAGAGAGAGAGAGAAAGAGTATGAGTATGTAAGTTGTGACGGGCTAAATTCGTTGTTTTCAATAGCAAGGCCGATAACCATTAGTCGCGTGCTCTCGTTTAATGAATGAATGTGTGAATGTAGGATTGACATGAAATTCTTAAAGATAAACTAAAATGACCGAAAAATGGGCTTAAATGACTTAAATAAATAAAAAGTAAATGACTTAGAATGACTTTAATGAACTTAAGAATGAGTTGAATGCTTAAAAAAATAACTGGAATCCTTCTAAAACAACTTGAATGATCTGGAGAATGACTTGAATGGCGTTGAGACAGACTGGTTGTAAAGTGGGTGATCATTTTACATTAAATTAATACAGAAAAGTAATCCCCCACTTTATATCACCTGGTGCTACCAGATCAGGCTGTCTATTAGCTTCCTAAGACGAAATGCACCTACATTAAATTTCTGTTTTTGTTTTCTATTCTCTTTTGTAAAACTTAATTATATTCTGCAAAAACGAAAACAACAACCCCCTTCCCCTCTCCTTTCCTTTTCCTTCCCTACTTACCAACACCGTCGTTCCCCCCCTTTTTTTCTGCCCTATTGGTAGGGCACTAGAATAAGCCGACTGCCCCCCCCCTGCAGAGGGTAAAAATCCCTCAATGGGGCAACCAATTAGCCGTGGGTTGCTACCCGTAATGCCTTAGGACGTGATCCTGGTGATTGAGCTAACCTAAACCTGGGTGCATAAAAGTCTAGGCACTGCAACACATTGCTTCGGCCCTTACTTTGGCTAAACGGGTGGTCGGAGAGGCCCGATCCGACCAATCGGCCAGTCACGCCAAGCCCTAGCACTTACACCCAAAGTACCAACTACCACAACAAAGAACGAAACTTAAAGGTACTCCCATCTTTCTTTTTTTTCTTCCCCCACTACAAAAAATAGGCAAACCAAGTAAGTGCTAGAAGGCGGTGGCAAGGGTCAATCAATTGGAAAGATCAGAACTCGACACTCTATCTGAGCAAATGTATTTTTGAGGACATATTGAACAGAAAATATAGTGCTTGAGAACTCCTTACCAAAAGAGTATATCCTCCACATAGCCCCGACATGGTCAAGGCGAATGGGTTTCCCCCTTACTATGCCCCAATTTTGGACTCTGAGGTGGGTAGGGAGCGTGGTTGATGAAAAATAAATCTCCAAATCCATGGCTGATAAAAATAAATGCACCCCTCCTCAAAACCCTTAAAAGAAACCATTCCTCTGACTCTGACCTCTCAAGCTCAGATGAAGAACAAAAATTAAAAACTAGAAAAACCGTTCCAACTATAGACGAAGAAAACTTCCCACGATTCTTGGTTATTGAATTAATCGAAAATAAAAAAATTGGAAATTTATCTCCTTTTCTAATAGAAAAAACATTATCCACAAAAAGTAAACCAAAAATGATCAAAAAAACAAAAGATGGAAATCTACTAGTTGAGATAACCAATCTTAGAGATGCTCAATCTCTACTCAAAATGAAGAACTTCCATGAGTACAAATGCAAAGGCTTTCCCCATAAAGCACTAAACACTTCTAAAGGAGTAATTCGAAGTTATGAACTATCGCTAGCAACTGAAGAAGAAATAAAAACCGAATTAGAAAAACAAGGAGTAATCAACCACATCCACATAAACATATAAAGAAACAATAAAATAATAACTACCAACACATACATATTAACGTTTAACAAACCAACAATACCTAAAAAATAAAAATTGGCTACTTAAATGTAAAAGTAGACCAATATATCCCAGCTCCATTAAGATGTTTCCATTGCCAAAAATATGGACATCATAAAGAAGCCTGTAAAGGAATAAAAATATGTGGAAAATGCGGCAACAAAGAGTCTGACCACACCGAAGAAAACTGCATAAATGAGGTGAAATGCGCTAACTGCAAAGAAGATCACCCGGTCTTCTCTAAAATATGCAAAACATATAAAAAAGAAAGAAATTATAGAAGTAAAGTACAAAAAAAACGCAACCTTTCCAGAAGCCAGAAAAAAAGTTAAGACGTACTTGAAAGACAACACATATGCTGAGACAACAAAAAAGACAACTAAACCATACCAACATAATGAAATACATGATCAATATAGGGAGCTGATAAACAAACTGATTGCATTAAATATTAAAGAATGGCCAGAATTTCAAAATAGCCTAACAGAAAGATACTCAAATCTGGGAAACAAAATAGAAATAACAAATCCAAACAAAGAAAATAATATTCCATTCACAACAGAACCATTAAAAAAATTATCACAGAAACCAACAAAACAACCACCAGAAATTAATAAAAACATAAGCAATGATAAAACAGCAAATAAAGAACGTTCCAGAAAAGAAGAAAACCAAACAATAGACACTCAAAATAGATTCCAAATTCTAGAAAAAATGGAAACCGAAAACACCCTGGATATAAAAAGAAACCAAACACAAGTAATCAAGAGGGAAAAAAATGAACAAGAAGCCAAAACAGCAACATCTCAAGCAAGATCCAGATCGACGTCCAGATCCAAACAAAAAAAAGAAAAAACCCAGCAAAACACTTCACCAAAGACACAAACTCCGACAAAAGATAAACCCTCTACTTCTAAAGAGATGGAAATAGAGGAAAACTAAACAGCCTCATGGATAGAAATAAAACACAACAAATTATCCAATGGAATTGTCGTGGAATAAGATCTAACTATAATGAATATATAATATAATGATCTAACTATAATATACTTATTTCACTCTTCAACCCAGCCATTGTTAGCTTACAAGAAACCTTCCTACAAAACAATAACCATTTCAAAGCACCAAACTATGAACAATACAACTATTTCCATAACACAGGCATTCGTGCTAATGGAGGCACCTCAATTCTTGTAAGGAATAACATACCTCAAAGCAATTTCTCTGCCAAAAGAAATTTCCAAGCAATTACAACTCAAGTCATATTACACAACACAATCACAATCTGCTCAATATACCTCCCTCCTCATGAACCAATAAATGAAAATGAACTAGAAAATTTAATAAACCAACTACCTTCACCATTCATTCTTCTAGGAGACTTTAACTGCCACAGTACATTATGGGGATGCAAAGTCACAAACTCAAAAGGAAACAAAATTGAACAATTAATTAACAAAAATAACGTGCCTTCTCAATAAAAAAATCCCACATAAATCCAACAAACGGATTAACTAGTGCCATTGATCTTACCATGTGTGATCCATCAAGCTTCTTGGATTATACATGAAGCACTTACGAAGAACCCTGTGGAAGTGATCACTTCCCTATTATAATCAATTACAGTGACTCCATCCAAAACCACATACCCAGGTGGAACACAAACAAAGCCAAAGAACATCAAATCCAAACAATAGAAGAATTCACGGAAGTACTCCTAAAAATAGCTAAAAAATGCATACCCAAAAATTCTCCTCCTGGAAAAAAAAAACATGGTTCAATCCAGAATGTAAAACGGCCATTAGACAGAGAAAGGCAGCCTTAAGAAAATTTAAAAAACAACCCACAACGAACAACTTAATAGAATACAAACATCAAAGAACTAAAACTCGAAAAACAATTAAAGAATGCAAAAGATCCTGCTGGCAACAATTTGTCAACAAAATCAACATCACCACTAAACCCAAAACAGTCTGGGAAATGATTAGGAAAATAACTGGAAAATATAATCCGAATCCAATCAAACACCTTCTCACAAATAAACAGAAAATAACTGATAAAAAAGATATTGCTAACACACTAGTTAAAACCTTTGCCGAAAATTCATCATCAAAACACTACAATAGACAATTCCAAATACTTAAGAAACATGAAGAAAAGTACAAAATAAACTTTAACTCCAAAAACCAAGAGCATTACAATGAAATCTTCTCACTCAATGAACTAGAAACCGTCATGGAAAGATCACATAACTCAGCTGTAGGACCAGATGAAGTGCACTACAGCTTCCTTAAAGAAATTCCATCAGAATCATTGAAACTCCTTCTAAAAATTTATAATAAAATATGGGAAACAAAAGATTTCCCAACTTCATGGAAAAATGCAACAATAATACCAATACCCAAACTGGGAAAAAATACACCAACCCCAGAAAACTACAGACCAATAGCTCTCACAAGCTGCCTATGCAAAATGTTCGAAAGAATGATTAACTACCGTCTTAAATGGTATCTAGATGACAACAAATAATTTCTGAAACCCAGTGTGGATACCAAAAAAATCGAGGATGTATAGACCACATCACTAACCTCGAAAATTATATCAGAGAAGCTTTTATCAATAAGGAACACGTAACATCTGTTTTTTTTTTTTCGATTTTGAGAAAGCATATGAAACTACCTGGAAACACGGTATCATAAAAGATCTCCACAACATCGGACTAAGAGGCAGATTACCTGAATTCATAAAAAACTTCCTAACAGACAGATCTTTTCAAGTTCACATAGACTGAACTTTATCAGCGCCACAAAATCAAGGAGTGCCTCAAGGCAGCATATTATCAACAACTATCTTTAACATAAAAATCAATAACATTATAAAAGAACTCTCTCCTGATATACATAGCTCCTTATATGTAGATGACTGCTCAATCAGCTACAGATCTAAATACACTCACACTATTGAAAGAAAACTACAACATAACACAAATAAAATTAGTAAATGGGCAACTAAAAATGGTTTCAAATTCTCCAAAACTAAAACAAAATGCATCCATTTCTGTAACCAACGCAAACTCCACCCTGATCCAACCTTACAGATTGAAGGCGAAACAATTCCATTCGTAAATGAACGCAAGCACCTGGAAATCATTTTTGACAAAAAACTAAATTTCATTCCGCACGTCAATCATATCAAAACCAAATTTAATAAATCATTACAACTCCTACGAGTCATCGCCCATACAGATTGGGGAGCTGACAAGAACGCACTACTCAAACTATATAGAGCATTAATTAGATCAAAAATAGATTATGGTAGCTTCATATATCAATCCACCAGAAAGTCATATCTAAAAACCCTCAACACAATATGCCACTCCGGACTAAGACTAGCACTAGGAGCATTTCCAACCTCCCCTGTAGAAAGCCTGTACGCAGAAGCACATGAAACTCCAATGCTCAGAAATCAAAACTTTGATCTAAAATACTACACAAAACTTACAGCCAACACCACAATCCCAGCACACAATAACACTTTAAATCCAAACCGTAAACACCTTTTCGACCAAAAAGTAAATGCAATCAAAACCTTTGGACTTAGAATAAAATCGATTTCCAAAAAAGCAAGTCTACCAATAAATAAATTCACGAAACTGTCCTACTCAAAACCCCTCCCTGGAAAATCGTATCCCCTAACATCAACCTAAGTTTAAGTAAATATGAAAAGAAACCTACTCATCCAATAACTTATGATAATCTCGATAAAACCAAAGAAAAGTATCCAGACCACATACACATCTACACAGATGGGTCTAAACAAAATAACGCAATAGCCAGTGCAGCAATACTCAATCAAAAAACAATCAAACCTCCCAAAAGAAACCTCAGTCTTCAGTGCTGAAATACATCCTCTAATAACAAAAAGAAATAAATTTATAATCCTTTCAGACTCCCAATCTACTCTAAAAGCGATTAAAAATAAAAAGATGGACAACCCCCTCATCGCAAAATTACTCCAAACATTAACTGAACTAAACAGTAAAAAAAAAATCATTTTCTGCTGGATACCGAGCCATTCCGGTATTAAAGGTAATGAATTAGCAGATTCTGCAGCAAAAAAAAAAAAAACGCCTTAAATCTCCCAATCGATGCAAATTTTAAAATTCCATACATAGATCTAAAGACGTATCAACGCATATACAACAGAGAAATGGCAAACATACTGGAACCTAACAACAAGCTTCACGAAATCATGCCAAAAATAAAAAAAACAACAAAATATGGAACTAAACAGAATTGGCCTTTATAAAAAATTTAAAAAGAACCCTTTATACAACGGTCCTGGATATGACCTAAAACTATATCCGATGGTGAGGCCCCACCTTACGGGCCTTGGGAAGTGTGGAGCCACCCTTTAATTTCCATTGCTCCCAGATCCACTCTGACCCGGAGTGGTAATACCTGTTAGGGTCCTAACTACGGGTTAAATAGAATCCGACTTAAAAAAACAAATATACTCCATTAGAAATCGTTCCTCAAAATAACTACACTCGGCATTAAATAACCTGAAAAAGTATTAGCAATTTGGCCAAGGAATAGTTACAAACATAAGTACAGCATGTAGTAAGAACAGCTACTACACTTTCATCTTTGCCAAAAGGCCAAGAAAAACTCAAAAAGCTAAGAACGGCATCTATTAACAACGGACCTTTAATCTTAACCAAAAAGGCCAAGCACAAAAGTGTTATGGACAGACAGACCAACCGACGGAGTGACTTATAGAGTCGCTTGCACGCGACTAAAAATAATGAAATACGTTATCGGACATTTATTAATATGCCCCCCGCCCAACAAAAAACGAAAAATAAAAATGTGGATCATATATTTTGTGTTGTTACGAAGTTTTGAACGTTTTTTAGTTGATTTTTTAAAAAAGAAAGAAGAAAGTTATCAAGAGCGGTTCACATAACATTTTTATGTTTTCCTTCTTCTTTGTTGGAGGGTAGGGGTCATTCCATTATAGAATTTGTATAGTTTAATAGTTGTTTCTGCAGTTTAATGAACATGTAACAGACGAACTTGCAACAAGCACAGTGGCACGAGTTAATTCTCGCGGCTCGAGATTTGAAATCCATTTTCTCCCGGGCTTGTCAACAGGTGTACAACAAGCCAACATGGCGACCTTCAAACTCCAACTTGCTTTCACGTGTGCTTCACACATGTACTTTTTCTTTCCACAAGGTACTAACCCTTTGTCCCGTCTCGACTATCGGACGCACGCTTCTACCACACGTAGAACGCACACACCTTTCTCTCTCTTTCAACAGGTCTGACCTATATCTAATCTTCATCTCCACTACAGGAACTCTTTTCACGACTACAAAAACATACAAGCGCCACGAACACTAAACTCACCTACTAACCCGTTTCTGTCTTATACGCACTACTAACGAAAATGAGAAATAAAGTTGCTTTTGAATACAGAATGAAACTCAATTTCGTTGTTTCTTATTTTATAAACATTTAGTTCCGTAAATAACACGCTGACATTTGCCGTTTAACATTTCACTTGAATTGTGTGTTTACATTTAGTCCAGCATGGAGGCAAAAAGGAAAAAAACAATAGAAGGTGATGCGAATCATAACGATAGTATTCATGTGCATAATCTGCGTTCAAATGTAGATTTACGGACGCTGAATATGGTAGTAGTTAATTATATTTTTCTATCGGCAAGGGAGAACAATAATTTTAAGTTTTCAAAGTGTTCATTTAATACCTGGATATGTTTCATTCTGGCATAGGAGAGTGTCACGTATCAGCCAATCAGAAAGGTAGAAACATGTCTGGGGAGACATTATTTTTGTTTCGAGGAATGGAAGGTAAATGAGTTTATGGATCAGTTACGAAGGGTGGGGTCTCAATGTGTAAATTTACACGATGTAGACTAGAGATGGTGGGAGGACTTAGTAATTAGGGGGAAAAATTAGGAATTACTTCGTCTGTAGGTGATTGCAATGGTGATTTATATCACTTCTAGGATTAAATCTAGGGTTTTATTATAACGAATGAATGTGTCTAAAATGTCGTTCCATAGTTACATAAGATATTAGCTAATAGTGTAGACATTATAAATTTGTATGTGGCATCTGTTGTTGTAAACCTACGGTAGTTTGGTCCAGAGGGGAAAACAGTGGCGTTTTTATTATATATATATACGTAATATACATTACTTGCTCGTGAACGTTTCTTGTTTATTAAAAATATTTAAATAAAAAAAAAACTTTGTAAATAAAGAAAACACATAAAAATGGCTGCCAGTGATTAAAAAGAAAAAAAGAAGACCGGTTTGGTAAGCGGAATATTAGTACAACAGAAAGCGGTTTTGAGTTTGACCTATGTTTATTTCCTGAATAAAAATAACAATAAGTAATAGATGTATTATTAATAGTAACAAAAATAACAATAACAGATGTATTAATAACAGTAACAAAAATAAGTAATAGATGTATTAATAGTAACAAAAATAATAAGTAATAGATGTATTAATAATAGTAACAAAATAATAAGTAATAGATGTATTAATAGTAACAAAAATAATAAGTAATAGATGTATTATTAATAGTAACAAAAATAATAAATAATAGATGTATAATTAATAGTAACAAAAAAAAAGTAATAGATGTATTATTAATAGTAACAAAAATAATAAGATATAGATGTATTATTAATAGTAACAAAAATAATAAATAATAAATGTATAATTAATAGTAACAAAAATAATAAAAAATAGATGTATTATTAATAGTAACAAAAATAATAAGTAATAGATGTATAATTAATAGTAACAAAAATAATAAGTAATAGATGTATAATTAATAGTAACAAAAATAATAAATAATAGATGTATAATTAATAGTAACAAAAATAATAAGTAATAGATGTATTATTAATAGTAACAAAAATAATAAGTAATAGATGTATTAATAGTAACAAAAATAATAAGTAATAGATGTATTATTAATAGTAACAAAAATAATAAGTAATAGATGTATTAATAATAGTAACAAAAATAAGTAATAGATGTATTATTAATAGTAACAAAAATAATAAGTAATAGATGTATTATTAATAGTAACAAAAATAATAAGTAATAGATGTATTATTAATAGTAACAAAAATAATAAGTAATAGATGTATTATTAATAGTAACAAAAATAATAAGTAATAGATGTATTATTAATAGTAACAAAAATAATAAGTAATAGATGTATTATTAATAGTAACAAAAATAATAAGTAATAGATGTATTATTAATAGTAACAAAAATAATAAGTAATAGATGTATTATTAATAGTAACAAAAATAATAAGTAATAGATGTATTATTAATAGTAACAAAAATAATAAGTAATAGATGTATTAATAATAGTAACAAAAATAATAAGTAATAGATGTATTATTAATAGTAACAAAAATAATAAGTAATAGATGTATTATTAATAGTAACAAAAATAATAAGTAATAGATGTATTATTAATAGTAACAAAAATAAGTAATAGATGTATTATTAATAGTAACAAAAATAATAAGTAATAGATGTATTATTAATAGTAACAAAAATAAGTAATAGATGTATTATTAATAGTAACAAAAATAATAAGTAATAGATGTATTATTAATAGTAACAAAAATAATAAGTAATAGATGTATTATTAATAGTAACAAAAATAATAAGTAATAGATGTATTAATAATAGTAACAAAAATAAGTAATAGATGTATTATTAATAGTAACAAAAATAATAAGTAATAGATGTATTATTAATAGTAACAAAAATAATAAGTAATAGATGTATTAATAATAGTAACAAAAATAATAAGTAATAGATGTATTATTAATAGTAACAAAAATAATAAGTAATAGATGTATTATTAATAGTAACAAAAATAATAAGTAATAGATGTATTATTAATAGTAACAAAAATAATAAGTAATAGATGTATTATTAATAGTAACAAAAATAATAAGTAATAGATGTATTAATAATAGTAACAAAAATAAGTAATAGATGTATTATTAATAGTAACAAAAATAATAAGTAATAGATGTATTATTAATAGTAACAAAAATAATAAGTAATAGATGTATTAATAATAGTAACAAAAATAATAAGTAATAGATGTATTAATAATAGTAACAAAAATAAGTAATAGATGTATTATTAATAGTAACAAAAATAAGTAATAGATGTATTATTAATAGTAACAAAAATAAGTAATAGATGTATAATTAATAGTAACAAAAATAATAAGTAATAGATGTATTATTAATAGTAACAAAAATAATAAGTAATAGATGTATTATTAATAGTAACAAAAATAAGTAATAGATGTATTATTAATAGTAACAAAAATAATAAGTAATAGATGTATTATTAATAGTAACAAAAATAATAAGTAATAGATGTATTATTAATAGTAACAAAAATAAGTAATAGATGTATTATTAATAGTAACAAAAATAAGTAATAGATGTATAATTAATAGTAACAAAAATAATAAGTAATAGATGTATTATTAATAGTAACAAAAATAATAAGTAATAGATGTATTATTAATAGTAACAAAAATAATAAGTAATAGATGTATTATTAATAGTAACAAAAATAAGTAATAGATGTATTATTAATAGTAACAAAAATAATAAGTAATAGATGTATTAATAATAGTAACAAAAATAAGTAATAGATGTATAATTAATAGTAACAAAAATAATAAGTAATAGATGTATTATTAATAGTAACAAAAATAATAAGTAATAGATGTATTATTAATAGTAACAATAATAAGTAATAGATGTATTATTAATAGTAACAAAAATAAGTAATAGATGTATTATTAATAGTAACAAAAATAATAAGTAATAGATGTATTATTAATAGTAACAAAAATAATAAGTAATAGATGTATTAATAATAGTAACAAAAATAAGTAATAGATGTATTATTAATAGTAACAAAAATAATAAGTAATAGATGTATTATTAATAGTAACAAAAATAATAAGTAATAGATGTATTATTAATAGTAACAAAAATAAGTAATAGATGTATTATTAATAGTAACAAAAATAATAAGTAATAGATGTATTAATAATAGTAACAAAAATAAGTAATAGATGTATTATTAATAGTAACAAAAATAATAAGTAATAGATGTATTAATAATAGTAACAAAAATAATAAGTAATAGATGTATTAATAATAGTAACAAAAATAATAAGTAATAGATGTATTAATAATAGTAACAAAAATAAGTAATAGATGTATTAATAGTAACAAAAATAAGTAATAGATGTATTAATAATAGTAACAAAAATAATAAGTAATAGATGTATTAATAATAGTAACAAAAATAAGTAATAGATGTATTATTAATAGTAACAAAAATAATAAGTAATAGATGTATTAATAATAGTAACAAAAATAATAAGTAATAGATGTATTAATAATAGTAACAAAAATAATAAGTAATAGATGTATTATTAATAGTAACAAAAATAAGTAATAGATGTATTATTAATAGTAACAAAAATAAGTAATAGATGTATTATTAATAGTAACAAAAATAATAAGTAATAGATGTATTATTAATAGTAACAAAAATAAGTAATAGATGTATTATTAATAGTAACAAAAATAAGTAATAGATGTATTATTATTAGTAACAAAAATAATAAGTAATAGATGTATTATTAATAGTAACAAAAATAATAAGTAATAGATGTATTAATAATAGTAACAAAAATAATAAGTAATAGATGTATTAATAATAGTAACAAAAATAAGTAATAGATGTATTATTAATAGTAACAAAAATAAGTAATAGATGTATTATTAATAGTAACAAAAATAAGTAATAGATGTATTATTAATAGTAACAAAAATAATAAGTAATAGATGTATTATTAATAGTAACAAAAATAAGTAATAGATGTATTATTAATAGTAACAAAAATAAGTAATAGATGTATTATTAATAGTAACAAAAATAATAAATAATAGATGTATTATTAATAGTAACAAAAATAAGTAATAGATGTATTAATAATAGTAACACAAATAATAAAAGTAACAGTATTTCAGGCATTGCTTGAACTTAATACGATATTGTTCATGTCTATAAACATTATATAACAATAAAATAACTTAATACGATATTGTTCCTGTCTATAAACATTGTATAACAATAAAAGAAATAACTAGCGGGGACCGCTTTGCACGGATGTAAAATATACTTAAATATATTTTAATTTGTCCAGATTTCGTATATTTTATTATAGAGTTGTGATTTAAAAAGTATTTGCGTGCCATCATCCAGAATCGAAACCGAAACTAGTATTCAAACCTGGTGACGTCACCACTGTACCAAGTTGACCATAATATGAACTGATCAAAAACTAAAGATAAACTAAGATAAATGTACAAAATGTATAACGATTTTTTTTTCAATTTTTACCTACTTTCGACAACTTAAAAACTATTTTAACCGGCTAAAGACTCATAAAAGAACGGCACGTAAAAAAAAAACTCCAATCATTTGAGGCCCCCAGCGCCGCTCTTCGACTTTTAGTTTCGGAGGAGATGGAGTTTGAAAATATGGAGACACAGACATATAGCCGTTTATATATTAAATGATATTGCTCAATATGTTTACAAAAGAGTTAGGTAAAAGTACCAAAGACTCATAAACATCAGTATTAGCTATCCAACTAAGCATCTGTCAAAAAATGAAAGCGTTTTAATCGGTCTGACATTTGATGGGATATAGTTAGGTGGTGGGTTTTTGATGGTGGACTCCTCTACCCTTGATCAACCCAGAGCAGAACGAAACTAATCGTAGATCAGAGTGCTAGGACTGAAGTTAATTCAAACGCGCGAAACACAGATGTAATACAAGAAACTTTTGTAGAATCGTAGTCTTTCAAGTTCTTTTAAAATCGCTGCTTCTTAGAATAAATTTGTTTGTGTTTTTATTTTACCACTGACCATGAAAAAAAGAAAAATAGTCGCAATAAGGGTTTCTAGCTGGCCATTCATATGAACCACTTAGACGTAACCAACTCTGAGGAAAGTTAATGAACTATGAATGAACCAAACAAAAAAAAAAAAAGTTGAAAATATTGTAGATCCAACGAGAAAAGAAAAAGGTTATTTTTAATAGATTGTGAATGTTTCAAATTACTTGATATGTATTTCCCATACTGCAGGGCTTTTGTATATTTGTCCTCTTTATGATTTTCTACTAGTGGACAGAACTGACATATGATTGGCAGCACTATATACATCCAAAATTTGCAAAACAAATATATATATATATATATATATATATATATATATATATCAGGTAGGAAGATATCCAAAAATTAAGAATAATTGAATTTCAACAAAGGTCATTGATAGTGCTCAATCAAAGAGCAAATTATTATTTATTTTATTTTTTATGTATCGTGCTACGATGTCCAGGCAGTTTCAATTATATTTGATTGCATCAGGCAAGAAAATTTCTTGCCTGATTAAATTTCAGGTTCTCGAGGTCAAATTGTGATTCGTTTATGACGAAGAACAGAATTTAAAAAGTTTGAGTTAAAGGGCGACAATCGAGTTAGGTTGGGAGTTTTCAACTCCCACAAGTCTGCACATCGTAGCAAGATATGACTGTATTTACATAAAGAATGATATCTGATATAAAAGGGCAGTTGTCTATGTATTGACTAAAAGTCAAAAACGACAAAACAAATGCCCACAAAGTTGGTATATTCTTGTCCGGCTTTGCCTCAGATTGAAAATACATAAAATTTAGAAAAGAACTGATTCATTCTCTGACCATAAACTGGCGCAGATTTCGTGCATAGATGACTGTTTATTAACTAAAGATAAGTAACATTTTTTTTAAAAAAATCAAAGCGTTTAAAAAGTCGGTTACTTCATTTATGCCAATTCATTTAAAAAAGGAATCTATATGAAAATGGGTTGTGTGTATGTGTTCAGAGGATGAAAAGAGGAAGGGGAAGTTTTAATAGAAATATGATATACTTTTGCTCCGGACAATGCCAGGTAGTATGCTAGCATATAATGTAGTTTGATGTATACCGTACATGTTTTTTTTGTTTTTTTTTAAATATACTTATCTTGATATTTTAATACCTTATATAAAAGGCCGATTTATATGTCTATATTTTTGCCATGTAAACCATTCACGCATGCGCATTCGTGAAGCATTGGACAGATAAAAATTCGATGACTCCTCTCACGTACTAAATTTTCAATTTTGACCCCTTAACAGCCGGTTTGCCGGATGACAACCAATTAAAATATTTTTCACGTCTACATACCAACTTTTAAATCTGTACACCAACTATTCGTTGAGTATATAGGTTGAGAAGTGTCCTGACACACACATATTCTCAGTTTTATAGATATAATAGATTTGGAGAATATTTAAACGGCAAAATATTTTTATAGCAAGGTCAAACCTACATGCAAAGAAGGGTGTTTTTTTTTTGTTTTGTTGTTTTACTTTAAATTTTTTTAAATTGAATAACATAATGCTGCTGATGCTTTCAATTGCAATGCAGTTAGCACTGTTTTGTTGTTGTTGTTGTTTTCTTCTTCACCCACTGCTGATGAGAGCGTCAGCAACTTTGCATGGCTCCATTCCACAAGATCTGTAAGATTTCAAGACAAATGAAAATAATCGAATTAACACCCGGAAATTTTATCCAACTTATTCCCAGGAATTATTGATTTCTAATCAATAATTTCTGCCAACTCTTTCACATGGCACAATCAGGTGGTGAACGCTGAAAACTACAGGATAACCACCTCGTGTGCTTAATTGGTAAACTTCGTCACGCTTTTTCATTCAAAATCGCTATTTTCTTTTTATTGGTTCTCCTTCCAGAAATTCCAGAGAGTAAATATCCCCCACTCTATAATAAAAACCAACGTGTATTGTTATATATGTTGAGTTTTTTTTCTCACTGACATTGACAATAAAAGCCTTCTTTTCTATTTAAAACTTATTAAAACGAAATTCATAATATACTCAGCCACGAATATGCAAGCCACTACATGAAGGTTAATGTGCATATCCCTTCCCACATCTAAGAAATAGACCACCCACTGTTTTCCGGGGAACCGAAAACAAGCAGATGATCCCTATATGGGATTGGGGAGATGCTTACTGGGATCAGGAAGAAAATAATGTGGAGGAGAAGGGGGAAAGGTGACCTCCGAGTCTCAAGGGGGGAGGGGGTGAACTGGGATGAAAACAAAAAAGGTGTAAGGTGGGAGGGGGATTGACTCGGAGATACTCTAGTACCAGAAAAATAAAGCAGGGATGGGATCTCATTTTTTGCACCAGTCAGGAGTCTTTTTAAAATAACCTAAGCTAGTCTAGCGGAGTGAGTGCCGAAGGACCCAGGACTACATGTGGCATGTCTCATAGAGGAAACAGGAATTCAAACCTAGCTCCTCAACGGATGCACAAGCTAGTGTTGTGCACCCACCTCTTGTTAAATTCCACTCCAGGCAACCTCCTCCAATCGCATCTGATCTTTATTTTACACAGATGTTTAAAGTAAACGATCAGATCCCAATCTGAAACAGATGCCCCTTCACAGACTAACTTGAGGCGCGTGATCCAGATCACCATGCGCGCCACTGCCAGTATCGCCAGGAAAACCATTCTTTCCTCTCTGGGGAACGACGGCTCCATATTGTACACAAAATATCCTTCGTCAAGATCAAGCGGGCATCAATGCAAGCCGTTACCTCTCCGACATACTCCAGTAGGGCCTGGATCCGGCTGCAATAAAAAAATGCATGCTCGATCGATTCGAGCTTGTGTTCGTTGCAGCGCGGGCACCAGCCCCTCGTTTGTTCTTTGTACAAGCAGAATTCGTCAAAGAGGGGTAGTGCTTTTCAGACTAGTCGCCAGCTCAGGGAAAATTCCGAGTTAGTCAGAAAATCCTGTCCCGGCGTCCAACTCCATTGAGAGCGGATAATTTCCATTGACCAACCTAACCATCTACTAAGAGAATCCTTCGTGGTGCCCTCCACTAAATCCCAATATAGTCTCTTCCTAGGCTGATCGAGGACACTGGTCTTCGGCAAAGCTCTAAGTGTGGTCTGCATTCAGCAAAGAACCTGGACTTCCCCCTCGGTCTATGACGACCTTCTACCGAGGGGCCAGGTTTGAGATTGGGAAATGAGTTCTCAACCGCAGGGACCCAAGGAGCGTTCTCCTCTAGCAAATGACCCAAGAAAGCCAATCTCTCTGCGTTTTTGACAAGAGACTGGGCTGACCCAGGCCTCCCTCACTCGGACTCTGGATATAGACCTCTCTGCACACATAATGCTTACCCTCGTCCCACAGCAGTAAGTCGAAGCGGTTTTGTAAGCGGTTTTGTCGTTGTGCAGGGAGAGGAAGTACAGACAATCGTTAAAGGATGAGCGGGAAGACGTATGTAGCACACGCCTCTGCCCGACCTTTCAAAGACAATTTCCTTTGAATCCAAGTCTTGACCGACGATTTGAATTTGCCATGTACTTCCAACCAATTCTTCTCCAGCTGAAGCCCCAGTTCAAACCAGACACCGAGAATACAGACCGGCCCATCGGTCCAGCTGAAGATGCCTGGAAGCAAGTTTACCCCAGTCCAGGCTCCCAACCACAAACTGACAGACTTGCTGCGGTTGAAGACGGCCCCTGCGACTTCTTCGTATCAAGTGAGCGCCTCGACCACCGCTTGAATGTCTGTGGGGCAAGACACGAACACGGTGATGTCATTGGCAAACGCAGAAACGCTGGCTCATGTGCCTCCAGATAAAACAATTCTGTGCAGGACTGGTGTAACCACCTCATTCTTTAACTTGCGAAGGAGGGGTTCGAACGCCAGGACATACAAGAGAGGTGACAGCAGACAACCCTGACGCACCGACCAGGAGACAGCGAATGACTCCAACAGCCTACCATTGATCTGCACCGCTACCGTCGGCCTATCATACAGGACAAAGATCCACTTGTGGAAGTCCAGATTAAATCCAACAGCCTCTAGCACAAATCCCAGGAACCTATGGTCAACCCTATCGAATGCCTTGGACTGATCCAAACTGATCAACGCGGCTTCGGTGTCATCTTCTATTCCCTCTATGATCGAGTGGATCAAATGAAGATTGTCTTGAATCGATCTCCCGTTCACAGCATAGCTCTGGTCCAGTTCGATCAAGTCAACCTGCAAGAATCTTTGTGTTTAGCAGAGTCAAGGGCCAAAGTCATCAGAATTTTCCACCCCACTATGCCGTTTACCTTTCTTTAGCAATGTGATCACTTCCTTGGTCCAGGGATGGAACCCTGAGCAAACGAATGGTTGAACACATCCTTCAGAATAGGGACCAACATGGGCGACAGCCTCAAGTAAAATTTGTAGGGTAAACCATCAAGCCCCGGGGACTTGTTATAGCCGACCTGCTTCAATGCAGTAATGACCTCATGTTCCGTAACAAGACCATCACAGCTAGCCGCTCGAGCCGCCATGAGGCGAGGCGAATCAGCCAAGTAGCTGCCAAACTCTTCGACCCTGAGTCTGGGTAGTTGGGTAAAGTGCTCCAATAGATGCTCCCGAAACCCCTCGCAGATCTCCCGAGTCGACACGAGGGCATGTCCTTCCAGGTTATGTACTTTCCGAATGTACCCATCCGAACCCTGCCTTAGAGCAGCTTTACGCTCAACAGCGTAAACGTTCACAGCTTCGTTAGACTTTCATTAACCTAGCTCTAGCTGATTGCTTTTGGACATTTCTGGCGATGGCGACCGGAAAAATATTGCCAGAATTAGTGCCGCTTTTATTATAGGAAAAAGCCTAATCAACATGCGGCGACCGAAAACTGTTGAATATTTATCTTCCGGAAGTGGAGCAAATTAAATAGACAGGCGAGATCCATTGTTAACTCAGGGATATTATGATTTATATGTGATATAAAAAGTTTTAATAAGTTGTGAGCCGACCGAGCGCTTCTCTGAAAAAAGTCTTTCTTGGACATACACAAAAAGCGAACATACATACACACATTTTCGCTTTTATATATATAGACTAGTGAGGGGTACCCGGCGTTGCCCGGGTGTTTGTAGAAGTGTGTGATGTTAAATAAAAAAGAAACCGGGGGGGGTAGGATCGAAGCCGAACCCCTGAGGCGAAGTTTGAAAATAAAATTGGGCAGTCAGAAGTGAAAGATGTTTAAAAGTCATTGAGCATTACGACGACGACGACGATGTAAGCATTGTTATCAGCGAAGTAAGAAAAGAAAACAATGTTTTAATTAAGCGGGGGGGGGGTAAAACACACAAAAAATAACGTAAGGCAAACGAACGATTAAAACAGAAAAATGAACGAACGTTACGTGAAAAATGGCTTAAATAATACAGGGTTCAATATTTAAATTTAAAAAATCGAAAAAAAAAACATCTCACTCCACGATTCGAACCCAAAACGTTTAGATAATGAACCAAGGCCTTAACTACCTGCGCTAAAGTGGCGTATATAAAGTTTGTTCGGTTTATCAACTATTTAAAGTAAATCAGGTCACGACGTCATGACGTCATCTGACGCATGCGTTGTTGACCCTCCCCCCTGTCGATTTCGGGGTGAAAAAGTTAACGTTTTTCTCGTTTTCTGTCTAGACATCTCTCTCTCTCTCTCTGTTTGCGTCTCTCTCACTCTCTCTCTCTCTCTCTGTTTGCGTCTCTCTCTTTCTCTCCCTCTCTCTCTTTCTCTCTCTCTCTCTCACTTCGTCTTCCTTACTCTAAAGACTGGAAAATGGCGTCTGGCTGTTTTTATATTTAAAAACTTCGTTCGTTAATATTTTTTGTAAGCATATTTTTTTCTTTTACTTCACATGTTTGGCTTATTATTTTTCGTTTAACTATCGTATCTCCCTATTTTGAATGTGGTAATAACTTTGGTAACGTTGCCATAGCGTAGAAGTTCATAGTTTAGCTTTAATTAATTTTTTTTTACCAATAACAACATTTTTAAATTGTAAATTCAGACCGCCATTAGAGGTTGCTGACGTCAAGATCACGTGACATGACTCAGCGGGTTTTAAATACTAGTTGACCCAAAATAAACGGCCGCGTGTATATTTTATGTAAAAGAGTTGGCGGCCGTATTTTTGGGGGCAGTTATAAATCGATTTAAAAATATGTAATGTTTAACATTAAAATGCCACTTTTTTGGGCCCCCCCTGCAGAAAATCGATCAGTTGACAAACTTCTGATGGTCACTTTGGGCCAATTTTTCGATATTTGTCGTCCGGAAAGTGGGGCTTTCATATGAGATCAAGTTTGTGAATTTTTGTTGTCTGTCGAAAGTTTTTAGCAGACACACAAACATACATACATACACCCATTTTCGCTTTTATATATATATAGACTAGCGAGGGGTACCCGGCGTTGCCCGAGTGTTTTTCGGGGTATGTGAAAAAAACCCAAAGCGTTGACGACGCGCAGTTGGAAAATAGTAAAGTGTTAAAAAAACAAACAGGTGCGCGTTTTTGATTGACTTGACGGCGATAGGTATTCAGCAGTTACGATTTTGTGCAGGACAGTTTTGAATAAATCGGTTTGTTTGTTTTTAAAAACCCGCTCCCTGTTTATTAGGAGGAGCGAAATGAAAGCTACAGTCTGATATGACGAAGTCGACATTGACCAAACTGGCTCTGGGCCTGTGATTAGAGTCGAGGTTCGCTTTTTTTATACCGAAAACCGAATGTAACGCGTGCCGATGCGGGAAATGTGAAATAATTAACGTTTGAAAGTCAATAAAATTAAATAGACAGGCGAGCTCCGTGGATAATTCATAGATATTACAATTTATAGATGATATAAAAAGTTTTAAAAAGTTGTGAAGCGAGCAAGCGCTTCTTTGAAAGAAGCCTTTCGTGGACATCGAGGAAAAGTGAACATACATACACACATACATTTTCGCTTTTATATATATAGATGATTTGTTTCATTTCACTATTACACTGATTTCTATTTATTCATAGTTTCTCCATATATCCATAGTTTTGAGCCCCTGGGGGGCATAGGCCATCTACAACTTTGTAGATGCTTTTGTAGTGACTGAGTTCTTTTTACAGGGGGAGGGTGCTGGCCTCACACCAAAAAAAATCACTTTTTCCATAGCTACCAACGTAATAGATGCACTGAGACTAAAGCTGCTTTCAGGACTGCCAGCAACCACTGTAAAAGAGTAATAAAAATGCAAGAGAGCTATATGCCCAGTCTGTTAAATCCAAGGTAGCTGATCAGCGGCTTGGTTCCCACCAATTTTGGCAAATAACAAACAGGATCCTGAACAGAAGTGTGCGTTCTATCTCAACCATTATCAATGGACCAGAGGTCATCTCGTCAGCGTCAGACAACGCCAAAATATTTGCAAAGAACTTCGCAGCTAATTCTACCCTATTCGACGAAGGCCATCAACTCCCCATATTTCCTCCTATAACACAGAACACGCTAGGTAACATACAAATATCCGTGCATGAGGTCGCCAAGCTAATCAAGAACCTTGATTCCAGTAAAGCAACTGGCCCTGACGGCATCTCAATTATGGTGTTAAAAAAGCTTCAACCAGAACTCGCTCCCATACTTACGAAACTATTTAAGTGCTGCCTTAAGGAGAAGTGCTTTCCGATTCCCTGGAAGACCTCATCAGTTTGCCCTGTATTTAAGAATTCAGGTGATAAGTCATCTCCCTCTCAGTACAGACCAATAAGTCTCCTGTGTGTTATGAGTAAGTTGCTGGAATCCATATTAAATAGAGAAATAGTCAACCACCTCAGCAGAAATAACCTTCTTAGTGACACACAATATGGTTTCTGCTCTGCAAGATCTACCGCAGATGTGCTGACGGTTATATCTCACAGGATTAGTGAATCTCTTGACAAAGGCTTCCTTTCTAGGGCAATTGCTCTTGACATATCAAAGGCCTTCGACAAGGTATGGCATAAGGGTCTACTTCACAAGATTTCCAGCTACGGTATAACTGGAAATGTTTTCTACATCATTAAATCATTTCTCTCCGATAGGCTCATAAGAGTAGTGGTCGATGGACAAAAATCGGAGGCCCGCAGTATTAATGCTGGAGTCCCTCAAGGGGCAATCCTGCGCCCAACTCTTCTTCTGATCTACACCAATGATCCCCCTAAACACATACTTAAATCATTCGTTGACATTTATGCTGATGACACGACCATCTACGGCAACACATCAAAGGCTGTAAATGACAAAGTTCTCTCTGATTCTCTCTCCTCTGATCTCGAGCGTGTGGTTCAGTGGGGGAAGACGTGGCTGGTTACCTTTGATGCCTCCAAAACCAAACTCCTATCTTTACATCATCAACGCTCTGATCCCCATCTGGCATCAATTGGGATGGATGGCTCTCGTCTGGGAGAGGCCCTGTGTTTTGACAAGCTTCTGGGTTTGACCTTTACTCCTGATCTGAAATGGAACACGTACATCAAGTCTGTTGCCAAGGTCGCTGGAAAGATGGTGGGATCCTTCTACCGCTCCAGAAGATATCTCACTACTGATGCAATTCTCTATCTATATAAAAGCCAAGTACGTCCAAGGATGGAATACTGCTGCCATATCTGGGCAGGAGCTACTAAAAACAGCCTATCCTGCCTTGCCAGAGTACAAAATAGACTTTGTGGCTTAGTGGAGGATGCCCTTTTCTCTACCCTGCAACCTCTCTCCCACAGAAGAGACGTTGCGAGCCTATCCTTGTTTTATCGTTATTTCCATGGCAGGTGCTCGTCTGAACTCCAGTCTCTGGTCCCCCCTCGCCAATCTTTCACGAAAAACACCCGTCTAGCTGAATCCACTGTGAAAAATGTCCCCCACTCTTTATCTGTGCCTAAATCAAAACGTGGATTCCATGAATAAAGCTTCTTTTTTAGAACTGCACGCCTGTGGAACTCTGTTCCGTCTGCCTGCTTCCCACCTGACTACAACTTGGATGTGTTCAAGTCCAACATTAACAAATTACTAATGAACCGCCCCCTTAAGTAAACACTTCATCAAATCTCCACACTAACGTAATGTATTTGCAATAACTCTTATCCCTGAGTGGCTTCCGGGCCTTGATAAGTGGTGACTACTGTGTATAAAAATAAAAAAATAAAAAATAAAACCTTCCCAGAAGGTACATACAGCACCTAGCCTTCCCAAATGGTCACCCATCTGGTACTGGCCAGGCTCAACGTTGCTTAACTTCGGTGATCTGGCGAGAACCAGTGTGTCAACATGATTGTGCCGTATATTCATAGTTTCTACATTCTGTATAATTTTATCGAGTTTAAGATGAAAACGTTCAAGCACACATAACATATCTGACGATGTCAGTATGTGTGCTAAAAGTCTCTACTAAACTCCTCTTTAGATATTTGGTCCACAGAGTGTAACGTAAAATATTCTGTAAAAATTCTCATTTTTTATCTGTAAGAGAAGACTATTTTAAAGATTGGATTTTTTCGATATGCAATACCTATTGGATGAATTACTGTACAAAACATATCTAAGAACACTGCCAGACATATAAATTAGCTTTGTTTGAAATTTGCAAAAGATAGATTCAGCCATTTGGGAACATATGAGGAAGAAGCTCTCACTCACAGTGAGTTTTATATAGTAGTAGATTATACCTATGCCGAATAAATCAATGTTTCTCAAAGGTCTTTTTTGGTCCCCCGAAAAAAGGAGGGTGGACCTGTAAATTCACCATTGTCTGTTCGTCTGTCCACACTTTTCTCAATAACTATGCCTTGGTATTTTTTAAAAATTTTGCACAAACATTAAACATGATATGAGTAAAAATGTAACAAAATGGAATTTTCATGAAAACTTCAGTTGCTCCCGTAGGGGTGCCTTTCGTGTTAAAATGGCTAAAATTGACACTTTTGTGCTTATTAAAAAAAATTGATGCCTTGGATTTTTATAAAACCTTCTGAAAAGGTATAATTAACTGATTTCTATGTAATTTTGTTTGTCTATACTTTGCAATAACTCTTGGGTGTGCCCCAGACGCTCTTTTAGGGCTAATAAAAACATTCCATTTTTGGGATTATTTTACCATATTCGTTCAGAATTTTCTGTGTATGTCTATTTAGCAGTTTTGCACGGTGCTGAATTCAAATTTAAATATGTTAAGGTCTTAGACACTTTTGGGGCTAAATTGGAGGTTGCAAATTATGGACTTAGTCATTTCTCTTTGCATTGTGTAGAACTCAAATTTACACATGTTACAGTCTAAAACTGCACCGTTTGTTCATTTTCACAAGGATTTGACGTCTTCGGGGGACTTTTGGGGCTAAAACTTAATCATCTTTCACTGTGCACTCATGGGGGACCATGCATGCTTCACTTGTTCCTATATATTTTAATCGCACAAAATACATGCTAAAATTGGTTTGCTTTTGGATCAATTATCAATTATCTTACCAAATGATGCTCTCTTTCTGTTTATCATCCTATTCTTTCATGGTATACTGTGTGACCTTATCAATTGTTACTTTATATCGTTTCCATTTTCCAGCTTCCGAATTTAATAAAGATTGGAATAATCCATTATAAACAAAAGGAAATAGCGTCATCAGTAATACTATTTACCCATAACCGAAAGCAACTAATTTGTCATTTTTCCCTTTATATATTAATTTATTTTGCAAACTTACTTTTTCCAAATCCAAACAATCGTTCCCAAGCTCATTGGGCGACTCAGTGCCTCACGTTTTTACAAGTGTGTATGTAGAGACGTTGCATTTTTTTTTTTTTTTTTTTTTAATGCTAATTCAGAACCTGTGTCAGCATCTGCCAGCATTTTATGGTAAGCAGACGGAAAAGTTGCCGGGAAAAAATCCTACACAAACACTGTCAGATGATAAATTTTAAAAAGCTGAAAATAAAACTTTAACACAAGATAAGATATACCATATTTTTACTTATATGAATTTTTGAAAGGAAATTATATTTTTCTGACAAAAGATTCAAAGAAATAAGATTTTTAAAGAAAACATGGAAACAGCTATGGCCGAAAATTTCCTTTTATTTGTTTTCAAAAAGAATATTACAAGTATTTTGGGAAGAAAGCAGCAAAGTAATAAACTTGCCATGAAAATCGACCCTTCGTGACTAATTGTAACAATCAGTTTGCAACATTGCATTGAAACAAGTTTTTAGAAATTTATTTTACCTCCTTTTATACAAGTAGTTTTAATAAAATGTTTTAAAAGCATTGTTTATATAGGAAATTGAATTATTACAAATGACAAGCCATTAGAAAAAAACATAAGACAAGTTTTTAATTAATTTTCAACGATTTAAATATTGCTTATTCCGACTTATTTAATAATTTCCTAAGTAGACTATTTTAAGCATATAAAATTCTTTATAATGCCGAAAAAAATGTAGAAATTTATTTTATCAATGTAAGCTGGTGCTGTTTATGTTAAAGTAGAAACATTTTACAATAATGTTTGTAGTCCACTAAAATATTTTCTGAAAGGGATTAAATCGAATTATTTCTTATCTGCAGGACTGAATATTCAGAATGAAATATGTAAAAAAATAGTAATGGGACGATTCCAATATTTTTTGCTGATTACTATATCTAGTATATAAGACTATATGTCCGTCAGTCTGTCTCCATATTTTCAAACTCTTCTTCTAAACTAAAAGTCGCAGAGCGGCGCTAGGGGCCTCAAATGATTGGATTTTTTATGGGCGGTTCTTTTATGGGTCTTTAGCTGGTTAAAATAGTTTTTAAGGGTCAAAAAGCGGTAAAAATTGAACAGATCGTTATACATTTTGTACATTCATCTTAGTTTGTTTCATTTTTAATCCGTTTATATGTGTATCACATTGGTAAAGTGGTAACATCACCAGCTTTGAATGCTACAGTTTTGGTTTCGATTCTATTTGATGGCACCCAAATACTTTTTTTTTTTTTTACTTTTGAAATCACGACTCTATGATATTATATAAGAAATCTGGACAAAGTAAAATATCATATTTAAGCGTATTTTACAATGGATAAAGCCAGGCACCTCCCTACTAGTAATTACTGACTCCGATTCTTTAAAAAAAAAACTTGTAAATATTTAGTTATAGAGTTGTTGTTTTTTTACTATTTTACTTTTTTGGTTACAGTAAACCTCAATTTAATATGTACATGTATTTTCGCAAGGAGGAGGGTGATCTGTAGATTTTAGTTTTAGATAATTTAAAATCAATAAATATTTATTTTGTCATTAGTACCAGCAATGGAGAGTTAGGTTTTGAACAAAAATAAATAAAAATGGAAGAACCATTTTTGGCATAGGAAAATAGGCACACTTTTTTTTATTATGTAGATTACAATACCCACCAAAATTTCGATTTTCAGATTCCAATTAATCGTCAAAACACTGGTAAAAATAAACATGTTAATAACTAGCAGATCTTGCTTTCGTCGTTGTTCGAGGAGATATAAGAAATGTTAAGTAAGAAAAACATTATTTAGTATTCTTTTTGAATTGTACCCGTGTTGCTTGCTGGAAGCATGGCACAAAGCTGGAACAGATTCGCTAAGAAAATCTCCCCTAAAAAACAAAAAAAAAAAATTAAACTTTGATCAACTAGGAGGAAAAGAACGTGCAAAAAAAAAAACGTGACGTCTTTGCTGTTGCATCATTGCAAAACCGGAGGAGACGTAGGTTTAAATTAAGACTAGACAATCGAAAAGAGAGGATGACTTTCGAAAATATCGGCGAAAAAAGCGACCCTTCCCTGTAGTGTAGTGTAAAGTGTCCATGGGGGGTGGGGTGAAAGAATTAATGTTTTAGGCGAATTTTTCGATAGTTGTCGTCCGAAGGGTCGAGCTTAAAAACTATACCGATCTCGTGAAAATCTGTCGCCTCTGTCGAAAGTTTTTGGCAGATATACATGCATACATACATACATACATTTAAACAGACAGGTGAGATTTATATTATAGATAATGAATCGTAGTGAAAGTAAAGAAAACATGTGATCTTAGAATTTATGAATGTATTCTAGAATAGTGATGGGTGGTTAATGTTGGTGAAATAAGTAGACCAACAAGGAGGTTGGTCTTTAAAGTGAAGTTGCCTTCACGACTTTTTTTCGTGTGGGTACTTTTATTGGTAGCACACTGTGGGGTATATGGTTAAAAAAGAAGAAGAAACAAACAAAAAAAAAAGAAACGTACCGGGTGTATCTGCATCGCTCTTTGGGAAAGAAGGAAAGGATGGCCAGCGCATTTGTATACGCGAAGGGCATCTTGGGAAGGCAGAGTATGATAGGAGAAGCTATTTTTTTTTTGCCGTCTCTTTCTTGTTTTTTTTTTCCTAGATAGGAGGATATAAAAGCTGGGAAACATTCCCTGGGGGGGGGGCAAAGAGAAAAGAGTCGTGAACATCTTTTGAAAAGAATTTCGTATTGCTGACGTTCGGATTGTGCGGTGTGACATTGGTGGTCGATTGGAAAAGAAGAGGGCTGAAACGTGCTGTTGTCGAGAGAGTGACTCACTCCTTCCCGAACCCCAGAACCGAAGCCTGATTATAACACTAGACACATACATGAAACTCTAGTCACTTTGGAAGTAATCTCTCCCAGCTTCAATCCACTTGTTGTACCGTTATACAACTTCTGGAAGGTTTTATGGAAGTCCCCTTTGTGAGCATGTCAATGATCCTCCTCACATCCTCTTTCATCTTCTAAATTGCCTCATAATTACAGCCTCTAAGGTTTTCCTTGAGCTTAGGGAATAACCAAAGTCATAGAGAGCAAGGTCTAGACTCAAACGAGGGTGAGGAACTGTTTTGATGCCAATCTTCATCAAATAGTCTGTGACAAGGATAAAGCACCCTTGAAACAATTTTAGTGCAAATCTTTTACATCTGCAATTCAAGTTCCCGTACTGACATCAAACTGTGTACTTATTGTCTCTATAGACACACGAGCTCCTTATCCTTTAAATTCTTTATTTGGTCAATCAACTATAGTGATCTGATATCCCTACTTCTCCCACAACTCTCATTATACCTCGCAGACTCCCTGCTTTCCTTGAATCTCTTATGCCACTCAAACGCTGGTGCTTGATTCATGCAAGATGACCCAAAATCAGTCTGAAGCATTTCATACATTTCTGTGGCATTTTGTTCCCCAAGTTTAAAACAATTCTATTGTATCTCGTTCTTCTAAAGTATCCTTACGTCAAGATTGCATTTTTGAAATTCACCAGCTGCGACAATCAGGGTTTTGTAGAGTGTATTCAAATTCCTGCTGTAGATGTTCATTTGAACCTGAAATCATTGGTCAGTTTTCTCATAAGATATATAGCAATAACATAGTGAATTTTCAAGAGTCTATAACAATTTTAAATGCCTGTACAAATGTTGCAATATTTTGGATGGGGTAGTTATTTAAATGCTGCCCACCTCAGCAATATTTGGCACAAGGCCTGGAAAGTGGGAACCTCGCAGGCTCCCCTAAAGGAGGGGCACTCCTGCAATTTTAAAAATTGCCTGAGTAACCCCGTCGGCATTCCCCGGTCGGGGCGCCTCAGGAAGCAAGCAATAAACTTGCCCCACCGGAAAGCCCGGTGGCAAGGCCTGGGAGGGTGGACCTCCTAGGTATTACCCAGGCGGTGTACCTCAGTCCAACAGGTGCTGGGCTGGTTCCCGGCCCCTCACCTGTTGGGCTGAGTGTCAAGTGACGAATCCTTGACTGGTACTACCCTGTCTCCCTGCAGCCGAAGCCGCTAGGAGACATCCCATCACTATGGAGAGTAATGGGGTAGATATTTATTTGCTGCCCACCTCAGCAAAATGTGGCACAAGGCCTGGAAAGTGGGAACCCCGCAGGCTCCCCTAAAGGAGGGGCACTCCTGCAATTTTAAAAATTGCCTGAGTAACCCCGTCGGCATTCCCCGGTCGGGGCGCCTCAGGAAGCAAGCAATAAACTTGCCCCACCGGAAAGCCCGGTGGCAAGGCCTGGGAGGGTGGACCTCCTAGGTATTACCCAGGCGGTGTACCTCAGTCCAACAGGTGCTGGGCTGGTTCCCGGCCCCTCACCTGTTGGGCTGAGTGTCAAGTGACGAATCCTTGACATGTACAACCCTGTCTCCATGCAGCCGAAGCCGCTAGGAGACACATCCCATCACTATGGAGAGTGATGGGGTATGATCCCACACAGCCGGACGATTCTATTTATAAACGATGCTGCTAGAAACTGACGAATCAAATTAATTCACGTTCTGCTACCAACCAATCAGAAACCAGAATTGCTCCATAAATATTAAACCTTTTCTGTAGCAATTTCGCATGTTTTTTCCGTCTCGACACGGTAAGAATATTTGGTCTATGGAACTGATACTGCAAACCAGTCACCTCTGAAGACTTGTTTAGAACAACGAACCATCGGAAACTGTTCTGTCTACTGCAAACCAGTCACCTCTCAAGACTTGTTTAGAACAACGAACCATCGGAAACTGTTCTGAAACTAAACATGGCTTACACTTTTAAAACAAAACAGTCTGAAAACTTATTGAAGGGACCTTGTAAATATGAAATGATAGAAGTTAAACGATTCTTTGTAAGCAATTGTGTTTAAAGAATGAAGCATTGGCTTTGTTATTTGTTTATGGTTCTTGTATAACCAAATATTTGATGTTTTTAGTTTCTGGTGCTAATACATATAGACGTCATGAGCCTACTCTAGAACATCGTGCATGAAACTGACCATGGGTAAAGTAAGATGAAGCTAAGATGAGACCAACAAGGGTAGTACTTTGTGTATGTCATTGCAAAATATGATTTAATTGGTTACTGAAGTCTTTACAATTGAATTGCAGAATCTGATCATCAACGAGGGTAGAATCTATAGAAATGCAAATATGTTCCTGAATTTGATGGCATGTATCATGCCATTTTTAAGAGCTTGAATTGCTGTCTCCGTCAGTCTATGAGGGTGCACATCGTTTTCAGATGTGTCTGTATAAACTTTGCTACTAAGTTTTGTGAGTGAATATCTCTCTAAGCAACGTTAATATTTCATATCCACCACTAAAGTGTAGACGATTGTTTATGAAGCCATTGTTGAGATTGTAATTTGACCAGTTGTTGAGTATTCTTGAAAACTTTGATGCTTATACATCTACGATACCGTGGAAATTTATTTGATAGTATTTTCGAATTGAATTCAATTTTTATGGTAATTGTTGTATATTATAAGGTTAGATGAAAGTACAATAGTAAGAGAGACTCTCGATTGGCATATCAAGAATGGCTTTCGAAATAACATTATTTCAACACCGTACCATAGTTGCATAAGTACTTTATTTTTGTTTTTTATTATTTACAAATATACTTTTGGGCGCTAACACCAACACAAAGAAAAAAATAGGAAAAAGTTATTGCTTCAAAAACTTATATGGAATGTAAATGCAATTAAAGTCTTAAAAAAAGGAACGCAAAAGACTAAGCCATACCACAATATGTTTTAACAGGCGGTTCTACAGAATTTTTACCGAACTGAACGGCTGTTGTCGAAGTAAAAGTAAATCTATTTCTGAACTAAACGAAATTGAATTATGTATTTATTTTCGTGGATAACTACCGACCATTATACATGTACGAAGCATAAAATGTCTGCGTAAAACGAATAAACCCCTAAAGTGGTTGCTCATTTATAACTTAAGAGATGCCTTAATTTTTATTTTATTTTTTTATATATAGTTTGGGAGGTTTAAACCAAGCCAAAGAAGTCAAAAGTAACCGAATTGTAAGAATGGAATAAAGAACGTATTTTAAATGCAAATGCAATCGAAGTCTGAAAGAGTAAACTATAGCGATTGTTTTGTATTTGTTTTTAAATGAAATATAAGTCTAAAAATAAAACTTAGGCTGAAATGGAGCACTTAAAGTAATCTTTGTATGTCGAATGAACACCGACTGATTAATAAAATATGCTATTGTATCAGAAATAGCAGGAACATCCAGTCACCAACGCCATTTTGAATGTTTAAGAATTTAGTATGGAAGCGTTCGTAAATTAAAAACTATGGAACGACGGGTTAACGGGATGTTAATGAGTTCAGTATCCAACTAATAAAAAATATAGATTCCCCACTTTTCTTTAAATATTTCCTTAATATTTAAAATCAACGAATAAAACAAACAACTCAGGTTATATATGTTTGTTTATAAATGATATGTGCGTTTGCAGTCAACCAACCGGTTTTAATTGAAAAGTGTCCCTTTGAGTCGCTCGACTTCCAGGGTCCTTATTCCATACTTCATCCACAAAAGTATATTTAAATAGAATAAATGAGGTCATATATTTTAAAAATCGTTTTTTTTTTCCTGCTCAGATTAATTTGAATTTAAACGTATGCAAACGTTAACGGATTTATTTTGACAATCCCATATTTTATGAAACTGCAGTAAAGTGTAACGGTAGCACATTGTTATTGCCACAAAGCTCTATCTAAATAGACATCAAGCCCTTTCTGTGTGCAAGGTTCGCCGTCTTAATTCCACTCTGTTCTAAATTTCATATTTCTGAAGTTAATTTTATTTTCTCGCTCTGACATTGACGATAAAAGCCAACTTTCTCTATTAAAAAATTAAATTAAAAATTATTAAAATCAACTTTTTAATATACTCAGCCATAGGTATACGGGCGACTACATACAGATACACTAAGTTATTTCTTTGAAAAACGATCGTCAACTAATTACTTATTCACTTTTTTATGGTTTCTTATAATATTATTGGTTTGATTTTCTATTACACTAAATTTTATTTAGGCATAGTTCCTACATTCTGCATAATTCTGCAGGGTTTAAGATTAAAACGTTCTTGCACACAGAAATATTTATATATATATATATATATATATATATATATATGTGTGTGTGTAACTTTGTCGGTGTGTTTGCGAAAATCTCTGCCAAACTCCTCTTTAAATATTTGGTCTACAGAGTTGAAATTTGATATATAGAGTATGCGCGAGCCTTTTCAAGTCTCACACAAAAACACGCGTTCACATTTCAAGCTATATTACTTGTCATATACATACGCACACACAAACATACGCGCCCACGTCCACACACGTACATATATTCACGTTCACACACTCACATTCACGTGTATATACACACACGCTAACGTACACAGATGTACTCGCACATGCGCACACATGGACGACGTCACTTCCTCTTTCAAAGGAAATCCACACATGCGCAAAAGACACTCCCGAAGCGAGTATAAAAGAAAGAGCAATAACCGGTTTCTTTCTTTTCGGCCCAGCTTTCGAGCTGGTCGGTCTACCGACCGACCGCGTGCCTTTACGACAGGCGCGCACACGCGTACCTCACACCACTTGCTACTATGTGGGGCAAAAAGCTAACAGACCGTACGTACACATTCTCACTCTTTCTCTCCCTATCTATTACTGGTCCCTGAGAACACCACCGCGTAGCTGACTTCTAACATGGCGCGCAGTTTAACCGATGTCAACTCTCTATCCTCTTCTTTGTCTACACGCTGGACTATCATTCCAATTTCCACTACATCACTCACTTCTCTTTCCACGCGCGAACAAACGATAGTGAGATGAACACACATTTCCTTTTCTTTCTACATCCCCAGTCCAGCAACAAACGATGGTTACACTCGCGCGGACATGAACAAGTGTTATATCTAAAACATTCATTCTTTCAACAGTAAATAAACGACACGTTTATCTTATCCATCAATTGAGTTTTTGTTTCCTTCAATTCCATTCGTTTCATTATTTTCTTTTGGCGAGTTAGGGTATTATTATTATTATTATTATTATTATTATTATTATTATTATATCCTGGTCCGTTACAAGTATTTGAACTTGTAGCACACTTTCGGTTTGGTTTTTAGCAGGTAAAATGAATGCGAAGGTGTCAAAATTGTAAAAACACAGTCGACATTGATAGTTTAATCGATTATCTTCTAAGCGTGTTCACATATAGATTTTTATCTTAAAATCGTTTGATTTAAAGCCTATTTTTTATCCATCTGGTAATAGCTCAGACGTTATTGACGAAGGTTGAAGTGCTAAATAACGACTATGGTTGGGGCGCTGAATATTTTAGTTTCGATGCTAGTTGATGGCACTAAAAATTTTTAACTTTTGAAATCAATATTTTATATTTTGGATACAATATAATAATAAATACAAAATCTGCATAAATTAAATATATTTCAGTGTATATCACGATCAGGAAAATGCTGGGCGGCCTGCCAGTATCGTATAAAATAAAGCGATTTTCCTCTATTCTTTAGACATGACGTTTTAATCTTAATAATCCCACAAAGGATTTTTCACCTACTTTGAACATTCTAATCATAATGATTTCTCAAGAACTCTTACCAATCGGACCTTTGCTTGTTCATTTCGTTATTTATGTTGAAAAATAAATGTGGTGCATTTTAAACAAGGGGTGTCATTTTATCCGATTCCGGTTTTTATTCTTTTGTTTGGGGCAGAGAAATTTAATTTCACTTAAACTTCTTTTCCCCTACAAACTACAGTTTCTGTTTTATTTTCATTTAAGATATTTGCACGTAGAGAATATACTAATGAACCGATCGAAATAAGCACCAGGAAAATGAAAAAAAGTAATTTATAATTTTTTTTTTCTATGACTTAATCTCAACCCCTTGATCGATTTTTCATTCTTCCTCATCTTTGCTTACAATAAAAACTAATAAAAACAAATTAAATTAGGTTTGGAGAGTCAATTTCTCTTTTTTTTTGTTAGGATCGTAACAGACTGAATTAAAAAAATATATAACTTACTTTTTGTGTGTGTCTTAGCTTTTTTTCAGTAGTTGAATTTTTCCGTGCAGTATTTTCTTCTCTTCGTTTTCCAATATGTTTTTGGCTTAAAGTTCCCTTTTTGTGAAGTCGAATCCTGTCGCCATTTGTTATATCCTTACTTAAATAAGAATGCAGCAAGAAACACGGGGTTATGGGTAGAAGACAAAGGGGTTTATTTACAAGGGAATTCAGGTAACATAAGAGTTACTCGAAATATTTTCTTATTCTCTTTCTGCCTTTTTTCCTTCTCTCTGTCACGTGAGAGGGTATAGTTAATTTCATCTATGAAGAGATGTTAGGTTATTTCATTACATCAATACCAAATTTCAAGTATGTAGATAAAAATTCGTTAAGTATATAAGTTGAAGTATCTTCACACACATATTCTCAATTTTATATATATTTATAACAACTTTATACAGACCAGTGTCATAGGCTATCCTAACATCTTTCTATTCATACCGTTCTGTTTTTAGTCTATTTTCTCATTACCCTTTCCAATAGTCTGTTTTCCCCCTAGACCTTCGTTTTTTGGTTGTTGTTTTTTTGCGTAGTACTCATACTTTTAAAAACTTTTTTCTCTAAAGTCTTTTCCTTTGTAAGCCTTCATTTATTTCCCCCTAAGCTCTTCACATTTGATGTTTTTACCCCCTGGACCTTATTATTTAAAGCTTTTTTTTTTTATCCTTCTTTATTCATCTTCTCCAAAGAGGTTTGAGGATGGAGAAGGCATCCCGAAAAAAAATCTTTTTGCTCTTAGCCTTCAGTTTTACTCTAAGCCCCTCCTTTTTTGGTCGTCCTTATTTTTCTTCTAAGTAATAATTCTATTATTCCTTTCCAAAAGTTTATTTTCCAATTTTGTTATTTTAAATTTGCCAGAAGGTGTTAATGTGTAAAGGAAACTGCTCGAGAGAAACAACCCTGGCTTTCATTCGACTCCATGACTGAACTTATTCTTATCAATAATGGTGACAGATCCCTTAAAGTCATCTGTTTGTAATTATTTGAAGGACGTGTTTTTCACGCATTTATCTCATTTTATATCTCATCGACCCTAGTGTCTTTAAAACTCTAATGGGATAGTAACCTCCGAAAATTTTTATCCCTAACTACTGTTAAAATATCATGAAATTGAATTGTAATTAAAATTCACCCATGAAATTGTAATTAAAATTCACCCATGAAATTGTAATTAAAATTCACGCATGAAATTGTAATTAAAATTCACGCATGAAATTGTAATTAAAATTCACGCATGAAATTGTAATTAAAATTCACGCATGAAATTTTAATTAAAATTCACCCATGAAATTGTAATTAAAATTCACACTCTTTGCTGCAATCCAACCATGTTTCATAAAAAAAAAACTATGTACAGGCTGGAACGATAAAATTGTCGCCCTAAAGAAAACAACATAACAGCTTTATTTAAAAAAAAAAATATTGAAAAAAGTTAATTCTGGCAATATAGTAGTCGTAGAGATAACATCTATTCAATGTAGCCACCTTCAGCCTTAACCACTGCCTCAATACAGGCCCGGAACTGGAAACATGCCTTTTCCACAAGCACCAGTGGTTGGTTGGCTAATACTCGGCAAATGGCGGTAATCAGGCTAGCTTTCGTGTTGTGGGAGGCCATGTTGGTGATGTTCTCGATGCAGTTCAGTGGGTTCAAATCGGGGGAGGAGGGGAACTAGTGAGAAAAGCGTACAAATTCGTAGCACTCCTTCTGAAGCCAATCCTGGGTCTCTTTGGACTGTGAGTTATCGTCTAATACTGCTGCCATACCGAGGGTCTGCCAGCGGTAACTTGATTGCACCAGAGGATCGCCACTCTCTTCCACACATCCAGATACACTTTGGTGCTGACTTTTCAGTAGATTTCAAAGATTTGAGGTGGCATGGTGTAGCCTTTACTTGAAACATCAAAGACCATAACCGTTGCCAGAACTTTATTGAGCTATATCCTCAAGCATCAAACTGTCCGGATTTTCATTTTGAGGGTGTTGGCAATGGCCATGTTGTCATACCTTCAATCGGTAGAGAGCATGAGATGTACAGCGGCGCATCTCCGATCTCACTCGTTGAACATTGTGTCACTTTCAGACATGAGAGAAGGCTCTTATCGTTTTTTGGTTTTGTACACAACTGGCCAACTAGTAGATGGTCTGCAACAAAAAAAGAAAACGGGTTTTCATCAAACGGAAATGGAATTATGTCGTCTTATCTAGGGCCCAGTTTTATTGTGCCGCCCTGTATATGTTTGCCTTGTCCACCAAGTTTGTCATAAATGTGCAACAGTCTTTGCTTTATTACCTTTGTTTGGTACTTAGGCAAACGGATAAAAGGTGCTGAAACGCTGAGCCAATGAAATCGCAACAGCCAACGTCATTTCAAAAAGTATTTATTTGCTATTATTGGTTGACTATAAAAAAATGTTTTATTTTGATTCAAAGAGAAACATCATAAATAAAATTGTTTGTTATCAGTTATTCGTTCTTCCCCAAAAATTATTCATGAAACTTACCTTATGGTGAGTTTTTTTCTTGATTCGAATTAAATTTATATTTCATAAAATTGTTCAATAATTATTCATAGCATTTTCTTCATAGCAACAAAAAAACTTTTTTTTTTCATTTTTCTTTCAATTAATTTTCATTGAATTATCTTCATAACAAAAACATATTTTTTATTGAAAAAATTGACTAACGTTTGTGTGTAAAAGAAATTGAAATGTTTAAAAAAATAATGAAACTTTTGACACCTTACAGCCTTTTACATAAACTGCCCGGGAAATTCTAATGATAGCATGGTCTTTATTCTGTTTAAATATTCTTTGTTTTATTATCGTATGATATGCTCCAAATATGCAACGTTCTCATTAACTCTGATACTCTTGACACTAAATGAGTTGTTCTGTTGCTCGTAGCGTTCAAGTTTAAGATTGTTGCCTGAGCTCTGATTTTGTCAACTCACCTGTACACGAGTTATTTGTCTGGATGTTGACGACATCAAAAATTTCTCTTGCAGTGAGTTTGTAGAGTCACCATTGATTTTGTCTTTCCTTGAACTGGCCAAACTCTTTTTGAAACACCTCTACTTTAATCTTCCTTCCAATGATTTCTCCTCCATAAACCTAAAACATGAAAGCAATGTTTTTTTGTAAACCTTCGTTCCAAACAAAACAAAGCTATTCATGCAAGGAGCTAAAAAAATAATTCTTAAAGATCAACTACTAGTCAAGAAAAAAGGTTAGATGGATAGTTTCTGATAAGAATGCAGGATAATAAGCAGGTTCTTACTAAAAGATGCTTATGGAATTTGAGGACTAAACGAGAAAATAAGGAAAGCGAGAATTACGAGGCTGCTGCAAGTAAAACTAATGTCCGCTTCTTGATCCGCAGTTGTTCAATTATTGAGGATTTTATTTTTCTTGAGTGGCAATTTTTTTTTTTTGAGTGGCAATTTTTTTTTTTTTGAGTGGCAATTTTTTTTTTCTTGAGTGGCAATTTTTTTTTTCTTGAGTGGCAATTTTTTTTTTTTGAGTGGCAATTTTTTTTTTCTTGAGTGGCAATTTTTTTTTTTTTTTTGAGTGGCAATTTTTTTTTTCTTGAGTGGCAATTTTTTTTTTTTTGAGTGGCAATTTTTTTTTCTTGAGTGGCAATTTTTTTTTTTTTTTGGGGGGGGGGTCACTCTCTCGACAATTATCATAGATTGATATACAAAGAATCCAAAGAAACCAATGGCATAATCGTTTAATATGTTTAAACGAGTATTTTTGTGTTGTGGTTGCTTTTGTGATATCATTCCATTACTAACCTAAGTTCGTTGTGGTTAATTTCTTCTATTTATTAACCCGATTTCTTTATTGAAATAAGAATAGCCAACAATTGCAGGATAACATTCAGGTTCTGCGTGTTGCCTACTAAAAAAACAAAACAAAAAAGGCCCTACCAATCGTACAGCTGAGTATTTTTTGAGTTCTACGACTTTTCATTTTTATTCAGTGTCAGTTTTCTTGTTTGTTTTTGTACAGCACTGTATGTGGCAACACCAAGCCTTGGCTCATTTTATCTGTAATCCTGTCACAGGGATAGTGCTTATCTATCCCATATGTAGAGATACTGGTGCATTATCAAACGAGTTACGTGTAAGATGTTTGAAATAAAATTCATCGGTATCAATCCAAGCACTTCTGAACCTGCGTTTAACTTTTAATCTACACATCCTTTATATAAGACTAGTCTGGGTGCCCGGCGTTGCCCGAGTGTTTGTAGGTGTGTGTTGAGCAAAAAGAAAAAAAAAAAGGGGATTATAATAGGCAGGCAGGCTCGAACCCGTGACGCAAAGACGGAAAAGAAAGTGGAGGTGTGTGTAAGGTGTTAGTTGAGCGCAAAAAAAGTGGTAGTAGGCAGGCAGGCTCGAACCCCTACCACGAAGGAGGAAAAGAAAGCGAAAAAAAAAAAAACGTGACGCGTTAGCTGTTGCGCCCATCGCCAAACCGGAAGCGCCATAGGTTTAAATTAAAGCTAGACAATCGAAAAGAGGTGATGACTTTCGAAAATATCGGCGAAAAAAACAATCCTCTTGTAGAAAAGTGTCCAGTTTAGAGTGAAGGAATTTATGTTTTTAACCAATTTTTCGATATTTGTCGTCCAAAGGGTCGGACTTCATGACGATACCCATCTCATAAAAATCCGTTTCCTCTATCGAAAGTTTTAGGCATACATACAGACAGACAGACAGGTCAGATTTATATTATAGATTTCTCTTAGTCTGTCTATATATCCTTTCCACTTTTTCTCTGGAACTACTGGTCCGATTTGGCTGAAATCTTGTATAGACTTCTATAAGGTGCATCAAACTAAGTATTATGGTATCCAATCGATGCACAATTAGGGATTATTAGGAATTAGTATTTAATGCAAAAATAAGCACTAATTTAACCATACTCCAACATCAATTCAGCA
>NC_136495.1:153107440-153117440 GCF_053919585.1 Euprymna scolopes | reverse complement strand
GAGGGGAAACTAAATGAACACATATCCAAGGAAATGGCAGAAACACTAGAGGATGACCTCCAATCCGTAGTGGAATGGGGACAAAAATGGTTGGTCACATTCAATGCTGCTAAGACTAAGCTTGTTTCCTTCAATAACTACAAGAAACCTTCTCTACCACCAATAGCAATGGCCAAGAACACATTACCTGAAAGTACTTCTTTTAAAATCCTCGGCCTAACGTTTACAGGGAATATGAACTGGAATAGATACATTGAGAGCATTGCCAAGGCTGCTGCAAGGAAGGTTGGCTCCCTCTACCGTGCCAGAAAACTACTTACGTTTGACAGTATCCTATACCTCTATAAGGCAACCATTCGCCCATGTATGGAGTACTGTTGTCACATCTGGGCTGGTGCATCTGCTTCTTGTCTCTCGCTCCTGGACAGGGTTCAAAAGAGAGTCGCCAACCTGATAGGTCCTGAACTGTCATCTAGGCTTCAGCCTCTGTCCCATCGACAAGATGTTGCATCCCTCTGCCTGTTCTACAAATACTTCAATGGTGAATGCTCTGACGAACTGCAAACACTTGTACCTCCCCGACGTAACTACCCCCGACAAACCCGACAAGCTACTAAGTCTCATTCCTTTACAGTAGAGATCCCTAGGTGCAAGAAAGCCTTTTACTCCAATAGTTTCTTCCCCAGAACTGCGGGTCTTTGGAACTCCCTTCCGGGATTCTGCTTTCCCAACTGCAATGATATGCAGAAGTTCAAGTGTAATGTTAACAAACATCTTTCTACTCATCTCCCTTCATAATGACCCCGCTAATTAAGTCCCTGATAGTAGCCCCCTGCTTCAAAGTGGCACTGTGCTTTGTTTGGGGTGAAAATTGAATAAAAAAAACAAAAAACAAAAAACAAAAAAACAATCACTCGCTCTTTGCTATGTTTGTCCCTTTTTTTCTCTTATCTGGGTTTCGATCTTTATCTCTGTCTCTATCATTTTCTGGCCATTACCGCTCTCTGTTTTTCTCGTCATCTCATATATATATATATATATATATATATATATATATATATATATATCCTTCTCTTTTCCCTCTCTGTCTCGTTACCTTTATCTCTCTGTGCCTGCTCACTTTTCTTGGAGAAAAATTAATCGTAACAGGTTCAAAATCCCAACGTCAATGCACTGTTTGGATACTATGTTTAGAATGGAAGAAATATATCTTAAATTCAGAAAGGAATGTTCGCTTCTGATGCAAAATTGATTCGTAACTTTCAGACACAACTTGGCCTAGAAATATCCTTTCGTGAAGAAAGCCTCGGACGCACTCGACCTACTAATCAAAAAGCTAGAAAAAAAAACTATGCTACTTCAGTTAAACGAACATTTCCCTCATATGGTAAAATGGAAAGCTTCTCTGGTAGCTATTTCTAATATCATTAATCAATGAGGGCGTCTTGTAGTATTCATGTCAATAACGCTGCAAGGCCCTGACCATATTGTGCAGTTCTTGTTTATATTTAAGTAAAGTGCTTTATATTTTGTCATGACATATTCAATTTATATCATATCCAGGTTAAGTGAACGAAGATAACTTAAACCTTTATATTCTGGTGTTATCTAGCGCGTGTGCTTAGTATATTATGATCACACATAGTACGATTCTTGGTATGGCCTTCTGACATGAGTAATACTCATCAAAGAATATATTCGAGATGTTTCTGCTGATGTGTTAGACATTTTCGAATGAGTTGTTCCCTTTCTCAGAATCTAATGTTAACTTCGTCTAAAAGGTTAAATACGTTGATAATACTATTCTGTCACAAAGCCATTGAATATTTTTTGAGATTCTAAATTTTTTGAATAAACTTATATTTCTGAAATTTTGGAATGATGATTGATTATTCGTATTATTTGGATTACTGTTCTCATCTTCAGTGTTAGTTTTACAATGTTTTGGCCGATGTAACCTCCTCCTTCAAGTGTATCTTGTCGAACTCTGGGAAATGTGCAAGGCATTTTGAATGGAACCTGCTATTTATCCCACGAATATAGCATGTCCTCGCTCTATCGGCCCCTGCCAGGTAGACCTGCAACGTAGTGGATAAAGTAATTGATAAAATTAAGTGGTGATACCCTCCTGGGGGATGAAAGTTCAACCCTCAGTGTAAACGATAGTTAGAATACAAGTGCAAATTACTTAGGACTTCTGACAGAACAAGAGCATGCTAACCCCCCCCCCCCGTGAATTAAATAAAGAGTTCCATTCGAAATTCCACGCAGATTCCCGGAGTTTGACAAGATTCCTGGAGTTTGACAAGATTCCTGGAGTTTGACAAGATTCCCGGAGTTTGACAAGATTCCCGGAGTTTGACAAGATTCCCGGAGTTTGACAAGATTCCCGGAGTTTGACAAGATACAACTGAAGGAAGTCAAATCTTACATCAATCAAAAAAATTATGAAAATAACACTCAAAATAAGAAAAGTTGTCCGAATAATCCAAATGATACAAAAAGTTTATCTCCTAAATTTTGGATTCTTGCAAATAAGATATTTTCTTTTCTTTGAAGAATCTTATCTAAAACGATTGCTCACATCGTTAAATCATTCGTGGGCATGATAAAATCATTATCTGATAAAACGATATAGCTTACAACGAATGATGATATAGGTAAAATATAAGCGTTTCTACTACACTTATATCATCTTGCAAAGTGCGAGGATAAAAAAGACTAAACTTATTTATTTTCTTGAACAAAATTGCATTACCTGCAGTTTCACACCTACTTAAATAGATAAAAAGCATGCTGATAACTCAAGTGGAATATGTGATGTAATTAAGCAACTGTTAGATTGATTTTCGATTAAGAAACAGTCAGTCTTATACACGGACGGAGCGAACAAAACCATGGTGGCTTTTTAATTACTAACATTTTCGAAATGCTAGTTTCAGGAAAGACCAGACAACTCCCTTCCCTGGCTCAAAGCGCGTGCACACATACACACGCACACACACACATATATATATATATGGTGATTGTCACTTTTTGACAGAAGACCATCTTTCCCTTCCTTTATTGTTGATATATATATATATATATATATATATATATATATATATATATATATATATATACACACACGTATGAATAAATTGCAGCTCAGATTTTCACCTAAATGAAGATTGCAGAATAAGAAAAAATGTTCAAATTCTTATCTGTATTGTTGTAGAATTCTTTGTGTTTTGTTAGTCATTGTCATTTTTATTTCCTTCTGTGACATTTTAGTTTTTATTGTAATTTTCAGTTTCGGTCTTAAAGTATGTTTCATTTTTAGTCAAAGTTTTAAAGCATTAGTCTAAATAGTACTTTTTAGTTTTGACTGCTGGATTTTACTCGTTTTTTGGACTTTTGACTTTAGCTCGTTTTTTTCTTTTTTCGTATTTTTATACTTATTTGTACATATCCTTTGGATCTTTTTTTGCTCGTTTGTAATTTAACTTTAATCCCCTTTATATTGAGTCGATAGCTTCTATTTCTTATTCGTTGTTTCTTCATTTAAGATTTCCTTTTATATTCTCTTATACTCTTAGCATTCCTCTGCTTTTTTTCTGTTATTTCACTCTACACAAGACATAGTGCCACTTGGGCATGAGGGGCTACTATTCGGGGCCAAATCTACAGGGATACTATCTAGGGAGTTTAGCAGCGTGATGTCTATTTACTCTATACCTGAACTTCTGCATGTCAGTACAGTGAGAGAAGCAGGAACCTGGGAGAGAATTTCAAAGTTTAGCAGTTCGAGGGACGAAATTATTTCAGTAGAAGGATACCTCATCTGTTAAAGAGGTGGGATTTTGCTACTTGTTGGGTTAGTCGGAAGAATGTACTTCGAGAGGGTACAAGTGCTTTGAGTTTGTCAGCACATTCCATTAAAATAATTGTAAAACAAGCAAAGGGATGCAACATTTTGGCGTGTGAACAAAGCTTATGAGTTTGGTTGATAGTGCGGGACCTATTAGTGTTACGTTTCTGTGTGGGAGAGGATGGGATGTTTGCTTATTTTGTGTCCGATGTTCATATTTACCGCACCTCAGCTCTTTTGGGGGATTTATAAAATAAAAACAGCAACGTACCTTTTTATATTTTCGTCACATCTCTTGACCGTATCGGTTCCCTGGAACAAAAGCTCATAACAACAATGCAAGGCTCATTTTCTGGACAATCAGGACTTTATTGGTTTCACTGAAGAGCGCGCCCCTATTTCTCTGCCTATCTTTAAGGTGAGAGTTTTTCTATTGATTCATCTTCGCTACATAGTAGTCTCTCGCTTTTTTTGTCGGACTTAAAACTCAAACTCAGTTTTCAACTGACTGACTCCAAAAAATTCCCATGTGCGTTTCTAATTATATCAGAGTATATGTGTCGGGTTGGTAATTCTCTTTAACTGGCTTGTACTCAAACTACACTCACTGACCTGTTTCACAACACATATGCACACTCTGTCAACAGAAATCCTGGGTTTGATCTATCATTGGTAACCTTTATTGACCCTTTTGGCACAAACAAGTTGTGTTCAACCCAGTACAGCATTAACCACACAATTCATGTCAAGGACTCCATAATATTAGTGTAGAAGTGTAAGTCACTTTGAGCTTCAGATGGCTCGCTGTTACACACAAGTCCTGGGAGGTGACGTGTTTGTAGTAGACAGTTCCACAGAACAAAATATTCTTACCGTGTCGAAACCCGGGAAAGAACATGTGAAATTGCACCAGAAAAGGTTTAATATTTATGAAGCAATTCTGGTTTCTGATTGGTTTGTAGCAGAACGTGAATTAATTTGATTCGTCAGTTCTTAGCAGCATCGTTTATAAATAGAATCGTCCAACTGTGTGGGATCATACCCCATTATAGTAACAAAATATTGCAACAATTAGGCTGGAGAATCTATTTTGGACCCTGTCAAAGAGCAAGAGACAAGTGACAACAATATTCCATGCATAGACGAATGATGGCTTTGTAGAGGTATAGGATACTGTCAGGTGTGCCTTATTCTCTAACATGGTAAAGGGAGCTCACTGTTTTTCCAGTAGCCTTAGCAATTTCCTCAGTATATCTGTTCCAATTTATATTGGCTGATTATAAGCTCAGAAGTTTGAATGAAGAGCTTTCAGGTAATGTATCATTAGCCAGGGCAAACAGTGATTGAGAAGGTTTCTTATAATTGTAAAAAGAAAGAAGCTTAGTTTAAATATTACCATTGATTTACATTACTATTTCACTACAGACTAAAGATCATCATTTAAGGTTTCAGCCATTGCCTTAGACATGCTTATTTGTTCGTTCGTTCTTCCCTCAACTGTTATAGAGCGTAGTGCTCTTAACAAATATACTCATCTCAGAGACAATTTTATCAGAGAGGTTATGAATGAGGAATGATTAAGGTCCAGGGATCGACATTTTGGCATACTCGCATTTATATCGTGTTTTTATGTACGACCATCGGGGACAACCTGAATTCTTCTCTTATGTAAGAAGGAATTGATTATTTTAAGTATTCATCCAGTAATACCATATGATTTGATTTTTATGAGAAGTCCATTGTACCAGACCCTGTCAAAGGCCTTAGAAATATTTAGGACTACTACCATAGTTTCCCTTGCCTTTCCGATGTGTAGTATATACGTTCAGATTAGTTAGGATATATGCAGTAGAACGGGCTTGCCTAAATCAATACTGTTGGTTAAAAAGAGTATGCATGAGGTCATCTTGATTGATTAAAGACTCAAAGATTTTGGCAAAGAGGAAGCTAATGGAATGACAATTAACTGCGTCAGTTCTTTCACCAGAATTCTTGAAAACTGGTTCCACAAGAGCAATTTTCCAGCAGTCACGAAAGCAAAATTTGGTAAAGCATGTGTTAAAGAGTTTGGAGAGACCTGAAGCAACTTCAGTGGAGCATTTTCTAATAGTATAGCAGGGATGAGATCAGATCCAAACCCTTTAGAAGTGTCTAGGCTTTTTATATTTATATTATTACTCGGGCTATGACAAAAGCATATTCTTTGCATTGTTTTGACTCTCGAGTATATATCCGACATAGTTAGACACAATTAATCAACCGAGAACGACATCACTCTACATAAAAACATAAGATATCAATAGATATATACTTGAGAATCAAAACAAGGAAAATATTATGCTGTTGTCATAGCCCTAATTATTACTAACATGGAATGGGGTGAATTTCACATCGAGTGTGGTTTCTGCCCTCAAAAGAAAATTTGAGGGAGTAGTTTGTTTACTTCTTGAGGCATCGCTAATGTCAGTACTGATGACTTCATGAAATAACCTTGTCGTTTGGAGCAATGACTTTTCAGCTTGGTTCTAGGGTTTAGGGTGATATCTCGAGTGGGTTGTGAGTATTTGAAATATAATCCTCAGAAATAGGCATAGAATGAGGCTTGCTGATCCTGTCCATAAGGGAACCTTAAATAATATTCTTTCCCTCTTCCGTAACTTGTCTACTTATAAGTTTGTCTGTATTTTTCTCGACTCTTTCCACCGGTTATATTTCTCTTAAATTCTATATCTACTGTTTTGGCAACTGATTAAGAAGGCATCAATTTCTGTTATTTAATATCCCATCACTAATTTGTCTTCTTCCATTAAGCATCCGTATTTGTTTCTGTGTTCTTTCCAATCAACTAAGATGTTATCGGAATTACATATAGTGTCCATAGCATGGAATTAATGTAACAATCATTAGTTCAAATTGGCCATGCTTATCGATTTGTCTTGCCATCACTATCAGTTGATCGGACAGTCTGTAAATCTTCAGTACAAACAACATTTATTTTTTTTTTTGTTAAACACAGTTTTATGGACGCATCTTATTTTAGATGCGCTCAAGCATCACTATATTGACCCCGTCTGTTGGTCTGTAATGCTTAGGTTTTACAGTAAATAAATATTGTAAATATAATTAAACTGTTTCCTTTTTTGGTAAATTTTTATCACTTTATTCTCGGAATCTCTTGAATATATATGAATTTTCTATATCTAGTTATTTATCCTGAATTTCGACTGTATGTTCATCTGATTTTTTTTCTTTTTCAAATTCGATATGTGGATATATATATATATATATATATATATATATATATATACTAGCTGGCCGCCCGGCATTTCTCGGTTGTACAATACGCTTAAACATGATATTTTAATTTATGCAGATTGCATATGTATTATTATAGAATCATGTAACATGGAAAAGGGCTGTCTCCTTTCCATGTAAATAAGAAGAATATTAGATAAGTAAAAATGAGATTAGGATAAGCTTAGAATCGAACCCTGTATGCAAAGTTAAGAAATGGAATGTAGAAATTAAGTCTATTGTTAATTCTTTTAGAAATGTGAATATTAAATATGTCATTAAAAGAATGAGCAATTCAAATTAAATTATACTGTTTAAAAATAGGTTAGATTAGAATTGAGGATTCTTTTGTAAAGCCACGTGAAATTGGTCACCTTTGAAAACCACACTTCTGACGTCATAGACAAAGGACATTTCTCCATATTATGGGTTCGGATTTTAGTCAGTCAGCAAGAGAGCCAGAGAGTTGGTCAGTTAATCCCTCAGAAGCGAAGGGAGAACATTTAAACTATGTAGATCGAAATTTGAATTCCTGACGTAAATCGATCGGTCGATCAGATGAATAAAGAAGTCATCATTATGTTGTAACTGTTATCTTGTGTCATCAATCATCACGAACGAAAGGTAATCGTGTTTATCATCCTATAATGAACATTTTGTAACTCTTCAAAGATTATGTATCTCCCCTCCTCTGTGTTAAGAATTGTGCATCATATCACCTTCTCCTCGGTATATGTTAAGAAGAACAATCCCCTGTCTGATATATAAATGTCTTCCCCTCAAGAATTGTCACAGTCGTCGTCATGATGCAATATATATAAATGTCATTATCATTCTGTGTTATAAGAATTGTTAATACAAAGTCCCCAAGAAATATAAGAACTGTATAAATGTCACCCTCATCATCGTTATAGATGTGCCACAACATGAACTCCGCGTCATCTTTTAATATTTACCCCTGCTATACAACATCAATTCTCTATTGATAATAACAAGAAATAATTGGCCGGTGGATTAATTCGAAAAAAAAAAAAAAAAAAGATAATAATGTCGTTAATCAAATTCCGCCTGCCTTTGTTTACAATATCACGTCAGCTGATATTTGGGCTTGACGATGAATGCCCGGGAAAAGACACTTCTGATTAATGTTTAGTTTTAAAATATACAAACGAAGAAATGATTTGCGACGATTTTAAATGGTGCTTCCTCTTTTATCGTAATTGAACTCAATAATAACAAAAAAATTAAAATAAAATGGTGAGGTACGCTTGGCTCTAACAGGGGATCATTCGATCTGTAGTCGACTGGACTATATCTCCAGATGACAATAAATCTGTTTTTTTTTTTTTTGTTTTGTTTTTTTCAATAGAAACCATTTGCTGGAATTTCATTATTTCAATTGGACCGTGTAATGTAAAGTATTCCCCCTGTAAAAATTCTTTTTTTTTTTCATCATTTATAAAAGAATAAGATTATTGTCATCATCGGATTTTTTCAATACTTATCGTATGAATTTCTGTACAAAACATATGTAAGAACACTGGCATACATAAAAATATCTTTGTGTTAAATTTGTTAAAGATACGCTATATAGGAGCCTATGAAAAAGGAATACACACACAGTGAATTTATATAATAGTAAAGATATAATGTGTGGGGGGAATCCCAACAGAGTGCTCGATTATAAAGAAAATTTAAAAATAAGAAAGTAATATTTATTTATATTTGTGTAAGAGAAGATCAGAAAAACATCAGTACCGTCAGTTTCAAATCCAAAACAAAGGGGATCAATATCTGGTTGCCTACATTGTACACTCCTCAGCCTCTGTTTATATCTGTCTCCCCTAAAATAGCGTTTTGCACGGTGTATGAAATTATGGTAATAAAGCCCCTTATCTTATTTTTAATTTTTGTAAATTTTTAATTTTGGGATTCAACTAAAAACGTTGCTGATATAGGTAAGTAGAAAGGATTTCCCTTTTTGTTTTTTAATTGATACATTTAGTTTGGTTCCCGACTATCCTTATTTTTAAACTTCCGGTCTCTGGACAGTAAAGAATTAAACATTAAAATCAATATAAAATCGTAAAAAAAGAATTAAAAATGAAAAGAATGTGGAAATAAGCTAAATTAACAACAATCTTAAAAAATTTACAAAACATAAAAAAGTTATAAGATACTAACATTTCAGTCCGACGTTGCCCGGGTGTTTGGAGGTGTATGTTATGCAAAAAAAAGAAAGCGGTCAATTTTTTAAACTTTGACCCCTTAACATTTATTGTTTTGGACTCAAATCAAGGTATTAAGTTAGATCCATGTCCAAGGAACCTGTATCTAAAATTTCAAGTGTTTAGACCCCAAATTGTCGGAGGAGTTTGGTAGAGTTGTTAAAGGTCAAATCGTTGAACTTTGACCCCTCAACAGCCAAATTTCTGGCCGAAAACTGATCACACAGATTTTCCCAAATCTTAGTACCCTGTATATTAAATGTCGAGTCTGTAGACTAAAAATTGACAGAGTTATTGTGTAGGGAAATGCACACACACACACACACACATTTTCACTTTTATAGATATATATATAGATAAATAAATTAAAAATTGTTGGTTATCAGATATTTGTCATCTCCGTTTTGAATTGAAATTGATGCTACCAAAGTTTTTTTCTGATCTTTTGTGACAAACACACAAGCCTGATTTATATATAACCTCCTTTTTTTGTAAATGATTTTCGTCTGTTGCTTACTTAATGTAATGCGAAGCTTTTTATAAACGAATGAATGGAGCACTGTAAAAGGTTTCTATAAAGACATTTGAAGATATTTGCAGTCAGAGTAGAACTGCCGACTATCAA
>NC_136495.1:153019940-153102440 GCF_053919585.1 Euprymna scolopes | reverse complement strand
TAAAACAAAGACAGGCTCGCTACGTCTCTTCTGTGGGAAAAAGGTTGCATCCCCCACCAAGCCACGAAATCTATTTTGTACTCTGTCAAGGCAGGATAGGCTGCTTTTAGTAGCTCCCACCCAGATGTGGTAGTAGTATTTCATCTTTGGACGTACTTGGCTTTTATATAGATAGAGAATTGCATCATTAGTGAGATATCTTCTGGCACAATCACGTTGACACATCGGTTCTCGCCAGATCACCTAAGTTAAGCAACCTTGAGCCTACATGGTCTACTCTTCATCCTTCGCTTGAATTCCTGACATCATCAATCGGCTGGGTGAAGAATAAAGAAATTATCTATATTTTGTAAGTGTTGTCTCGTGTCGTCTTTACAACCGAAAAGGTAAATGTGTTTTGTATATTCATCTATAAACGAGCTCTTGTATAACCCCTTTCCACGTAACTAACCCTAACAAGTAATATGCCTTCTTCATCATCAGTAATGTACCTCCCCTCCATATGTGTTAAGAACTGTTGCATCAATACGTCCCAGCTCCGTAATAATAATATGAAGTCTCCAAGAATCATCTCAGCTTGTTATAAATGTTTTTACTCCCAAGAACCATCATAGTCGTCGTGGTGTGAGTAATCTATATAAATGTCGTTATTATTCCGTGTTAGAAGAACTGTCATAAATGCTTCCTCATTGTCATCTGTTCTGAGTCCCTCTTTCAACATGTCCCCCTGCTACACAACAACGTGAGGAACCAGGTGAATGTTATCCTTAAATGAAAATGTCTGAAAGACGTATTGGATTCTAACTTGGCACATCCCGGTTGTCAGCCTGTGTCATTAATATCTTGGTCACTGTAAACTCCCTGGTGGTTTAATATTAAACTTGGCTATTGTTTAGGAGAGCTGGAGAAACATTGTTATTCAGGCCCTTTGTAACTGAAAACAAGTCTGAGTTTTCATAAATAAATGATTGCAGGCTATATCCATTAAATTGCTGCCTCCTCATTGGCTGGTTATATATTTGTATGAAAAGAGCATTTGTTCACGTGTACTCAAGCGACCATCGAGTATTCGATGGGAGAAAAAACGCGAACAATTAAATCTGACGTATATATTGTAGCATTTAGAAAAGAGCATGATAGAAAGAAAATTGATGTGCATTTGAAAAAAAGTATTTTAGTCATTGAAAGAAAGCTTCATAAAAATCCAAACAACAACAAAAAAATACATTGTCTCTCTTGAGGTGATGCGTATGATAGGAAAATAATCCTGCTATACAATTATATCTACCCAACATTGAAGTTGTATCGTCCACTTGAGAGTATGCAGAGCAACCATGGTTTCAACGACGTATGTATACAATAAATAAACCGAGAAACGGATTATGAAAGATATTTTTACAATTTATAAACAACAATAAATTGAGAAAATATATCCAATTAGAGGGAATAATTATGATTGACTTCATTCGCTCTCTCTCTCTTTATATATACATATATATATATATATATATATACTAGCAAAAGTACCCGTCGTTGACTGGGTTCAAAAACAGCCTACAGAAAATGAACTCTGATTTATGAAAGTATGATAGGTTATGAAATGATTTATGAAAGTATGATAGGTTATGAAAAGGAAGGGTTGTAAAGAGATAGCTTCGAATTTGGGGGTATCAAAACCAAAGCAAAATATGATAAAAGTAAAAATAAAATAGATAAACCCCATAATTTATTATACCATACCTGTTCACACTGAAACACTTACCACAATATTCGGTTGATCTATATTAAAAAAATCCTTGTTAAACTTTGTAACACTTCTATGGAAGTCAGGCGCGAACGAACACCCCATAATTTTATTATACCATATTTCTTCAAACAGAAACATAATTATCAAAGTATACTTACACAGATAGATATGAGAAGTCTTTAGTAAAGTTTGTGCCTATTTCCATTCTATGGAGGTCAGGCGCGAACGCAGACCCCAAAATTTTATTATACCATCTCTATTTAAGTTGAAACATACTTATCAAAGGATTCTTATGTAAATCTATATCAAAAACCCTTGTAAACGTTTTTTTTTTTTTCATTTTTAAATTTTTTATTTCCATACTAGCACGTAGAATCTCCACCATAGTTACGGACAAAAACCTTCGGACAATCCGACTCCAGGAACTACGAATGAATCTAAGAAAAAGAAAATACCCACCACAACTTATAGACAAAGGGATCCAACTTGCGATAAATTTACCAGTAGAAGATTTGAGAACTCCTAAAGGATGAAACAAAGAACAAATCCTAACATACGTCTCCACACACAACACAAACAACTCTGAGATTTCACAACGAAAACCCCATCCTACTTAACGAGAACAGCAAATTAAACAACTTTCTAAAAGCAACAAAAATAATAAAAAGCAAGCACCAACCGAAAAACTTAAAACACATTCTTACTTCATCCAAACTCAATCAAGACATAACAAAAGGAGTTATAAAATGCAACAAACAGCGACGTGGAGTCTGCAACATAATATTAGAAGGAAACACATACACGTTCACGAACCATATACAAACATTAAAAAAGACCTAGATTGCACCTCTTAAAATGTGGTCTATGTAATAAAATATACAGCATGCGATAAATCCTACATAGGCCCCACAAAAAACCTTAGTAATACAGTAGCCCTACATCAAAATTCGCAGAAAATAGACACCTGCATGTATCACAGCACATACACACATGCAGTGGAGGCAAATTCGAAATAATGCCCATCTTCCAAACCGACAACTACTTCTACTTACTAACACAAGAAAAAACTTCATAGCAAAGTTCAACCCTGCTTTAAACGTTTCCCAATAATTATACACATAGATAGGCAAAACCCAAAATACACTTACACGCACGCCTACTTGGGTAAATGTGTACCCTCAAACACGAAACGAAACAAGCTCAATAAAGCCCACGCACACTTTCGCGGGAACACACATCCATATCCAGTATAATACCATTTCCCTAAACTAAACAAACAAAATACACCACTCCACCCACACCTAATAAAAGAAAATCTTTCTAGACAAAGAAAACTTTAACAAATATATGTGTGGTATGTGAGTGGGTGGGCGTATGTGGATGCGTGTGTATGTGTGAGTGTATACACATATATATATATCTATATATGTGTTGATGGATGTGTGTACATGTGTATATATGTGTGTGTAGATGTGTATATATTCATGTATAAGGGTAGATGGATGTATACATGTGTGTATGGGTGTGCCCCTACATATGTCCCTATATACATATGCGTGTATGCATGCACACATACGTGTATATATATGTGTGCGTGTGTGAATGTGTTTATATCATCTGTTACCTATATTCCATCTTGTATGTGTGTGTGTGTTCACTTATATTTGGGCGATTAAGTACATCTATGCATGTGTGTTTGGATTGTGAAAGTCAAAGAAACCTCCATCCAATATGTATGTGGTGTGTCAGTGGGTGGACGTGCGTGAGTACGTGTTTTTTTTATGTATATGTATGTGTGCATGTGGCTTCAGGCGCTTGCATGTGTATGTGTGAGTGTATATATGTAAATATATGTATATATATATATGTGTGTGGTATGTATGTATGTATGTATTTATGATTTTATGTGGGTGTATATGTATATATCAAAAAAGAAAGTCATAAAAAACATCAAAAAATTCTTTCCCAAATGGACCCAAAAGCCCCCTCCACACAAAAAGAACTCTGGACTCCACAACATACTGACTATTGGAGACAGAAGGTCTGAAACAGACATTTCTCTGAAAAACACACTCAGAGTTATCAGATATAAAAATGTTCTCCAAAATAACATTTCACTTAAAAAACCTTTATAGAAAATATCTGAAGAGAGCTTATCAAAGCTTGAAACGCGTTATAAAAATATCTTAAAATAAAAAATGATAAAAGGCTGAAAACCCCACAATTGTTGATGGCTACACTCTTTTAAATATACATTTTTATCTCTCGTTGAAACTACACAACCATCACTATGAGAATCACTTTGTGTGCGCGCATGCATGAGAGTTCCTGTCCTATAGGTTCCGAAACGGCTGAAACTATCTTTTACAAATTTCACACGAACGTAGTTTATGTCTGGCAGTGTTCTTAGATATGTTTTGTACAGAAATTAATCCGATAAGTATCGAAAATCAAAAACTCCGATCTTAAAAATAGTCTTTCTCTTATAGATATAAAAGAGTTTTTACAGGGGAATATCTTATGTTACACTGGCCAGTGTTACGTAAAATATTCCCCTGTAAAAATTCTTTTTTTATCTATAACAAAATAAAACTGTTTAAGATCGTCAAGCCTGATGTGATATTATAAACAAACACGGACGGAATTTGATAAACGACATGATCATTATAATTTTCTTATTTTTAAATCATTTTGCAAATTATTCCTCATAAGATATAATCTATATATATAAAAGCGAAAATGTATGTATGTGTGTGTGTATGTTTGGATGTCTGCTAAAAACTTTCGACAGACGCGACGAAAATTCACAAACTCAGTATCACATCGAAGCTCCATCCTTTGCTCGAAAAATATCGAAAAATTGGCCAAAAACGTTAACTTTTGCACCCGGAAATCGACAATTTTCGACGGGGGGGGGGGTCAACAAAAATGGTCCTCTCGTGACAATGACCGATTCTATGCATTCGTCAGATGACGTCGTGACCTGATTTACTTTAAATAGTTGAAAAACCGAACAAATTTCATGTACGTCGCGTTAGCTCAGTTGATTAAGGCCTTGGTTCATTATCTAAATGTTTTGGGTTCGAATCGTGGTGTGAGATTTTTTTTTTTTTTCGATTTTTTAAATTTTAATATCGAAACAGGCTTATTTAAACCGTTTTTCACGTGTTCGTTTGCCTTAAGTTATTTTTTTTATGTTTTTTTCCCCGCTTAGTGTTAACGTTGTTTTCTTTTTTTACTTCGCTTATAACAAACAAACCTACGTCGTCGTCGTAACGCTCGACGACTTCCGGCCGCGCACCTGTCAATTTGGTTCTTAAATAAATTAAAACTTCTTTCACTAACTCATTCTGGCTGGCCGATTTTATTTTCAAACTTCGCCTCAGGGCTTCGGGTTCGACCCCCCCCCCCGGGTTCTTTTTTATTTAACACCACACACACCTCCAAACACCCGGGTATCGCCGGGTACCTCCCGCTAGTAATCAATAAAGGACATATTATATAATAATGCATAAGCAATTTGCATAAATTAAAATATCATGTTTAAGCACATTGTACGACCGGGCAACACCAAGCTAGTACATAATTATACTAGACTTTTTACCCCATTAAAAATGAGCAAAATTTATAGTCTGATGAGTATGAATGACTACTTCATGCCCAATTGAGATTTGAATATAGTTAAATTTGTGCTCATTTTGCATTGAATACTAATCCCTATTAATCCTTTACTGTGCATAGAATGGATACCATAATACTTAGTTCGTGACACCTTATAACAAATGTCCATACAACATTTCAACTAGATCGGCTCAGTATTTTCTGAGCAAAAATAGAAACAGACAAAGAGAGATATATTAATCCAGGCGAATTTACACGACAGTGAAAACTTCCAGTGAATCTTTAGTTTATTTATATAAAAGTTCTCAATAATAAACAAAACTGTTTAAGTATAATTTTCTTATTTATGCAAAGACAATTTTGGTTACAGCATAGTCACTTTTGACACATGGGTTCCCGTAAGGTCACTGAAGTTAAGCAACAATGAGCCTGGACAGTACCACATGGGTGACCATTTGGGATTTCCAAGTGCTGTATATGCTCTCCGCTTATCTCGGCATTATTTCCAGTCATCCTGGACTTGTCCTTGCCACTGGACTCGAGAAGTACCAATTAAGGAGAGGTGTGGTTGGGGATTGCACAAATGCCTCTACTCGGGGTATCCTTTGTCTTTCGAGACTGAATGGAGGCATCAGAATTTGGTTACACATTTGCAGGCATTTTTCAGTCATGGACAGCCAGACTTTTTCAGGACAACAGCTTTACATTATGGCAACAATGGCTTTGACTGAAACGTGTCTGCAAATGTGTAGCTAAATAATGTTTATATAGATAAAATAATTTCCCGAACAGAACGGTTTTGTACAGATTTTGTCTCCTTATGAAGATTAGAATCAAAATGTGATACTCAAATCTTTTACATGATTTTGATTTCTTGAAAATGTCTGTAGTGTAAAGCTAAGATTTTTATCTAATGACTGTAGCTCAAATTTAATGTAAATCTGAAATATTTGAATTTTCAAATGGTTGGGTGTGCTCATATTATGCTTCTAAAATACTAAACAAAAACGTTGAAATTGGGATAATATTTAATTAATACCTAATACCTATAGTTAAAATTTCACAAAAGAATGACTGAAGCTATTGAAATTCTAAATTTGTACTTCAGATAGTGAAGTCTGAGCCTAACTCTGCTAGTAGATGTCACTTTATTTACAATACTTGAACATATAGAAAAGCATGAAGATATATATATATATATATATATATATATATATATATATATATATATATATACATTTGAATTTTACCGTTTTTCCCATGGGATCTTTATCGTATTCTCTTTCTCCCTTTCCCCAGTTCTTGCTTTCCCAATCTCTTTGAATCCCTACAAACTGTCTAAAAACTGATTAATGACGTTTTTATGCAAATATGAAAAATTTGATATTGCTTGTTTCCCGTGATGTATTAACCAGCAAAATTCATTATATATTTTGCGAACCTCTCTCCTCTGATGAGAAGATTCGCTCTCTTCGAAGCTCCATGGAGTAAGGGTTTTTCTTGTTTTATTTGTACTCCTTGTCGGATATTTAAAATTTTGTATACCTTCCTTACAGGTCTATTAAGGTTTTTGAAAATTTGAATATTTTCAATATCAAGATTTTTATTATATATATATATATATATATATATATATATATATAGCTTAATGGCTTTGTGTAAGAGGAAAAGAGAGAGTTCAATTCCACAAGAGGAGACTTATCTGGATAATGCCAAGCTCAACAATAATTATTGGAGCTTATACAATAGGACAACAAGAATATGAAATTAAGTCAACAAAACTATATATTGGTAGATATAGAGTGGATCATTTATTGAATAATGGAATACAAGCAATTATTTGGGGGATAATTCTTCTCATTAAAAGAGTAGAGAAGGTGCTAGGTAGCATGGGGAAGATGCGGCATCTAGCGTAGGCTCCATTAGGGATGAAAATGATTAAGAGGAATTATAGAAAGTTGGGGGAAGCTTTAATGAATTCTAAATAAATAAAGAGAAGCTTGTTATATATAGTATGATATATAAGGTTTATATGGTCTTTAACATAGTGTTAAGTTTAAGGGGTATATGCATTAGGGTTAAATTGGGGGTGTATTGTTGCTGCATGGTAATTTATTTTAACGGTTTGTGGGGTGCCTATTTTCTATGTAGTGGTATTTTTGACTGGTGCAACCTAAACGGCAAATGGCGGCTATAAAATCGCTTATAATTGGGGGGGGGTGCAAGATTGTAAAATTGAATGATAAAATGTGGCAATATTTTTAAGTTTCTTCTGTTATTATATAGAGAGTATGATTATAAGGGGGCGGTCGGATGATAGGATGGCAATGACTATGAGTGCGTTTAACTTGATGCAAAAGGTTAAGGATACATATAGATGGCAAGGAGGAAAAGTAAGGAGACCATTGCTACTTATAAGAGTGTTAAAAATATACCAATAACAGTAGGGTAATTATAATAGTGGGAAACATAATTATGATAATTATAATAATAGTAGTAATAATAAAGATGAAAATAAATTAGAAGTAAAATTGAAGATAAAAATAAAGATAAAGATGAAATTAAAGATAAACATAAAAAATAATATTACCAATAGCTGTGATAAAAGTAAAGTCAATGTTAATGTTAAAAACAGTGAAAATGAAGATAGTTGTAGCGGTTATGGTAGCAATAACGGGGATAATGATAATAACAGCAATTATAATGATTATAATACTACTACTAATAATAATAATTATAATAACGGTAAAAACAAGATAGTAATAATAATAATAGTAGTAGTAACAATACTACTACTACCACTACCTCCACCACCACTACTACTAATGATAATACTGCTAATAATAATTACTAGGGAATGCGTAAAAGAAAGGGATATAGACAAGTGGGGGGTCAGATTATTAGGAAATGAGGTCGAGAAGTGAGGGGTGAGTGGTCCCGTAAAAATAAAATAAAGTAAAATAAAATAATAATAATAATATATATATATATATATATATATATATATATATCCAATTATACAAACATAGATACAAAAAAACTAGATGCAGAATTAGCCGGGAAAGCGTAGGAGTTCGGTGAACAAAAAAAAACCCTTGGGTTTAAATTAAAGAAGTGCTTCACTGGGAAGGATAGTTTTAAGAGTCCACATTAAAACTTTAAATTTCTTGAAGTTCGATTATAAAGGCCATCAAATTTATGCTTTTATGAACAAGCAAGGTCTAGAAAATTGAATACATACTTTCTCGTTTATGAACACGAGGGACAGGTTCATAAAGAGTCCCTTATATCCCCCAAAATTTTGCCTGTATTCCATTATTCAATAAATGATCCATTCTATATCTACCTATATATAGTTTAGTTGACTTCATTTCATATTCTTGTTGGCCTATTATATATATAGATATATATATATATATATATATATATATATATATATATATATATATATATATATATATATATATATATTATACAAGCCTGGGTGTGCGACGTTGCCTGGGTGTTTGGAGGTGTGTGTTGAGTAAAATAAAAAGTGGAAGTAGGCAGGCTAGATTGAACCTGTACCGCGGAGGTAGGAAAAGAACGTGAATAAAAAGAACCGTGACATCTTTGCCGTTGCGTCCATCGAACAAACCAGAAGTGGCTAAGATTTAAATTAAGGCCAGTCAATCGAAAAGAGGGCATGATTTGGAAAATATCTGCGAAAATAGCGATACCTTCTTGTAGAAAAGTACCTAGTTGAAGGTGGAAGAATTAATGTTTTGAGCCAATTTTTCGATATCTGTTGTCTGAAGGGTCGAGCTTCAAAACGATACTGATCTTGTGAAAATCCATCGCCTCTGTCAAAAGTTTTAGGCAGACATATATACATAAATTTAAACAGACAGGTTATATATATATATATATACACACATATATATATATATATATATATATACATAAAAGTGAACGTGTCTGTGTATCTGTCTGTCTGTGTGTCTACATTTCCCTACGCAATAACTCTGTCAATTTTAAGTTTACAGACTCGAAATTTGATATACAAGGTACTGAGATTTGGGAAAATCGACGTGACCGGGTTTCGGCCAGAAATTTTGCGAGTAAGGCGTCAAAGTTCAACGATTTGACCTTTGAGAATTCTACCGAACTCCTCCGACAATTTTGGGTCTAAACACTTGAAATTTTAGATATAGGTTCCTTGGACATGGATCTAACTTAATAACTTGATTGGAGCCCAAAACAATAAATGTTAAGGGGTCATAATAGGGGTCAAAGTTTAAAAAATTGACCGCTTTTTTATTTATTTTTTTGCTGAAAATACACCTCCAAATACCCGGGCAACGCCGGGTTGAAATGCTAGTAATAATAAAAAAACAATTGTTTGTCTGAAAAAAAGGAAATGTTAGATTTATAAAGATTGAATTGGACGAAACTCAATATCGAAATGTTTTCTCTTTTTATTATATGATTATTATATCAAATTATGAAAAGCTGTTTAACTTATTTTGCTTGTCTTTTGTTGATTGGTCGAATGATTATTGAATGTTTTGTTGTTTTATTTTTATTTTTTTATTTTTCCAAATTTAAAATATTTATGTTTCATAAACGTTTGGATTAGAATACAAATTTGATTGTCATCTGGGTAAATAAGTCTTCCGAAGAGACACTTATTGTCTTCTATATGTAGAGGAAGCTTTGGTTTAAAGTTTTACATTAAAAAATGTTAAGCGATGAAAATATTTAAAACCTGAATATTTCAAGGACGAAGCTTTTTATCATGATGCGTAGACGCACCCAAAAAGTCCGTAAAAAAATAACTGCAAAAAATACTGAAATATTAGATTGATACAAAAGATTTTGCCGAATTAAAATTTCATCTTGTAAATGAAAAGCTGTTTGCTGAACATTTTTATTCATAAAAATAACGATCGTTGGTCTCTATAACTTGATTCCATCTGTCAATGAGCTTAAATGTTTCGTTTGTAAAATTTCTTGGATTCATATTTCATGCTAAAACCTAGCTTGTGTTTAATTTCTTTTCGTGATGTTAATTTAAGACCATCTAAATGGTTTTTCAATCATCGAAATTGGTGATAGTCTGAGGGAGCGAGGTTGGAAGAATATGCAAGATGAGACAAGATTTCCTAAACCAAATTCTCCAAGGAGATCTTTGGTCAGTAGTGCGGAGTGAAGAGGAGCATTATCATGATGGAAGATGTTTCCCTTTTTGTTCACTAAAAAAGGTTGTTTTCAGGTCAACTTGGATGAGAATATTGCAGAAAAAATATGATGTTTTAATAATTTTAAATAAAAAGTTATAAATTTAATGGTGATATTTTTTAAGTAAAAACAATAAATGCATTAAATAAATTACAATCGTTTTAAAATGCCACTTTTATACACTGGAAACATTTTTTTGTATCGACCTAATAGTTATATATCAAAATAGATTCAAGATTAAGATTTATATGTAAATACAGAATTCCATCAGCTTTTCTAAAGCACAACTGATAATCGTATTGGATTACAAAGCCAAACGTCTTTGATTCAAATGTCATGAGAATATCTGCAAATTCTATAAATCTATTTGGTATCGTATGACTAGTTTTAAATAGCAGACAAATACGTTTGTATTTACATTAAGAAAAGAAAAAAACTACCTGTCTCTGGACTGGTTCATGCTATGTTAATAGAAATGTCTATTTGCTATCTTTGTCAGACAACAATGGAATAATATAATTGCACACAAAAAAATGTCTGCTTAAAATAAACAAATGAATTTCTTTTTATCTCTCTTCCATAGAAAGATGATGTGACACAAGGATAAGAAACTGGGATTTGAAAAGCCAGCGCAAAAAATGCCTAAAAAGCCCCGTCGGCATTCTCCGACAGGATCGCCTCGGGCGATTAGAAATAAACTAACACCTTCTCAAAGCCTAAGAGGATGTATCTCCAAGAACTGCAAGGACATTTAATAGGGAATAAACCATCTCAACAATAACCTAGACTTAATGACTCTCTTCTTGTATATTGCTGTTTCCCTATAAAGTTCAGGCTCGTCTGATCAACAAAATCATCAAAAATATTGACCATAATAAGTAGTCGTAGCCTCACTGACTAATTAATCGATATATGACTACGTATTCTGTGTATTCTTTCAACTACTGGTATTATTTTCACGTTTTGAGCGACGTAACTTCTCACCTGTTTCAGTAACATCTTGTCAAATTCAGTTATTTATACAGCATTTCATACGAAATCCATTTTTTTAATCCATATGATAACCTGATATGGTTCCATTAGCAATGAACGTGTAGTAGTTTTAAGTAGTTCGTAATTATATTCTTAGTGTCATCTACAGTAAGGATTGAACCTTCAACCTCCACTTCGAACTGATTATTACTTAGCACTTGTATCCGTTATGGTACATATTTTTGAACATCCAAAAAAGATCGACGGTTACATTCGGCGGAAACGTTGTGGAAAGAACATACCAGAAAAAAAGACAGTAGTTCAAACAGATAGTACACGTTTCTAGTCCTCATCTAAAAGATTCCGAAACATCTATACTTTTTTGCTCCATCGATTTATCGGAGAGGGACCTATGTTATTCCGGACGATTGCCAGATAACCGTCCATTAGTTTTTCCTGGAATTTTGCCACAAGTTGTATTTCATTGAATAAATGTGCACAGTAAAAAAAAATTTTTTTGCAAAATTCCCGTTACATACCCAGGGGCTCAAAAAAGGTCAAAAATGCCCCCAAATAGCCAAAAAAAGACGCGTTTTGCTCCATAACTTTTGATCCATCCATTAAATTTTTCTGAAACTTAGCCAAAATGTGGAGGCCATTGTCCTTAATATAAATTCACTATGGGTAACTCTGGCAAAATTCTGGTTCGCATCCTTCTAGGACTTTTAGGGCTAAAAAATGCCTTTTTGAGCTTTGTTCATATTACTCAAAAACTTGATATGTATGTCTATATTGTGGGTTTTTCATGGTGCTGAATTCAAATATACATGTCTTGTTTTCTTTTCTCTTTTATTTATTTTTTTGTTTGGTTTTTTATTTTGTTCTGTTTTTTGTTTTTTTTTGTATTGTTTTTTTCTGCTTTTTTTTCCCTTTTTTGACGACATCTTGTTCGTGTGTAATTTTGTCATCCATTGACTAAGAGCATTTTCTCATGTACACAATAATTTGTACATTTTCTTTTTTTTTATTGACTTAGAAGTTTACATTTCCAAATAGTTATTATATGTACAAGCAGGTCGATCGTAGTTGAAGGCGACCCTAAGATTTCTTTTTCAATGGTTACTACATGTAGGGAAGAGCGACATTCCTTTCTCTGGATGAGTCCGCTTACGCATTGATTCACATGTTATAATGGCGGCATCACATAACGATTTTGTGTGTGTGTGTGTGTGTGTGTGTGTGTGTGTGTGTATTTGACATCACTTGCGACCAAGAATTAAACTCTAATCTCCTGACCCATTAGCGAACATTAGCCATTATGCCAAATAGCCTGTTACTTTAATCGGAAGTTTTTCATATTTATTCCCCTCCCCTCTCGTTATATTGACAACGCTTAAAAATTCTTCAGGTGTCTTTTGCCATAGTTGGTGACCTTAGGTGTTATCAACATTTAAATCGATTTGCATACACAGACTATCTTCAGTTCATATTCCGTGTTCCTTTGTATATATAAAGAAGGGCGCATTATTAACTCGATGGATACTGATTGAGAATATGGAATCGTTAAAACTGTGTTTAAATCCTATCAGATTCATTGCGATCGTTTTAGTCACAAATGTTAGGAAAAGGATGAAGCCACAATTTCCATCCAGCTATAATTGAAATAAGAACTTGTGTTCAGTTAATTGTATGAATTGAAGTTATTGTTCCAAATAATGCATGAAAAATTGACATGTCATAAATCGAAAAAACAAATTGCCATGTCATAAATCGAAAAAACAAATTGCCATGTCATAAATCGAAAAAACAAATTGACATGTCATAAATCGAAAAAAAAACAAATTGACATGTCATAAATCGAAAAAAACAAATTGACATGTCATAAATCGAAAAAAACAAATTGACATGTCATAAATCGAAAAAAACAAATTGACATGTCATAAATCGAAAAAAAACAAATTGACATGTCATAAATCGAAAAAAAACAAATTGACATGTCATAAATCGAAAAAAAAACAAATTGACATGTCATAAATCGAAAAAAAACAAATTGACGTGTCATAAATCGAAAAAAACAAATTTACATGTCATAAATCGACAAAAACAAATTGACATGTCATAAATCGAAAAAAAAATTGGCATGTCATAAATCGAAAAAAACAAATTGACATGTCATAAATCGAAAAAAACAAATTCACATGTCATAAATCGAAAAAACAAACCTTTGGACGCGTTGTATAATTTCGTTCCGTTTATCTTTTCTTTTAATTTTTTGGATAAAATCACATCTCACAACTTCCAAGTAAGATTATTAATGTTTCCATATTTCTTTAATCTATGCTAGGCCTTGTAATAAGCCATGTACGATAACTCAGATAAGTGAGATTACAGAATATTATGTTAAAGCAAGTGTCGTTTTTTCATGGTTTATTCATCGTCTCAATAAATGTTCCTTCGTATATGTAGGAGAGAGCAAATTATTAATGATAGAATCAGGCTTCATAAGGAACCTATACAACTAGGTAATGTATTGCTCATTCACGCCTATATATATATATATATATATATATATATATATATATATTACACTAGTGTTATGACGATTAATCAAAACTTTTGTGCTTATTTTCCAATGTTTAAAACAATTCCTAGTGGGGGATGCCCTTTTCTTTTCCCTGCAATCTCTTTCCCACAGAAGAGACGTTGCGAGCTTGTATCTGCTTGATACTTATTTTTATGGAACGTGCTCCTCCGAGCTCCAATCTATGGTCCACTCTCGCAATTCGTTCACGAAAAACACCTGTCCAGCTGATACCACTATCAATAATTTTCTTCGCTCGTTATCTGTGCCTAAAGCTAAACGTAGATTCCATGAATAAATCTTCTTTCTTAGAACTGCACACGTGTGGAACGCTCTTCCGTTTGCCTGCTTTCCAGCTGACTACAATTTGGTTGTCTTCAAGTCCAACGTAAACAAGTTCTCGATCAACCGTCTCCTAATTATCCAATTTATCGAATTTCCATTACTAATAATTACTACGATATTTTCTCATTGACTACTGTACACTCATTAACCCTAATCCTCGAGTGGCCTGCGGGCCTTGATAAGTGGTGACTCCTATGTAAAAAAATGTTTTTGTTTAAAACGCAATTTTATCATTACTTGCACTAATAATAAAATTACATAAATTTATTGATTATAAAATTCCAGTAAAACAAAATTCTATAACACCCCCTCAAGCGTATTTTATGTTTGTGAAAAAAAAAAATGATACATTTTGCAGTAATCCGAAAATTTTAGAAAAACTTATAGTTCAATATTATTAAAAAAAATCTGTCTGAATCTGTAATTAGATTTGAATTAGGGAAAGATATCGGAATCGTACAATCACTATTACAACAGATTATAATGGTTGCCTATAACATACATTAGTGGGCATATTGATAAGTATCTTGTGACAAAAACACTTTAAGCAAAGCAGATAATAGCGTGGTTAAAAACGACGTTAATAACACATGTAGATATTGTAAATAATAACACGTAATCTTTAAAAACAATTGTCATAAGTAGCAAATAATATTTTGGCTTGTTGATGAGCGTTTCTAATTGTCGATGCCAAAACATTGTCATCTGTCTCTGATGTTGTGAGCAACACAGAAAAGAAAGATGCATTCATAATTGATATTTTTGTGTAAATCTGAAATTGATACACGTTAATGAATAGAATATATAAAACTAGCTTACTTGTGGTTCGACATTGTCCAGGAAAGTAGATTAACTATAAAAATTCCACACCTCACTTAAAAGATCCAACCCGAACGCAGACCACACAATGTTAAAAGCAGATCCTTAAACTTTTCTGTCATTTTACGTCGATGTTACTTCTTAAAAGTAATAGTATTAACACAAATGGCATGGTTCTTAAGCAGCATAAACCAATATTCTTGTAGATACCTATCGCGTTCATGTGACTCCGCTTGTGTGTACTGATCTATGGTAGTAACTTGAACAGGAGAAAATTCAGTCTGTGTTAAGTGTAGAGACACTCAGACATAAGCGGCCATGATTATTATCTGTACATAAGCGGTCATGATTATTATCTGTACATAAGCGGTCATGATTAGTATCTGTACATAAGCGGTCATGATTAGTATCTGTACATAAGCGGCCATGAGTAGTATCTGTACATAAGCGGCCATGAGTAGTATCTGTACATAAGCGGTCATGATTATTATCTGTACATAAGCGGTCATGATTAGTATCTGTACATAAGCGGTCATGATTAGTATCTGTACATAAGCGGCCATGAGTAGTATCTGTACATAAGCGGCCATGAGTAGTATCTGTACATAAGCGGTCATGATTAGTATCTGTACATAAGCAGCCATGAGTAGTATCTGTAAGGAAATAATGACACGTGAACCTAGAACCCCTGAAATATAAGACTAAGGCGATTATGCGAATTCATGTGCTGTTGGGAGATTGAGGTGGCAGAATAAAACTGATCCTTGGTCGACAGAAGTTTTTCTTTTTGATTTTTGGACGCATGTGATTTTCTTGCTGAAGACTGAAGAAGAAAGTGCTGCTGCTGATGCGAAGAGTCTTCATTGTGAGAGAGAACAACAAAAAACATCCGAGTCACGTGTTTTCTTTCCAATTAAAAATAAGTAGCTGAAATGGGAGTTAATTGATTAAATACACCTTCCAGTCGGGGAAAATGTGAATAATTTTTCACATGCTTAATCAGATCCACATATAGTATATCCATGATTTGTTTAAATAATAAAACAGTAAAAGACTTTGTAAGTGATTGTCTGTTTTTATTTATAAGAAAACAACCGAAGATTTTATAAGCAGGGTTTTTTTCAGAAAAAATTAGTCCTTAAAAGTTATAGGGTCTTCTGTATTTGAAGGACCATGATAGAATAATTACGCCATTATACAAAAATTAATTCTTAACATATAGAGGCTTTGTTAAGTATTCTGTATTTGTAGATAACGAGTTAATAAACAAAAGATACCGTAGAAATTCAATTGAGTTAACCATTTCCGTAATCTACAGCCAATGAATCCCCTACAGCCAACCTCAACAGATAAATGTGTTAAGTTTCAACCTGCTTCTTCGCAATCTTTAAGTAGCTTTTCGTAACGGTTGTCTTTTCTCACTTGTGCTGCTTCGATGTTATCTTCATGTGGAACTGTTAATTCTACTAGATGTATAATCTTTTAGCACATCAAACAACTATGCCAGCTTTTTTTTTAAACAAGATAATGTTAAAATGTAAATGTATGTATACAGCAGGCAGCGAATGCATTTCTAATCGTAGAATGTTTGAATTAAAGAAAAAAAAGAATGGTTTTCAGATCGTCAAGTTCGCCGCGTCGAAGCAGATGTAACAAAAAAATTGTCCTGTTCCCTTTTTCGACGTTATCGCAAACAAGCGTTATTCAACTGACACCAGATTGCAAAGTACACCGTACCGACGTCGAGCCGACAAAAAATAATCGTTCCCAACTGAAGAAATGCTGGCCTTTTATATTGGCAAACCCGACCGCGTCTCAGTTTGCATAAGACACGTTTTTGTCTCGTATCGGTAAGGTTTCGAGTTTAAGACTTTCTTTCCTTAAACGAATGACACCCGCGCTAATCATGCACACTACAATTTTCTCTACAATGTCATGATTAGAATTAGTACGTGAACTACTTCGATATCAGAGTGGACCTGGGAGTAACAAATGATTTACTCCAGTCTACAAAGCAGTTCAGTTAGAGCATCAAATGTGGCTTATAAAAAAGACAGTAACAGCGAATTATATCCTCGTGAGATTAGTGAAGAGAAATAGCCGGTACGCATAAAAGTTCGTTGATATGCAAGTCCCGAAACAACTTAACTCAAAAAGGATTCCTATTTACTTGCTTCCCCACGAGAGCAGACGCAATGTCGGTTTTTAATGTGGGAGAAATCCAGCTCTCCGAAATAGGCACTCTGGATAGAAACAAAAACAATAAGTATTTCGGTCAGGAAGCGTTTCTCCTCCACTGACCGAGGACAGAAATGTTGAAACATATCATCCGAACAGATACTACACCCAAGTATATCATCCGAACAGATACTACACTCAAGTATATCATCAGAACAGATGATACACTCAAGTATATCATCAGAACAGATGCCACACTCAAGTATATCATTAGAACAGATGCTACACTCAAGTATATCATCAGAACAGATGCCACACTCAAGTATATCATCAGAACAGATGCCACACTCAAGTATATAATCAGAACAAATGCTAAACTCAAATATATCATTAGAACAGATGCCACACTCAAGTATATCATCAGAACAGATGCCACACTCAAGTATATCATCAGAACAGATGCCACACTCAGGTATATAATCAGAACAAATGCTACACTCAAATATATCATTAGAACAGATGCTACACTCAAGTATATCATCAGAACAGATGCCACACTCAAGTATATCATCAGAACAGATGCCACACTCAAGTATATCATCAGAACAGATGCCACACTCAAGTATATAATCAGAACAAATGCTACACTCAAATATATCATTAGAACAGATGCCACACTCAAGTATATCATCAGAACAGATGCCACACTCAAGTATATCATCAGAACAGATGCCACACTCAAGTATATAATCGGAACAAATGCTACACTCAAATATATCATTAGAACAGATGCCACACTCAAGTATATCATCAGAACAGATGCCACACTCAAGTATATCATCAGAACAGATGACACACTCAAGTATATCATCAGAACAGATGACACACTCAAGTATATCATCAGAACAGATGCTACACTCAAATATATAATTAGAACAGATGCCACACTCAAGTATATAATCAGAACAAATGCTACACTCAAATATATCATCAGAACAGATGTCACACTCAAGTATGTCATCAGAACAGATGCTACACTCATGTATATCATCAGAACAGATACCACACTCAAGTATATCATCAGAACAGATGCCACACTCAAGTATATCATCAGAACAGATGCCACACTCAAGTATATCATCAGAACAGATGCCACACTCATGTATATCATCAGAACAGATGCCACACTCAGGTATATCATCAGAACAGATGCTACACTCAAGTATATCATCAGAACAGATGCTACACTCATGTATATCATAAGAACAGATGCCACACTCAAGTATATCATCAGAACAGATGCCACACTCAAGTATATCATCAGAACAGATGCTACACTCATGTATATCATCAGAACAGATGCTACACTCATGTATAGCATCAGAACAGATTCTACACTCAAGTATATCATCAGAACAGATGCCACACTCAAGTATATCATCAGAACAGATGCTACACTCATGTATAGCATCAGAACAGATTCTACACTCAAGTATAGCATCAGAACAGATGCTACACTCATGTATAGCATCAGAACAGATGCTACACTCAAGTATATCATCAGAACAGATGCCACACTCATGTATATCATCAGAACAGATGCTACACTCATGTATAGCATCAGAACAGATTCTACACTCAAGTATAGCATCAGAACAGATTCTACACTCAAGTATATCATCAGAACAGATGCCACACTCAAGTATATCATCAGAACAGATGCCACACTCAAGTATATCATCAGAACAGATGCCACACTCAAGTATATCATCAGAACAGATGCCACACTCATGTATATCATCAGAACAGATTCTACACTCAGGTATATCATCAGAACAGATTCCACACTCAGGTATATCATCGGAACAGATGCCACACTCATGTATATCATCAGAACAGATGCTACACTCAAGTATATCATCAGAACAGATGCTACACTCATGTATATCATCAGAACAGATGCTACACTCAAGTATATCATCAGAACAGATGCTACACTCAAGTATATCATCAGAACAGATTCCACACTCAAGTATATCATCAGAACAGATGCTACACTCAAGTATATCATCAGAACAGATGCTACACTCAAGTATATCATCAGAACAGATGCTACACTCAAGTATATCATCAGAACAGATGCTACACTCAAGTATATCATCAGAACAGATGCTGCACTCAAGTATATCATCAGAACATATACCACACTCAAGTATATCATCAGAACATATACCACACTCAAGTATATCATCAGAACAGATGCTACACTCTATATCATCAGAACAGATGCTTCACTCAAGTATAGCATAAGAACAGATGCTTCACTCAAGTATAGCATAAGAACAGATGCTTCACTCAAAAAGGGTTACTATGCCATAAAACTGTCATTTGAAATCTAAATTGTTGTCTGTAAGTAGACTGATAAATACTTATGAAACGGATATCAATAAGTAGACGTTTATGAAATGAATATTGATCGATCTAGAGTAGGTACAAGAATGTGAAATGGATTTGTGTGCATAGACAAAGACATATCTCATAAGAAATAAATTACCTAATGATGGAAGAATTTAATGATAATAAAAATATCCTGAAATTATTGAAAGGAGAACAAATCCTGATAACTGTTAAATCAAAACTTTTATATATTACTTTTTTTGTGTATAATCGTTTCATTCATCCATCTAAAATTAAGAATATATAATCTTCATCTTTTTTAAGAAGAGAAAAACCAGTTCACTTAAAATCCTATTATACCCATTTTTATAATGTTCGGTATATTTTGTTTTTTTCTTGAATGACTTTTTTGTCAACACTATATCTTTTCAATCATTACTTAATCAAAGGTCATTTTCAATTCAGTTTTCACTTATTTAATATAATAAAGAGCATTGTAGGATGATTCGATTTTTTCCTGCTTTGTTTTCTTTTAAGAATTTCATTTTACCAAATTACTTTCTGAAAGGTTTTGCGAAGGGAGATTGAAACTTCCACCTTTTTTTAAGATGTGTTTTGCAAGTTGGAGGGAAAAGTTAATGGTTACATTTGAAACATTTTGACTAAAGTTTCGGGTTTGAATATTCGAGACAGGAAATATTTAATAAATAATTGATAAGAATCAGTTTCTACTTTGTTTATCTCCTTCGCATTACACTTGTCACTGTGTGTGTATGTATCTTCCCTAATTTTATATCCTTAACGCTAGCCATCCCAATTTGTTTACTTATCTTTCTATTTTCTATATATAGACCTTTCACTCGATTTGCCTTTCTCGCTCCCGGTCTCTCCCATATATATATATATATATATATATATATATATATATATATATATATATATATATATATCTCTTCTATAATATAAAGCTGAATGTGTGTGTGTGTCTGGTCACGAACGTGATATGACCTTCGGGCCAAGATCAAAGTGTAGTATCTGTTCCGGCAGATACTGCAAGCTATGACTAGCTATGACTAGCAAAGACCAGATGTGGGGGCAACCCCACATGCCTGACCATTAACCAGCTCCCATTTCCCACCTCTCGGGAGCTGGTCCCCTTTTTCCCTTCCCCTCCCTTCACTCCTCACATTAAAAATCGGCCTTGTGCCTAATTTGCTCGGTGGGGGAGCAAATAAATACCATCTGTTCCGGCAGATACTGCAAGCAAAGACCCCATGTGGGGGCGACCCAACAGATAAGACCTTGGTCAATGTAGGGGCAACCCTTCATACCAATTGTCACTATCCAGCTCCCCTACTCCCCGGGGAGTTGGTCCCCATTTCCCCTTCACTCCTCACATTAAAAATCGACCATGTGCCTAATTTGCTCGGTGGGGGAGCAAATAAATACCGTGTGTCTGGTCACGAATAGGCTCCTATATGGTTGACTATTTTAAAAAACTGATTACATATAATGATAAAAGATGTATCGAGACACAGGAATGAGTATGTTTGATCTGGCAGAACGGTGGTTCATTAAAATTGTGGGCTCTGCGTTCGCGCCTCGTTCACAAAGTATGGAAATAAAAAATTTAAAAATTAAAAAAAAAAGTTTACAAGTGTTTTTGCTATAGATGTACATAAGAATGCTTTGATAAGTATGTTTCAACTTAAATAGGGATGGTATAATAAAATTGTGAGGTCTGCGTTCGCGCCTGGCCTCCATAGAATGGAAATAGGCACAAACTTTAATAAAAACTTTTCATATCTATCTGCGTAAGTATACTTTGATAATTCTGTTTCAGTTTGAAGAAATATGGTATAATAAAATTATGGGGTGTTCGTTCGCGCCTGACCTCCATAGAATGGAAATATATCACAAAGTTTAACAAGTTTTTTAATATAGATCCACAGAATATTGTGATAAATGTTTCAGTGTGAACAGGTATGGTGTAATAAATTATGGGGTGTATCTATTTTATTTTTACTTTCATCATATTTTGCTTTGGTTTTGATACCCCCAAAATCGAAGCTATCTCTTTACAACTCTTTCTTTTCATAACCTATCATACTTTCATAAATCAGAGTCCATTTTCTGTAGGCTGTTTTTGAACCAAGTCAACGACGGGTACTTTTGCTAGTATATATATGCTTTTCTCTCTTCTTCGTTCTCTCTACCATTCTCTCACCCGTCCTCTCTGCCACTTTCTCTCTCTCTCTCTCTCTCTCTCTCTCTCTCTCTCTCTACCTCTTCTCCGTCAAACTCTCTACCGCTCTCTCTCTCTCTTTTTCTTTCCCTTCAAACTGTCTGCTCATCCCGTCAAACTGTCTGTCCCCCCCTCTCTCTCTCTCTCTTCAAACTGTCTGCCGCTCTCTCTCCCGTCAAACTGTCTGCTGCTCTCTCTCTCTCTCTTCCCTATCAGACTATCTGCCGCTCTCTCTCTTTTCCCCGTTAAACTGTCTGTTTCCTCTCCCACCAAATTCTCTGCCCTTCGCGCTCTCTCTCCCGTCAAACTCTCTTCCTCTCTCTCTCTCTCTCTCTCTCTCTCTTCCGTCAAACTCTCTTCCCCTTTCTCTCCCGTCAAACTCTGTCCCTCTCTCTCTCTCTCGTCAAACTGTCTGCCCCTCTCTCTATCTCTCTCGTCAAACTCTGTCTCTCTCTCTCTTCCCCATCAAATTGTCCGCCACTCTTTCTCTCTCTTCCCCATCAAACTGTCTCTCTCGTCCCTCAGACTCTCTCCTTGCTCTCTATCTCTCTCTTCCGTGTAGCTCTCTGTGTATCGATTCTACTTTGTCACTCCCTCCCTCTTTATAATTTTTGTTACTTTGTCGTTTAAAGGAATACAAGAGAAAATCTATGCTTTTTTTGTAATGGCATCCCCATGTTATTTTTTTAATTTTCATTTGTGCCCCTAATTTTTTTACATTTTTGTTTTGCGGATGGTGTACAATCATTTATATTCGCAATGAAAACTGATAATGATTAACCCGAACGATAATCACTATCATTGTCATTTCGTCCATATTCAAGTAAATCATTCAACAAATATATTCACAAAGTGAAAATTATTCTAACGTTTATTTTTTCAGTTAATATGTTGTAAATTAACTTAATAAATTTGTCGGTTGAGAGTATTTTTGCAGTTAACACGTTCTCCAGTAACGGAAAACAATGTGTATTGAGCAGAAATGAAAGAACCAGCGAAAAAACAACGAGAAACACTTGTTGAAATTCAATTGTTTCCTTGTAAAGAGTGAAGCAACTCCTTATTCGCATAATTGCTTTAGGATAATTTGGTTCTAAATGAATTAAACGGCGCACGTGTATGTGTGTATATATATATATATATATATATATATATATATATATATATATATATATATGTGTGTGTGTGTATACCTGTGCCGTTTAATTCATACTTAAGTTTGAATTCGAAGCACACACTTTGAAAAAAAAAATGCTTCCCGCCTCAAAAAAAAAAAAAAGCAAATCGAAATTTTCCTTTATTTACAAAAAAAAAAAAATAGGTTAGTGAAAAAAATGCCCTTCCAAAAAAATTTTTAAAAAATGCTCGCGTTAATGTTTATAAACGTTATTTTTTTTCCGGTTCACAGAATCGTGAGTTTTCTTAGGACAGTAAGCAAAACAGTTCCCAAGTTACCTTTTTTCCTTCAGTCGCGTTCCAGGTTCGAGCCTGTTCACTTGGCTATTTTTTTTTTTGTTAGCACAAGCATTCGCTGCTTTTTTTTTTTTAAACAAAAGCTGTAATGATTTATTTTAATTAATTATTATTATTTTTTTTAAACAAAAGTTGTAATGATTTATTTTAATTATTATTTTTTTTTTTTTTTAGATGAGGGAGAGTTTTCTTTCCAGTACTCAATGCCCGGAAAATAGTTTCTTCTCTTTGTATCCCTTCTGCCGAAATATCTGGTGGAGAGAGTATCAGATACTTCTTTTTTTTTGGGGGGGGGCGATTACATTTACATGTTTTTACTTTTATTTTTGAAATTGTTGTGGCGGTATCCATGTTGTCTATGATGAAAATGATTAGTATAGCAGATGTGTTCCAAACGGAACTTCATGTCAACACAGGAAACGCCGGGTACCAATGCTAGTATATATATATATATATATATATATATATACACGCGCACACACACCGTTATACACGTATAAATATTTACGGCCAGTATCCGGTGACAAGCAGGTGCGAGATGACTGGTAGCCATGTCGATCGCAGGTATTCCATCAGATTTCCTTCTCCACTCTCACCACAGCTTATGGGAATCCCTTCTTCCTCCTACGCCATTTTCCCATGGCTGGGACTTAGGTTGCTGGGCACCAGAGCATATTCCATACGCCGGTGGGGCATACATGTCTCAGCTGAGAGTCTCAAGGGAGGCTAACAGGTTCTACACCTTGCCCAATGGTGACCCGGAACTATGCATGGCAGAGGCGTTCATCTCTCTAAGGCATACTATGTATACCCGCATAATACACACACAGATATATATATATATATATCAATAGAAAAATGCAGACCTGAAACGTAATATGGTTAAGCTTAAACATAGAAATGTAAAGGACTAGTTAAAGCTGGAAAAGAAAAGGACAAGATATTCTAGTAAAACTATAATAAATTTTTACTTAAAATATTGCAGCATTAAGAATTGATTATATAATATTGAATTGAATTTTAAGAAATAATGCTGCAATATTTCAAGTTATAAATTTATTATATTTTTTACTAGAATATCTTGTCCTGTGTTTCCAAAAATGTTTTTTATGGCACTAATTCACATTTGATTTTTTTATTTTCTACCGTTCGTTATTGAAAACAGAGTATTCTCAGAAGTATTCCGAAGAAAAATCATGGTTGTTATTTTAAAATCAGATATGTAGTTTTAAATTAGGTAGCGAATTCATTTTTATGGGTGGGCTGAAAGAATGTAGCAGCATGATTAGAGTTCAGGGTAATATATTTTCAATTCAAAACCAAGAAACCCTTTGTGAGCCAATTACCATTCAGCTGTTTAAAAATATAAAGGAATTAATTTGCATACGAGAGGAGTGTTTGTATTACGGAGGGCTAACTTCAGAGAGCAAGAAGTCGAATGTTTAGTATGGTAGATAAAATATCACAGTTGAGTTGGTACCAATTACAGCATTGGTTGAAAGAAGTGCGATCAACTTAGCCTACAAGCTATTTCGACAAGAAAAGTAAAGTTGATGCAACCATGAAAATAAAATAACGTAACGTCTTTGCCGATGGCTCCACAGTCCGACCGGAAGTTCGGAACGTTGAAATTAAGTGAAATTAATCCAACCGATACGATGACTTGCAAAAATGGCGACTCAAAGAACCGATCCCTCCTTGTAGAAAACTGCCGAGTTTAGGGTGAAGGAATTAATGTGTTTGGCCAATTTTCCGATAGGTGTTGTCCGAAGGGTCGAGTTTTAAAACTATACCGATCAGAGTGTAGATAAAATATTAAAGTTCAGTTAGTACGAATTGGTTGAAAGAAGTGCTGTCAACTTTTATTTAACTTACAAGCTATTTCGACAAGAAAAGTAAAGTTGATGCGAACTTGTCGAAAGAAGGGCTATTTGAGAGTTAGAATCATCGTGTAATGGAGAATTGTTCATTGTCGGATGTTTTAAAAATTGGCGTCATAGCATGACGACGCCAATTCTCAAAACATCCAACTCTCGAATAGTAATGAACAATTCTTCATAGCATGACGATTAAAATTTGGTGTTGCCATGTTATGGGGAAGTGTTAATTACGATTCGAGATTTTAATTTTATTCTTGCGTGTAGCGAATGCTAGTTGTGTCGGATTTGAAATGATATGTGGTTTAAAAATATCAATGCATTAATTTGTATTTGAGAGGATACGATAAGGAGGAGGAATTGTGGAGGACAAGAAGTCGAGGACGTGGCAGCAGAGAAAACATCAAAGTTATATTAGTACAAATTACAGCGTTAGTTAAAAGGTGTGCTGCCATTCATTTAGCTAACACATTCAAGGGCCAAGCTTATCAAAATTCAGTAACATGTCATTTCTATTAATTCTTTAATCCTAAAATTAGCAGGGAGCCTGGCATTGCCCGATCGTAAAATACCCTTAAATATGATATTTTAATTCATATATATTTCGTATTTATTATTACAGTAAATTTCCCATTGATATAGATATAGGTTACTTGGACATGGATAAAACTTTATAATTTGATTTGAGCCCTAAGAAATAAATGTTAAGAGGTCAAAATTGGGGTCAAAGTTTTTAAAAAAATTGACCTCTGGGGTCTCTACCAAATTACTCAGCCAATTTCTGGTCGAAACATTTGAAATTTTACATGAAGGGTATTCAGAAATAGAGCAAGCCTTTTAATCGGTTTAGGTCAGAAATTTGAGCTGCCAAGGGGTCAAAGTTCAAAAGAATTGACCTTTGCGGTTTCTAGCAAACTACTCAGCCAATTTTTGCTCTAAGTATTTGAAATTTATACATAACGAGTATTCAGACATGCAGCAAACATTTTAATCAGTTTTGGGGCGTAAATGTGGCTACCAAAAGGTCAAAGTTTAAAGAGTTGACCTTTATAGATTCTACCAAATTCGTCCCCCAATTTGGGGTCTATACACTTGAAATTTTAGATGTAGGTAACTTGGGCATGGATAAAACTTTGTATTTGTATTTGAGACCAAAATAATAAATTTCAAAGCGTCAAAGTTGGCGTCAAAGTTAAAAAAACATTTTACCTCTGCGGTTTCTACGAAATTACTCAGAACAATTTTTGTCTAAACATTTTAAATCTTCTATAAAGTGTATTCACACGAAGGACAAGTTATGAACACACACACACACACACACACACACACACATATATATATATATATATATATATATATATATATATATATATATATGTGTGTGTATTATACATAGGGCCCGTGCAAAGCCGGGCTGAACTGCTAGTAATAAAATAAATGTATTTATATATAGGTGCAGAGTCTTTTATGCTCTTCATTGTCGTCCTTTCATGCAGTGGTTGCTATAACAATTAACTTCTTTTCTTGAAAAAAAGAGAACACAAAGAGACGTTTGCTGAGTTTTCATAAATAGTTTTATTGTGAGAGAATGACCTCAGGAAGTAAATAATTTGCTCCCCTAACTTACTGAAATGAGTGGCGTAGATAGACAGAAAGATCGAGTTAACATTCCGCTTAGATTATTTTTACATTATTGGCCGTGTTTTCTTCATTCCACGGAGAGACTGATTTGAATACGCTTGTTTCTGTCAGCTCAAAACCTGACGTCATTCTTCATCGTTCGACTCTGTCTACTATGCGGCTTACTGTCCTTTCCCCACCTCAACTTTGTCATCTGTCTTTGAGAACGATTCTGCTTGCAGACTAAGATTATAAATATATATATAAGTTTTCAGCGTGATAATACCAATATTGTTAACGTAATTATGCAGTATACGCGCAACTATGAGCCTGACCAGTACGATATATCAAATGGGTCACCGTTTGGGAATAACAGGCACTGTATGTGCTCTCTACTTATCTCGGCATTGTTTCCAGTCATCCTGAATTTCCTACTTGCCACTAGAATAAAACGGCACAGATTCAGGAGAGGAGATTGCGCAACTCTTTGCCGCACAAAAAAAATCACACGCAAGTTACAGCATTATTAGTGATGTTCATAGTCTTTGGTAACAATGGACGAACAGTTTTTAGTTTAGTTTTATTGAAGCAAAGGCTTACGACACCACACTCTATAACGGACACGAGAGGGAAACGAATTGACAAATATACACAGCAATAGCAGAAACCATAGAGGAAAACCTCCAGTCTTTAGTGGAATGGGTAAAAAAAATGGATGGTCACATTCACTGCTGCCAAGAATAAGCTTCTTTCCTTTAATAAATACAGGAAACCTTCTCAACCACTAATAGCCATGACCTGAAAATACTTCATTCAACCCCCTCGGCTTAACATTCATAGGGTACATGAGTTGGAACAGATACAATAATTTCTTCCCTATAACTGCTAGACTATGGAATTCCCTTCCGGGTTCCTGCTTCCCTCGCCGTACTGACATGCAGAAGTTCAAGTGGATTATAAACATACATCTTGCTGCTTAACTCCCTATATAGTATATCTGCAAATTGTGCCCCAGATAGTATCCCCCTACATCAAAGTGGCACAGTGCCTTGTTTGGGGCGAAAATGAAATAAAAAGGATAGATAATGTTAACATGCATCTATTTAAAACGTGCAATTAAAAATAAAACTGCGATTTCAAATCTAAGTGTGAAGGACAGACAGGGCCCCTTATAGAGAATTATGGACGCATCTAAAAATGTTATTCTAAATTTGTGATAGAGAGATAGGCAACAGCCTATACATATAAATATGTATAGACGCATGTAAAAATGCTATTCTAAATTTGAGACAGAGATAGGCAACATCCTTTTATAAATATGTATGGACGTATCTAAAAGTGCTATCTCAAACTTAAGCGTGGCAGACTGATAAAACAACGGACATGCATCTATTCTTATAGATACTTGTAGAAGTATCTAATGCTGCTATTTCAAAATTATGTGACAGAGAAGTAGGCCTCTTATAGGTATAGATATTCACATTTAAAATTGTTATTTCAAACCTGAATGTGGTAGACTGACGTAGTGAAAGATGGAGCCTCTTTAACGTATTTGTTGATGGATCTAAAGCTGCTATTTCAAGTGTGACAAACTAATGGAAAGACAGACGGGGCCACTTGTAGAGATGTGCAGACGCAACTAATAATGCTATTTAAAACCTAAAACAAATGAAATTAAATACTTTTATAAAATCTCAAATGATGCAGATGCTTTTTCAGGTTTGAGTGTGACGAATCAAAAGATAGGGAATCTTCTATGAATGTCTTGTATCCAAAGAAAGCCAAAATAAATGACATTATCTGGACTACAGGCATGAAATATAATAGGTAACGGATGTATGTAATGAGAATGTCAAAGAGAATCCTGATTTTTGTTATGGTTTCAAAGTTTTATGTTATTATTTTAATTGATTGGCAATCCTGTTTGTTTTCAATATTTTTCAAGGTTTATTTTTCTCTTAAGTGCGGTTCTGCAAAATGGCTGATTATAGAAAAGTAACAAAAAAAAATCAAGCCTACTTGAATAATTCGAATATGAACACAAACGTAAAAAATAAATCCAATAAAAGAATAGAAGAAAAACAAAAAAACGAATCCAGCAGATATTAAATATTTTATGAAGTTTTTTTAGATTTCCTTTTGGTTCAATTTTAGTTTCATCAAATGTATTTATTTATTAATATCTTTTTATAGTATCTCTTGCTTCAATCAATAATCTCATTCGAACTTTAATAAAAAAGTAAAATTAAATAAAAAACAAAGAAATGAAATAAATATATATATATATATATATATATATATATATATATGTGTGTGTGTGTATGGGGGGATAAAGATAATATTTACATTTATCTTAAAATTTTAACCTATCTAATAAAATATCTAAAAAAAAAAAAAAAAGAAGCTCAATACACTATTAGGCTGATGAAAAAGTTCTTGCAGAATTTATAATTTTGATTTCAAATGATGTATTTTCAAATAAGTTTTCCTTATAATACCTTTTACTTTTAAAGAGTGTTTTTCGCTCTGTCTAATCGTTTAAATTGCAATCGTTTAAAAAAAACGTCTTTTCAGAATGTTGGATACACGATGGAAAAAAAGCAAATTCGCACAATCTTATTTCAATTCAAGCTAGGCCGAAAAGCTGCTGAAACTGCTCGAAACGTTTGGTCCCAGAACCACTACTGAACGCACAGTGCAATGGTGGTTTAAGAAATTTTGTGGCGACGACGAGTTTTGAAGATAATGAGTGTAGTGGTCGGCCATCGGATGTTGACAACAATCAATTAAGAGCCTTAATTGAAGCCAATACACAACTGTTTGAGAACTTGTTTCTGAATTAGACATAATGTATACAACGATTTTCAACCACTTGAGAGTGATTGGAAAGACAATAAGCTTGATAAATGAATGCCTAACGAATTGAAAGACAACCTTAAACGCCGTCGTCACTTTCCCTTTATGCAACAAGAACGACCTGTTTCCTTGACTGGGTTTTGACTTGCGATGAAAAATGGGTTCTTTACGGAAATCAGTGAAGCTTGGCTAAATGGTTAGACGCCGACAAACTCCTCGACACTGCAAAAAGAAAGTAATGATGACTTTTTGGTAATCATCGACCGTTCTCATCCATTAGTTTTTGAATGCAGGAGAAACCATTACGGCGGTGAAGTACTGTAAACTAATTAATGAAATGAATCAGAAACTTCAACAACAACACCCAGCATTAGTCAACAGAAAAGGCCCAATTTTCCTTCAGGACAATGCCCGACCACACATTACTAAATCGACCCTGCAGACGTTGAACGAATTGGAAACGAAACTCTGCCGCCATACTCTCCAGGCCTCTCACTCACCGACTGCTCCTTTTTCAAGTATCTCGACAACTTTCTGCATCAGAAATCCTTCAAAGATGTAAGCGATATGAACGGCTTCAGCAACTTTATCGCCATCACAATGCAAGATTTTCGCGTTACTAGCATAAATAAACTTGTTTTGCATTGACAAAAGTGTGTTGATTCTGACGGTGCTTATTTTGATCAATAAATTTTTGTTAGAACCGAGATATGTTCATCTGAATTTAAAAGTTAAAAACCGTGAGAACTGTCTTGCCAACCAGACACAGCAATTAAATAAGAAAAGTAGATGATGAAGTGAATAAATTATCAAATTCAGAAAAGGAATTATACTGAAAATCCTTAATCCTTGGATTTTCAACGATATCCCCTTTTCATAGGGATAAACATTAGTTAAAAAAATGCATTACTGGTTATCATAAATTGGTGAGCTTGAGTTTTAAAATACACGAGAAACATGACACCTTTTTTGCAAAAATTAAAATGTATTTTAAATAGAAAAACAAAGTAAAATCAACTAATTAACCAGACATTCAATTAAGGAAATGTATTCCGTGAAACTAAAGAATCTGGAAGCCAAAAATAAACAATTGAAGTGTGAATTGCAGCATAAAAAAATCTTAATTAAAATTTTAAAAAAAATCAAGCATTAATGAAGCTGTATTAGGTATTCACAATGAAGCACAAGTCATCACTTTTTTCTATTTATTTAAAGAGAAAATACAACTTTGTTATATATGGGTCATGGAATTGCATTCATCTGCAAATGATCTAGCTAATTTGCATATTTTTTAAACATTCATTTTAATTAATTTCCTCTTAGTTTTTTTTATACTTGTGCAATATTTGCATGAAAAGGTTATAGTAAACACAAACCACTTTCTCTCTCTCTCTCTCTCTCTCTCTCTATATATATATATATATATATATATATATATATATATATATATATATATACTTGTTTAAAAAATGTCTACCAAACTCCTCTGTCAGTGTTTAGTCTACAGACATGAAACTTAATATATAGGGTATTCGAACCCATGCATAACTTTATATTTGTATTTTAGCCGGGGAAAATCGGTGCAAAATGTGAAAATTAAAAGATAGAATTTATCAGGTGAAGGTTAAATGACGGCATTACGAATATGTATGCGTAACGTAATGGATTTTAGTTCATGTTTTTATTTTTAGGCTTGCAGCAATCATGTCTTCATAGCTCAGGCATTAACGTCAAAGGAAAAAGTAAATCGTAAGCTAAGCGTTTTGGTTTCGATTCTCAGTGATGCCGTATGAGTCATTTTTTTTTTAACTTTTAAAATTATTACTATATATTGGGTCCTTAACTCATCAGAAGAAAAAGCATGAATTTTAAAAGAAAATAAATGCATATGGGTATGATAACAAAATCCGAAAATTGGGAAGGAAGTGACAACTTCTTTTTTTCCATTTTATTACGCCGTATATATATATATATATATATATATATATATATATATATATATATATATATAAGGAATTGTCTGCATGTCTTTGAGTTCGTTTCTTATGGACTCCAAAACGGCTGGATCGATTTTTTGAAATTTCTAACAAATATACCTCATTTATCTGGGAGTGTACTTAGATAAGTTTTGTACCGGAATACCTTCGATAATTATCGATAATATAAAAAAAAAAAACATTAAAAACATAATTATCGAAAATACGAAAGAAAAAAACATTAAAAACATAATTATCGAAAATATTAAAAAAAAAATTAAAAATATAATTATCGATAATATATAAAAAAAACATTAAAAACATAATTATCGAAAAAAAAAAAAAATTAACAGTCCGATAAATAAATTTTCACTTTGACACAGTCTAACATCAGAAGTTTATTTAAGAAGTTCTATCACCGCACAAAGAAATAAAGTCAACAGTAGGTGTTTTGATATGGTAGGAGTGGAGTCCAAATGAATGTTTTTGTTTAGAGCACAACTAAACCATGATAATTGACTTTTGCATTTTAAGCTTTATTTTAAGCCATTATCTATAAAAATATTTTTATAAAACCAACAATAGGTTCTCGACAGTTCAATATAGACTAAAATGTATTATTGACTAAATCACTGCAGGGAAGTGTGTGTAGAGGTATCTTGGTGCACCACGATGGGTCCCCAACTAGAGCAGGCAATCAATCGATTTGATTGAAAAATAGGCAATTTCACGATTTCGATGACAAAAAAAAATGTGTGAGCATTCATTGATCAAATTTCAATCCTGGGCAACGTTGGGTTTCCTTGCTAGTACATATATATATATATATATATATATATATATATATATATATATATATATGGTTAGGTGTCAGTTTTAGTCATTTAGAACTGCATTAAAGTTTAATCGCTCATTCATTTTTCGGCCAACTTTCAAACAATTATACACAGTTTATAGATTACCTTCTCAGTTGTATTGTAAAAAAAAAAAAAAATAATTTCAATTTTCGTTCAGTAAAACAAAAGTTACGAATTTTCTGTTGTTCAAAATCGTAAAAATATGTAAGGAGGTGAGCGACGTTTTTTATGACTGGTTTCCATAGCAACCACGTTGTTTCAGCGACTATTTTTACTGCTGTTGCCGGTAACAAGTGAAACAAATAATGGACGCATGAAAGGGAGATAATTAATGGGGTTTTAGTGATATACATTGTTATTACATATGTGTTTCTGGGGCAAAAATTAAAACTGAAATTAAACAAAAAACAAGTGAATTTATTTGAAGCCTGGAAAAATCATGGATTACAATAGAAAAATGCAAGCATGAAAAGTAATATGGTTAAGCTTAAACATGGAAAAGTAAAGGACTAGTTGTTGAAACTGGAAAAGAAAAGGAAAAGATATTCTAGTAAAAAAAAAAAAACTTTGGCCAGGGTGACTTGTGACAACCTTTTGCAAGGGAAATGCTGCGCCAACGGGAACGAGTTCATGGTCTGGGTGGAGGCTAGTTCACTAGCCCTTGGAGTTGCCCTTGTTGATGCTTTCATTCTAGGCACATAAACCTGACCGAACTTGATACAACATTGAAGGGAGTTAACATGGTGCTTCACTTGCAAGCCGGAGTACTACATATTATCACAAACTCTGTGTGCACTCATTGGTAGATAACCGATGCATTGTTTGGAAGAACACAGTTGACCACACAGGCAGCAAGTTAGATTTAATATGAAGACAGCTCACAACCCTGGTCGAGACCATCAAAGAGTACGGCCTAACCATAGACATAGCGTTGATCAGGTCTGTGATCAACAGAGCAAATGCACTGACATGAGTACCTCAACGGTGGTTGATGAGTTCTGAGACTCTGCAATGACCGAGTGCAGCCGCCACATGTAATGTGGATGCAGATCGTATCATGGAGATTCATTGGCATTAGGATCAAGGGAACCCTATATTTTGCCAAGATGGTTGACGCAGAGGTAGGAAAGACAGATATTAGGAAAACAGTGAAAAGTTGCAAGGCATGCCAATCAATCGACCCAGCTCTGATACAGTGGAAGAGGAGGCAGTTGGGAGTCAGCAGCACGTGACAGATGGTGGGCATGGATATCACACTTTACAGTGGCAATCACTTCATTCATCAGACGCCAGGTGGAAAGTACAGCTGCAACTGTGATGTGCAATTTGACAATTTGACAATGGCATCACTGAGAGAAACTATCGCAGCATCAAAAGAATTGTTCACCATCTTGGAAGCCATGTACTGATACATCACGCTGCAAACGTGATCTACCAATACTGGTGGCCCTGTTGGTGGGGCATTAGAATACGCCAACTGTCTCTCTGCAGAGGGTAAAAGTCCCTCAATGGGGGTCCTGGATATGACCTTAAACTATATCCAGTGTGAGGCCCCAGCTTACGGGCTTTGGGGAGTGTGGAGCCACCCTTTAATTACCATTGCTCTCAGGTCCACTCTGACCCGGAGTGGTAGTACCTGTTAGGGTCCCAACTATGGGTTAAATAGAAATCGACGTGAAAACAACAAATATATTCTATTAAAAAAAATTTTCTTCAAAATCTTTGGATTCGGCATTAAATAACCCAAAAAGGGTTGATATGCCGTAAAACAACCAACCAACCAACCAATACCGGGTCTGGGAAAAAGGAATCTATCCTGACAAAGCAGTCGCCAACAAGGAAGAGTGGGGATCATTAGCTGAAAGGGATCCTGTCTGGGTGAAGCCACCGGGAAGCTGATGCACCAACAGATATAAGTGGAGTTGAGTTACTGATGTGGTGAGTCAGCAGTCTGTCCTGGTCTTGCAGTCTAGCTGGTCTAGAGACTTGCAGCCAGCGACACAGTTGCAACAGCTACTAGAAAACAGGGGTGACTCAGGGTCTGAGGCCAGTGGACCATTAGTCTGGTTCGCACCAGTCCCATCAAACAGTGATTCAGATGTCAGTAGCTTCCCAGAAGATGCGGTGTTCCTTTATATTAGACTGAGAGTTCATGCGAAGCTGAAGCCTGCACTATCCCTCTTCAGAGAAGCACCCGGGAGAGGCGATCGCCATCTCCCTGCCATCTCTGCGATTATGACATCGGGGGGAGTGTGGGAAAAATAGAAACAGCCAACCTTACAAACACCCTCATGTCTGTCTTTCCTGCGGGTTAGGATGAAAAGAGATTTTCACACACACACAGAGTCTCGGACAATCTTGCAAAGTCACACTACACGCATGTAAATGAGGTGCGCCGGGCTCCATAAAACAGATCACTTGGAAAAGTTGGAAAGAATTTTTTTTTTTGGGGGGGACGTATTGTTTTGCGTTGTAGCGGTGCGTTGTTTTGCCACGGACATTTCGAAACATGTTGGCACGTTGAGGTGTGCAGAAGAGAGAGAAAGAAACGTATAACGTCAGATACACCCCTTACAACAAATACTATGTTGGGGTTTTAAGGCAGTTCAGGAAGATATTGCATCAGAAGAGACCAGCACTCTTCAAATCAGGTCAGTGGCATTTCCAAAAACCTCAGAGGTTGTCATTATATGGCAATTGAGATGAAAAACGAGTGTCATGGACAAACAAACAAAAAAGGACGTACATGAGGCATGCAGAAGTTGTTGGAACGGTACAAGTGCGTTGCAGCCTGAAGAAATTATTTCAATATCAATAAAAGTGCCTATACGAAAAAAAGTCTGGAAACTTATTGCAGCCACCTCGCATATGTAATAATACTCTAATTGATTCAGCTAAGAAACCTGTGGGGGTCGTCAGGCCTTTTTAGGAACTAACTTCCTCAAATAAATAAAAATAAAAAGAAGACTTACATGCCAAACAAACGAAGGTTTATTCACAGAAACCAACCATTAACAAATAAAATATAATTCTCTTTATAATGAGTTCAGAAGTCCTTTTTAAGTGTTCGTATAAAAAAAAGGAGAATGTCTTTTTTTTGTTGAACTTTTCATATGTTAAAACATGTAAAGAGAGGCAATAGGTAATGCTCGCCTGTGAAATTGTATGAAGCGCGCGGAGCGGTGAAAATGGAAGAGTGATAGTAACACGCGTGGAACGTCCGAATGAGAATGCAGTTGAGAGAGAGATTTGATGTTTGTGTGTGCTTAAATACTATTTGGACCGGCTCCCAGCGAGCTTAAGAAGAAAAGTTTAGAAAAATGTCCTTGGAGAAATTCCATTGGACGGAAACATCACGTGGGGTGCTCTGTACTATGTCTGCTCGTTTTGAGTCGATTTAATATATAAGGCCACGCCGGAATTTTCGTGGGAGTTATTTTTTATTTTTCACGCGCCAACATAATCATAATCATACTGCGCGCCTACATTGTATTTATTTTTATAACAATTTTTAATCCGAGTCTTAACCGTGTCAACTGGCACAATACTCCCCCCAGATTGAAAAAACAAAAAAAAATTTTTTTCAATATGTAATATATTCCTTGAAATGTTTCGGCCAGTGGACTTTCCTACCTGTTTTTGTCATAGGTTTGATGTTCCCGTCATTTTCTGCTGGACTCCCATGTTCTAAGGGAATTTGTTCTGGTGGGGAAATTGTCTGAGGGTATTCCTCAATGTATGCTGGTTTAATTCGGTCGATCGCGATGTTGTCTTTCCTGTCTTTCCTTTGGAGAGTAAAATATTTTTCACTTCTGTCCAAAACTTGGTATGGACCTGTGTAATTTGGACAAAATGGCTTTTTGACTGTATCATTCCTAATAAGTACATATTTGCATGTGTGAAGGTCATTCGGCATATATGTTTGTTTGTCAGCCCCCCTGGTGGGTGTAAATTTGAGAGAAGACATTTTGCTCCTTAATTCCGACACAAATGTAGCTGTGGGTGAAATGTCTGTGTATGCATTAAAATATTGTCCAGGTAGTGTGACTGCTGATCCAAAAACTACCTCCGCTGGCGTGCTTTGTAAATCCTCTTTTATCGTGTTTCGGATCATTAATAGGATTAATGGTAAATTATCTGACCAGTCTGCGTTGTTAAGACTTGTAGCCAAAGAAGTTTTTAGCTGTCTGTGAAAGCATTCGACGAGGCCGTTCGAACAAGGGTGATAAGCCGTTGTATTTATATGGGTTGTTCCCAACAATTGGTTGAACTCTGTGAAGAGTTTCGATTGAAATTGCGAGCCTCTGTCCGTTGTGAGTACTGACGGTACTCCAAAAATCGCTATCCAGTCTTTTAGTATTGTGCCAGCTACTGTCGCCGCCGATGTGTCCTTCACGGGTATGGCTGTTGGCCATCTGTTGAACCTGCCGACTATGGTGAGAATGTGGGTGTCCTTTTGAGGGGGGTAATGGTCTCACCAAGTCAACATGGATATTGGTAAACCTAGCATCGGGCATACTAAAAGTGCCCAGCGGTGACTTTGTGTATTTTATTCTTTTGACAGGATACACGTCTTGGTCCAATTTCGAATATCTGTATTCATTTTCGGCCAAACAAAGCGGCCTGCTATTATTTTTACAGTGGCTCGTTTGTCTGGATGAGATAAATTGTGAAAATGTTGAAAAACATGTCGTCTGATGCTTGGCGGTATGTATGGACGTGGTTGTTTTTTTGCTGTATCACAATAAAATGTTGTACTAAAAGGTACGGGCATTTCCTTCAGTTGCAAAGACGTTTTCTGTTGTACGTCAGTGAGTGTTTCGTCCGTCTTTTGCTCTTGTACAATTAATTCCATAATCAGCGAACTGGAATTTAGCGAAGTTATTGCAGCTCGTGATAATGCGTCCGCCATGATGTTTTCTTGTCCCTTGACGTATCTGATGTCTGTGGAATATTGAGCAATATAATCAAGATGTCTGATTTCTCTTGGGACATATTTATCTACATGTGTATGCAGTGCATACGTTAACGGTTTATGGTCAGTGTAAATACAAAAGTTTCTTCCTTCTAACAGATGTCTAAAATGTTTAATTGACAAATAAATTGCTAATAGCTCCCTTGAAAAGGTACTGTACTTTGTCTGTGTCTTGCTCAGTTTGGCTGAGAAAAACGATATAGGGGTCATTGTATCCCCTGTCAGTTGGTGTATAACTGCTCCTACAGCTATGTCTGATGCGTCTGTTGTAAGTGTAAGTTTCGATTCTTCACTGTCCTTAATATAATTCAATTTTGTGAAATTGACTAAGGCAATTTTAGCTTGATGGAAAGCTTTTAAAGCTGATTCTTCCAGTTATAATTGTTGGTTTTTCGTTTTGTTCTTCAATAATGACGTTAACAGTGCAAGGATTGTGGAACAGTTGGGTAAAAATCGTCTGTACTAATTAATTACACCTATGAAGCGACGAACTTGTCTAACAGACGTAGGTTGTGGAAAATTCGTAATGGCACTTACTTTTTCGGGTAATGGTGATATACCATCCTTATCAATTGAATGTCCGAGGAAATTTACTTCTTGCTGATCGAAAATACATTTGTCCAAGTTTAATTTTAAACCGTAATGGGACAGTTTTTGGAAAGCTTGTTCCAAGTGTTGTTTATGTTCGTCGAGGTTTCTACTAGCAATTAGGACATCGTCTACGTGTGCGAATACGAATGGAAGGTCCCTAAAAACCTCGTCTATTAACCTTTGGAAGGTTTGACAAGCGTTTCTAAGTCCGAATGACATTCTGACGAATTCGTAAAGTCCAAATGGCGTGGTCAGTGCTGTTTTATGGATATCTTCTTCCGCCACCGGTATTTGGTAATATGCTTTTACTAAATCCAGTTTGGAAAATACCGTGGCATTTTGCAGTCCGATTGCGAAATCGTGAATGTGTGGGATAGGGTATCTATCCGGTACGGTTTGTGCATTTAATCTCCTGAAATCGCCGCAAGGACGCCATGTTGTCGCGTCTGATTTCTGTACCATATGTAGAGGAGATGACCACGCACTTTTGGAAGGTCGGATAATTTCTTGTTGTAACATGCGTTGAAATTTGTCTTTTGCGATCTTGTACTTATCTGGCTTCAGACGTCTGGATTAAATCGTGCTAGGAAATCTGCTCCTAATATTGGTGTCGTCACGTTGGCTATGGTAAAAATCCATGAAAATGTGCGACGCAAGCCGAGATTGACGCTTAAGTACTTTTCACCGTATGTCGGTATTTGTGTGCCATTAGCTGCCTGGAGGTGGTAAGGCTGTGGAGTAGCTTTCTGTTTATGTAGCGGTGGTATCACGCTTATTTCGACTCCAGTGTCTATTAAGAAGTTATATCTGTGATTACTGACACGAATATAAAACAGACGACCTTTAGTGGAAAATCCAGCGACAGTTGTCGTCACTACTGGCTGGAATGATTGTTTCTCTGGTTCTTGTTTTTAAAAGACCAAGGATAAGTGCAACGCCTCGCTTCTGTGCCGAATTTTTTGTGGTAAAAACAGATTTCGTTCGCTCATTCTCGTGTGTTGCTTCGACCTCTACTAAAACTTCGTTTTCGGTAGTTAGGTCGTTTATTAAATGAGTAACGACGGGTTATTTGCATTAATTCCTGCAATTGACGAGTGAGATTTTCGACCATAGTTTTTAGTCCGGCTACTTCGTCGTCTCTCGTCTGTTTTGGCTGTGCTTGTGCTGAGTTTACTTTGCGGTTCCTCAGATTTTCATGAATTCGGTCTGCCATGTCGGCGAGCTTTTCAGTGCTTGTCTCTTCCATTGTGGGTGCCAGAATTTGTACTGTTGTGTCTGGGAGTTTATCCAGCCACAAACTTCTCATTATATTTTCGGACATTTTTTTGTCCCCTAGCAATGATCGCATGTATCGTAAAAGTTGCGACGGTCTGCGATCTCCCAATTCTACTTGGGTGAAGAGATTGCGTAACATTGTCTCGTTTGATAAGCCAGTCCGTCTCAAAATGGCCTCCTTAAGTTTATCGTATGGATTATTTTCTTGTACGTTCTCCAATAAATCAGTTACCTCTTCGACGACGTCTGCCGGGAGTTTTTCAACCAAATAACAATACTTGGTTTGCTGAGACGTAATCCGTTTTGCGTCGAAAAGGGCCTGGATCTGGATAACCCACGTATTTATATTGGTGGGATTAAAAGCTGGTATATTTAGCGTTAATGTAGCCAGAGGTGTTTCAGCACGGGGAGGTTCCATTTTTCTGTTTTTCGTTTGAAAGTGATTTTAAAGCCTTTAAACTGTCGGTTGACTTGTTTCGAGTACGCGAAGCTTGAAATCGTGATCGAAAAAAAATGTTGCTTTTGCTAGGGTCTGTGTTTCTGAGGTCTGTTAAACTGCCGAGTGAAGTTAAGAGTGTGGTAGATCATTTTCCGAGGGGTTTTACACGCTCGTGTTCATGTTTGGATCGGCTGAACTGTAGCCGTGTGTGTTCATTACACGTTATTTATCACCAACCCGTTGTTGGGGGGGTGCCTGATGAGCAAAAGTGGTGTTTTGACGCTGACTCATGATTTGTTTAATTTTCGACTTTATAGCGACTATCGGCATAACTCGCTAATTTGTTGCTATATTGTACTGAGATCCACGCTTCGTTTAACGGCTTGTATCATCCCTTGAGATTCACGCCTTTTTACTTCCTTTGAGTGTTACCACACGCATGATATAGCAAGTAGTTTGGGAAACCGCGTGTAGCTTGTAAGGAGATTCCGTTGTGCATGTAATGTTCTAAGTCGGGTCACCAACTTGTGGGGGTCGTCAGGCCTTTTTAGGAACTAACTTCCTCCACAAATAAATAAAAATAAAAAGAAGACTTACATGCCAAACAAACGGAGGTTTATTCACAGAAACCAACCATTAACAAATAAAATATAATTCTCTTTATAATGAGTTCAGAAGTCCTTTTTAAGTGTTCGTATATAAAAAAGGAGAATGTCTTTTTTTTGTTGAACTGTTAATATATTAAAACATGTTAAGAGAGGCAATAGGTAATGCTCGCCTGTGAAATTGTATGAAGCGCGCGGAGCGGTGAAAATGGAAGAGTGATAGTAACACGCGTGGAACGTCCGAATGAGAATGCAGTTGAGAGAGAGATTTGATGTTTGTGTGTGCTTAAATACTATTTGGACCGGCTCCCAGCGAGCTTAAGAAGAAAAGTTTAGAAAAATGTCCTTGGAGAAATCCCATTGGACGGAAACATCACGTGGGGTGCTCTGTACTATGTCTGCTCGTTTTGAGTCGATTTAATATATAAGGCCACGCCGGAATTTTCGTGGGAGTTATTTTTTATTTTTCACGCGCCAACATAATCATAATCATACTGCGCGCCTAAATTGTATTTATTTTTATAACAATTTTTAATCCGAATCTTAACCGTGTCAACTGGCACAAACTAAAAGGATATTCTTTGTCAAAATAAGCAATTACTTTGACTAAATATTCGTATGTACAATGCAATTTCAAATTAAAATAATAAGGATTCACAATGTTTTCTATATAATACTAAAACTCTAAGAATCCTGTATCATTTCATCAGGTCGTTTCCCCATGGATTGTAAAACGACCATAGACCGGAAGTGGATCATAAGTTTGAGTCCCTTAGTTTTGAATAAAGTTAAACAAATAAGTACCAAGTTTTTTAGGTAATTTTAAAAAATTGTATAGAAAATGTCGTCACTCACTTGATTTTAATTAATTCATTTTTTATGACCTTTTTTTAAATATCATAAAATACATAAAATAATATCGAGTAAAAAAAAAAAAGGCTCTGCTGAACTTTCCTTTGTCCTCTCCAAAATCTATAAATTTATTGCTGAATCCTGCTTCCATGATAGCTGGAAAATTGCCTCTCTGGTATAATTTTTCAAGAACTCTTGTTAACTCTTTATGACCTGGTTGAACTAATTTGCTCAGTCATAAATAAATAAATATAATGCCATAAATAAAATGGGAATTGATTCAAATATGCCTTGTACGAAGGGTAGATGCCAGATACCTCCAGATTGCAACTGTCCATTGCTTACATTCAATATGCTGCCATCTGTCTCAGAAAGTGCAGGATTTCGTTTGTTTTCATAAACACACTTTTTTCAAGCACTATGGATAATAATGAAGGTAAGTTTATAAAATGCAAAAATTCTCAGTGGTAGTTTAATTATTGAACGACATAATAAAAGATCGTTATAGTGAAAAAGTCTTAAAATCATAGTATCATTACCCTTTAAACTAATTAAAATTACCAATAGATTTAAATATTATTTAATCATTTACATCACAATTCAGGTCATAAAGAGTTAAATAATTTTATTTTTTTGGGGGGGGGGGGACATTCCAAGTGTCTTGTTTTAAAGGACTATTATGTGAACTCCAATCGTGAATACAATTACAAATAAACACTAAACTCATTATCTCGACTGACATCTCACATTTTTCAAACATCGATTCAGACTGACCAAGGAAATGTAATATTTACTTGAATTAAATGTCAAGAATTGCAAAAAAAATGTTTAAAAGAATTCAGTTAAGTATTTAATATTATAGGGTGTAACAATAGCTCTAAAGAAAACAATATTACAGCTTTATTTTAAAAATTCTGTCAATTCAGGAAACTTGATTATGTAGTGAGCTGACATCTATTCAATGTAGCCACCTTCAGCCTCAATTACTGTCTTGATACAGATCCAGAACTGGGGGCATGCCTGTATCTCAAGTACCGGTGAGAGCTCGGAGAGCTCAGTGAATACTCGGTGGATGGCAGCGATTAGGCTGGCTTTGGTGTTGTGTGAGGTGAGGTTTGTGATGTTCCCGACGTATGACCAAACGAAGTAGTCCAGTGGGTTCAGGTTGGGGGGAAGGGGGAATTAGAAGGGTACAAAATTATAGCACTCCTTCTAAACCCAAGTTTGGGTCTCTTTGGACTTCGAGTCCTGCTGCCACACCCAGGGTCTGCCAGCAGCCACCTGATTGTACCAGGGGATCACCACACTCTTCAGCATATTCAATTACACTTTGGTGTTGACTTTAAAGCTGACTTAGAAGATGTGAGGTGGCATGATGCGTCTCTCACTTGAAACGAAAGACAACAAATTTTCAGAGATGTCATCATTTATTGATCACACTGCATCCTGCTAATTAATAATCCTTCTTGCGATCTTTAGCTGGAACATGTCAGTGCGATTTTTATGGATGAGAGAAATGCATGCAAGAAACGATGGTCCGTCCAGCACTCTGCATTAACTCATTAACAGCAACCATCAATTGTTTTGGACTCAATTGCAGACCTGATGCTATGAGATCAGGCTATCTGAAGATATCCGCTTCCTAACCTAAAATGCCCTAAACACTAGTCGTTTTTCCCCCTTTTCTTTGCAAAACTTAATTATGTCAATATATTTACCGATTTACCAACCAAATTCGTTTTTATTAACTAAGTCTTTTTTGTTTTAAGAACAATCTTTTGTTGAAATGCCAGCTCAGATTTGTGGAGAATTTGTCTAAAATTACTCGGCTTAACTTTAAGATTGCGAATCGGCAACTTGAAATTAAGTAATTGACGAGGAATAGCAACAATTCTGAGTTTTTTTTAATATTGAAGGATCAAAGCTAAATTCCAGAAAATGGGGATGACAAGAAATAATTGCAAAAGAAATTTAAATTCAGCTTGTGTCAATTAGAAGTTGATTCTTTTGGAATTTTACGTTAGGTTGAGCTCTTTTTTAATTTGAATGTAAAATTGTATAGATCCTCAAATGAGATCTGGATCTGAGTCAGTATTAAAAAAATATGGAAATCACTGTAGACAAGGCGTGAAGCCACTTTATGTAAGGAGCTAAAATTAAATTTAAAAAAAAAAAAAAACTTATAATACTTCAATATCCAAAACTAGCCAACAATAAATGTTATATAGGTAGATTCTAACATAGGCAGCAATTATTCCTCCTTTGGCGGAAATATCGTTGATGGAATGTGAGGACTAAAGTACAAAACAATTAAAGCGAGTTACAAGAGTGCCGAAAGTAAACCTAAGGTGCCCTTTCTACTCTCTAATTTCTCTTTTTTTTATAGTGGTTAAAGTGTAGTATCTGTTCTTCAGATGCTGCACTTCTATTTCTTGTTCTCTTTTGTGGAGGAGAAATCCTTCACGACTGAGACAATTTTTATTTTTGTACCTTTTCTCCACGTTAAAAAACGACCCTGGTGTCTAACTCTGTCCCGTGGGGAGGCATTGTAAATAGGTACATTATATGGATTGGGAGTGAATAGTTCAATTAATGATTTTAAAAAATGTATTTCATAAGAACTGTTCTTCATAGAGAATGTTAAAGCCACCTTCTATATTTGTGCAATAAAAATGGTTGTTATACGAAGGAAAACAAATAGCTATTTATGAACAATGAACATACATTTACTTAAGTTACCTACCATTTAGTGTAGGTTGAAAAAAAAATGGGCAATGGCTGGATGAAGAAATAAAATAACAAATTTGGGGGCAGGGGGTGTACGAGTATTTGTTTGCTTATCAGAAAGTGAAAACAGTCAATGCTCAAGAAGCCAGTGTATCATGGCACGAATGAGGAAGTGGGGCATCCTTCTTGATTGTTTTCAGAAAATCTCAGATCATCTTCCGTGATTCACAAAGGGGTTTAAGTAGTCTTCCTTGGGAGAGATGAAATCAATGTGCTCTGCAAGCTGATTGGCTAGTGTGTGACTAAATTGCCTAACATGAAAGGTTCTCTGAGAATCTCACTGCCGATGCAATCCTCTATTTGTATAAGAGTCAAGTACGTCCCAAAATGAAGTACTATTGCCACATCTGGGCAGGATATTTTCGGCGCACCCTATCCTGCCTTGATAGTCAAAACCGGCTTCGAAATTTAGTAAGTGATGCACTTTTTTCTTTCATGCAGCCTCTTTCCCACAGAAGAGGCGTTGTGAGTCTGTCTCTGCTTTATCATTATTTTTATGGCAAGTGCTCGTCTGAGCTCCAATCTATGGTTTCCCCTTGCCAAACTTCCACAAAAACACTCGACTAGCTACAACCACTATAACCCATCTCCCCCACTCTTTTTCTGTGCTTAAATCTAAACGCCGATTCCACGAAAACAGCTTCTTTCCTCAAACTGCCCGCCTGTGGAACACTGTTTCATTGGCTCACTTCCCTGCTGATTACAGCATGGTAGCCTTCAAATCCAATGTAAACAAGTTCTTGTTGAGCAGTTCCCTTAAATAATCAAATTCTACTCAACTTACACCATTAACGATTACTACACTATCATCTTACATTCATTAACCATTATCCTCGATTAACCTTTGGGCCTTAGTGGTGACTCCCTTTCAAAAAGAAAAAAAGAAGTCATTGTTTATGACAGCTACACTTTTTATTAGATTAATGTTCATACTTCAGAAAGTTCGAGAACAAAACTCTGTCTATGAATCGATTGTTTTGCTGCCATCATATGCATGACTTAGTAAATACTTTCTGAATGTATATTCATGGGTAGATAAGGCAGCCTGAGGTATTAGTTATTTGTTTGTATCTTAGGCAAAAAGTTGCATTTTAAAAATAATCGCCCAAAGTAGACATCCTATGCATGAATTTTCATCAGGATTCTCTGGAACACAATGAAAACATTTTAAATGCAGATGCGGTACAATTTTGTGCATTATTTCTAATTTAAATGCACTTTACCAAATAAAAACAAATCCAGACAGATGAACATAAACATGACGTGTAAATGCCTACAACCATAATTCTTAAATTCAGTATGAATAAATTAACTTAATTTAAATTCAATTCAGATATGATAGAATTGTATTAGGAACTAAGTTGACAAAAATTATAATTAAAATTAAAAATCACGCAGGAAATATGCAATGAAAATTCCCTATAAAATATCCCCATTTTAAGCATTCCTCACATAAGGGCTTGTTGATATCAAAATATCTTCATTAAGAGCTGCTCCTGTTGAGTTGCACTTATTCTCAGTCAACTCATCGATTATATTCACATTTGTTGAACTTTGTTTTTCTTCAGACACTTTAACATCCTTCATGCAGTGGCATGTTTATAGTAGATGGCCATTCATCTCCCACTTAATGTTCTGTGGAGATTGTCTACATATCACAGAAATGCTGAAGAACTTATTTGGATGGTTGGTTGGTTGTTTTTGTTTTACACCATATCAACCCTTTTTCAGGTTATTTAATGGCGAATCCAGTGATTTTGAAGAACAATTTTTTAATAGAGTATATTTGTTTTTGTTTAAAGTCGGTTTCTATTTAACCCATAGTTGAGACCCTAACAGATACTACCAGTCCGGGTCAGAGTGGACCTACGAGCAATGGCAATTAAAAGGTGGCTTCACACTCCCCAAAGCCCGCAAGCTGGGGCCTCACCGTCGGATATAGTTTAAGGTTATATCCAGGACCGAAGAACTTATTTGGACGGTGGAATCTAATCATAAGAAGAAAAGCTTACAAAAAAATCCAACTTTCAAACAGATTTTCAGCATCATCGTTTTCTCTGTGGACTTCTCAGAAAGTCGACTCGTTCCAGTCCATCCGTATTTTCGTGTGTCTCATTTGTCCTACACGTGTGCTAATTATTTACATATGCACATCAGTTCCAACTATAAGTCTACAATTGTGAAAAGAAGTCAGTTTTTATTCTGCTAGGTGGACATGCATAACATGCTAAGCATCTCATTCTCTTTTCAGTTCCTTCTTTTTTTGTGTCACACTCCCTCCTGGTTATATGATCACTCAAGTGACAGCAGATGTAACATTGCAGTAACACAGGAAAGAAAAGGAATAAATAAAACAAAAGTTTTTATTACACGTTACTCTCTCGACTCGAAACCACTTAAAAAGTCTCTTACTACCACATGTCCATCTAGCTTAGTCTCGTTTCTCCGACCGCATGCTGGCAACAGCTGGCTCATTCTTGTCCTCGACCTTATACGTCCATTTTCTTTGATGCACGCTTTGCTTCTCCCTTCATTTACGTGTCCTCCTCTTTTGGCGCCGACTTTGTTTCTACCTGGCCATGTGGTGTCCTTTTTTTTCTCTTTTTCTTTTTTATATTCATACAAAGATGGTGGCTAGATTTCTTGCTGATATTGAACAGTCTAAGGCTTCCAGTCATGATTTGATTCTCACTATTGTTCTCAAACGTTGTGCTCCTGAACTTCTATCCTTGTTCTTATTTAATTGCGTCCTCATGACGGCAGAGTAAAACACAAGGTCGGTTTTTAATGTGGAAAAAATCCCGCTCCCCCAAAAATGATACTCTGGATAGTAAAAAAAAAAAATTGTTTTAGTCATAAAGGAGTTCTTCTCCACTGACTGAAGAGAGAAAAGATGAAGAACAGATACTACACTTTGTTCCTATTTATATAGTTTATTCATTTGCAAGAGTTACATTTAATGCTTGTACAATAAATTCAAAATTTACAAATAAAAAAAATTAGATATGAAGCTATTGGAGACGCCTCTCCATGGGATTAATGGACTATTTCATGACGTCACTTCCGGTAGCGAGTACCGGTGCCCGGCAGTCAGTTTGGTACGCGGCTTAGCAGGTCATATGCAAACGCCTAACAGTTGGGGAATGGTATTGCTCAATCTGCCTTGCCTGTAATATATGTGAATACATATTTTTTTCTAATAGTCCTGTGTTCCTTTCGTTTTTATTACCATTAAACACCATAACAGAAGCCCTATAAGAATTGGGGAGGTGGGGTGCAGGGTCTTTTTATTATAACTTTGGAGATTACTCTTGACTGGCACTATTTACCACAATACAGCATTCACAATTTGGAGTTAAATCTACTTAATAAATTCCCCAACGTTTTTATCAAAATTATGTACGTGTGTGTGTGTGCATATATAATTTTTTTTAATAAATGATAGCTGATGCAAAATGAGAAAAAAGTTCATTGAATAAAAAAGTCTTTAAATTTGATGTAAAAAGTTCCTGGTGGAGAAAAGCTAAGAAAACCCCAAAATAGAAAAGATGGAACCAAATAAAATGCCTATTAGTATGGTTCCTCCCACCTCTGATCAAAGTATTAGATTGTTCACTGTTTTCTAGGAACTGAAAACAAACAGGACGGAATCTACATTTAGGTTTAGGCAAATATAAAGAGTGGGGGAAAATTATTGATAGTGGTTTTAGCTAGAGGAGTGCTTTTCGAGAAAGTTTGGCGAGTTGGGACCATACATTGGAGCTCAGACGAGCACTTGCCATGAAAATAATGATAAAACAGAGACAGGCTCGCAATGCTTCTTCTGTGGAAAATAGTTTGCAGGACAGAGAAAAGGGCATTCCTCACTAGGCTGAAAAGTCTATTTTGAATTCTGTCAAGATCTTTCTAGCAGCTCCTTCCCAGAGGTGGCAACAGTACTCCATCGTTGGACGTACTTGGCTCTTATACAGGTAGAGAATTTCATAAGCAGTGAGATATCTACTGGAGCAGTAGAGATTCCACCATTTTTCCACCGACCTTGGCAACAAATTTGATGTATGTGTTTCATTTCAGATCAGGAGTAGAGGTCAAGCCCAGAAGTTTGTCAAAACATGAAGGCTCCCCAAATCGAGAGCCATTCATTTCAAGTGATACCAGACGGGGATCAGAGCATTGATGATGGAAAGATAGAATCTTGGTTTTAGATGCATTGAAGGTAACCAGCCACCTTTTCCCCATTGCACCACGTGCTCAAGATCAGAGGAGAGAATCAGAGAGAACTTGGTCGTTTATGGCCTTTGAAATGTCCCATAGATGGTAGTGTCGTTAGCATAAATATCTAAGAATAATGTAAGGATATGATTTTGGAGATCATTGATGTACATAAGAGAATTGGGCCCAGGATTAATACTGTGAGCTTCTGATTTCTGTCCATCAACCACTACTCTTATGAACCTATCAGAGAATAAATGATTTAATAATTGAAAAGACATTTCCAGTTATATTGTAGCTGGAGATCTTGTGGAGTAGACCTTTATGCCATACCCCATCATGGTTCCTTTTTTTTTTTTTTAAGAAAAATCTTAAGTGAGAATTCGTTCTTTTATCTTCTTTTTAAAAAATATTCCCATTGCCATTTATTTGCAAACAAGAACATTTTCAAACTTCATAAAATGCTTAAGATTGAGGAAAATAATCTCTTCAAATTTTAACAGGCTTCATTTCTTTACTCTGGTGATCTAACGAGGTTATGCAGTATATCACCTTAAGAGAACCATTGTGTAAATGAAAAACTTCGAGTGACCTCTAAGGGTCAGAGGTGGCAAAAGAATGGAAGTCGACAAAGCCATGTGACTTCCAGCTGAAGATTTTCTGGCAAAATTACAACGGAGGACGTGTCAACGATGCCCTTTCAATCGAAGTGTGGTTAAATAATCAATTGTTAATTATTCTGCGTTTTCCCAAAATGCATTGTTAACTATTCTGTATTTTCAACTAACAATTTCCAAAGTTAAATTCAATACACTGCTGTCAAAAGTTTACTACTTTGAATTCGATACACTCTCTGTAAAAAAGGCTTTTTATTTAAGCTGACTGCATCTCATTTGCATATGAAGTCACAAGAAATCTCGTTAATTCACAAGATCGCTAACATCTAATTAGATGCAACAGGCATTGTTCTTTTTTCGCTGGATCCTACGTAAATCAGATTTGTCCAATGTTTTCTTTGCTTTCGAGCGACGACCGAGCATTTAATCACAGATGGGTCGGGAGCGCATAATGTTAGATAACGCGAGGCAATCATGTAAGTAATCCGTCTGTTTTTCTTTTGTTTTTTTCTGGAACTGGTCTTTTTTTCTGATAACCCCTTTATATATATATATATATATATATATATATATATATATAAATGAACATCGACATTAGAGTGATTTTTATCGACAGATGTCCATAATCGGGGTTTCCGGACGGGTGTGCATAATTGTTTATACACACACACACGAAATGAAATGAAACTGCAATTTCTCTTAACCATGCTAAAAAAAGTGACGTGTATTCATTTATTTCTATATGATAAAACGGTTGCAATATGTATTGTCTCGGAATTATGGAGCATTAATGCCTTTCAGAGGGGAAATTTCTCTTTTCTAGTGACGCTTCAAGCAGAGAAGACTTGTCCAGGCACCATTTTCCATGAGGGAGGTGGGAGGCCACAATGTAATGAAACAAGCTGTCCAGCTGTTTTTCTTTCTCTCACACACACGCAAGCAACCCGTCCCTATAATTTGTGAGATTTTCTTTTTTTTTTAATACATCTTTTTATAAATCGACATTGATGTCTAAGTGTTTATGTGAATAGACGATCCAGGGCAGGCAAATTTATTATTCCGCCCTGTATGGATCAGCATTTTTCCACATAAAATTTCACTGGTCTTTTCTTTGAGAAAGTTTATATTTACATGCAATATCTTTTACAGTGTCCGCACAAGCAGTCTAATTGATGCATGACATTTCTGTTTATTTCCTGGTGCACAGATCAGGATAAAGTTCACTTGTCATTTACATATAACAGTTTCATTAACCATAAAAAGAACAAAAAGTCATGATATTTATTACATACTCACTGTAAGTACACCTAGAGTTGCCCGGGAGATTTTAACATTTTTCTTTTTAAATCGTAAAAATATTCTCAATGTTTTTTTTTGTTTTTTTTTTTATTAAGAATACCTCTCTCAAGAATGGTAACATTAATTCTCAAAAGAGAATCAATATGCACCAATTTGATTTCCTCTTACGAATATTAAAATAAAGATATAATACTAAACCTTATGTCTAGATTCCTTATTTTTCATTCTTATATGAATCCACTACATGATTTTGATTCTAGAAATTTTGTAAAATAAAGAAATAAATACATTAGGAAGTCTTGTTTAATTAGCGTACAATGAATAATGGATCAAATTCAATACACATTGATTATTTAAATGGTAAATTTTGCTCATATTATGACTCCTTAAACACTGTTTAAATTCGCCAAAGGAACTAAAATTTAATTAATTTGTGTAATTATTAATATTTCACAAAAAGCAGATGTATCTGAATTTTCACCCACTTCGCTCCATATTTTACTCTCTTTGAAAAAAAAAAAAAAAAAAAAAAGAATCTAAATATAGCTAACTTGCAGATTCCTTACATGTGATGTCTATGGTTCTAAAATTTAGAATGATCAGTTTATTCGTTTGGGAGTAATATAACTTCATGCAGAAAAAGACTAGCAAGATCTATGCACGCGCAATTCCCATTTTTTTGTTTTTGTTTTTAAGCTCCAAGAAATTCATACTTCCACTTCTAAACCCCATACAAGCATTTTACTCGATTCGTTTTACTATCTCTAATTATTAATTGTAATGGTCTGTAATTATTTAATTTACAAATAATGAAAAATCCAAAATATTTAAGTTTTCATATAACGACTATTAAAAAAAACAAACTCTCACAGTAAATTACTTTTTATGCAGATGTAAGGAATTGTGTTTTTTTAATTGTAGTAGTTCTCTGACAAAGGGGGGATTGGACCTGGTAATTCACTCTCGTTCATCTGTTTGCACTTTTCTCAATAACGACGCCTTGGATCGTGTAAAGAATTCTGCACATACGTCAGTAATGATGAAAGTAAATCTTTGCCAGAATAGATTTATTCACACATGGCGGGTAACCCTGCATGCTCGCTTGCTTTTGGTGTAGTTCTGTTCATAGACAAACATTGGAAGGAAGGTACAATTTGATAGAAATAACAGTATTTGCAAATGAAGTAATTTTTCATAAGTATGAAAAAAGTAAGCATATAATTTGTAAAAATAAATGAGTTTTAAATAATAAAATCCTAGTTCAATTCAACTTAAAAGTAGAAACGAAGTGTACAGAAAAATGAATATTGAAATTTTTGTATTACTTCATAACAAAAAACATATCTGAGCTATCTTATTGGCAGCACAATTATGCAAGATTGTTTCTACAGAAAGTAACCGACGAGAAAGTGTTTTTTTTTCTTTTTTGTACGAACTGATCCTATGATGAATATACTAACAACAAACCTAGGTGCACAAAACGATAGTGAAAAATAGTGTATTTTACTGTTTCCACCTAAAACAAGAAATTTAGAGGACGTTTGGTTATGTATATACTAAGAACATCATTGGAAAGAATATTGGAAATGTTTGTGTACTATTGTAACAGAGCCGTTACGCTCAAACTGTGATTTACAAATATAATTTACATGAAGTGCGTGTATAGTATAATAGAAATATAATATAATTTACATGAAGTGCATGTATAGTATAATACAAAACGTAATTTACATGAAGTGCATGTATAGTATAATACAAAACGTAATTTACATGAAGTGCATGTATAGTATAATACAAATATAATTTACATGAAATACATGTATAGTATAATACAAATATAATTTACATGAAATACATGTATAGTATAATACAAATATAATTTACATGAAGTGCATGTATAGTATAATACAAAACGTAATTTACATGAAGTGCATGTATAGTATAATGCAAAACGTAATTTACATGAAGTGCATTATAGTACAATACAAAACGTAATTTACATGAAGTGCATGTATAGTATAATACAAAACGTAATTTACATGAAGTGCATGCATAGTATAATAGAAAACGTAATTTACATGAAGTGCATGTATAGTACAATACAAAACGTAATTTACATGAAGTGCATGTATAGTATAATACAAAACGTAATTTACATGAAGTGCATGTATAGTATAATACAAAACGTAATTTACATGAAGTGCATGCATAGTATAATACAAAACGTAATTTACATGAAGTGCATGTATAGTATAATACAAAACGTAATTTACATGAAGTGCATGTATAGTATAATACAAAACGTAATTTACATGAAGTGCATGCATAGTATAATGCAAAACGTAATTTACATGAAGTGCATGTATAGTATAATACAAAACGTAATTTACATGAAGTGCATGTATAGTATAATACAAAACGTAATTTACATGAAGTGCATGTATAGTACAATGAAAAACGTAATTTACATGAAGTGCATGTATAGTATAATAAAAATATAATATAATTTACATGAAGTGCATGTATAGTATAATAGAAATATAATATAATTTACATGAAGTGCATGTATAGTATAATACAAAACGTAATTTACATGAAGTGCATGTATAGTATAATACAAAACGTAATTTACATGAAGTGCATGTATAGTATAATACAAATATAATTTACATGAAATACATGTATAGTATAATACAAATATAATTTACATGAAGTGCATGTATAGTATAATACAAAACGTAATTTACATGAAGTGCATGTATAGTATAATACAAAACGTAATTTACATGAAGTGCATGTATAGTATAATACAAATATAATTTACATGAAATACATGTATAGTATAATACAAAACGTAATTTACATGAAGTGCATGTATAGTATAATACAAAACGTAATTTACATGAAGTGCATGTATAGTATAATACAAATATAATTTACATGAAGTGCATGTATAGTATAATACAAAACGTAATTTACATGAAGTGCATGTATAGTATAATACAAAACGTAATTTACATGAAGTGCATGTATAGTATAATACAAATATAATTTACATGAAATACATGTATAGTATAATACAAATATAATTTACATGAAGTGCATGTATAGTATAATGCAAAACGTAATTTACATGAAGTGCATGTATAGTACAATACAAAACGTAATTTACATGAAGTGCATGCATAGTATAATACAAAACGTAATTTACATGAAGTGCATGTATAGTATAATACAAAACGTAATTTACATGAAGTGCATGCATAGTACAATACAAAACGTAATTTACATGAAGTGCATGCATAGTATAATACAAAACGTAATTTACATGAAGTGCATGTATAGTATAATGTAAAACGTAATTTACATGAAGTGCATGTATAGTATAATACAAAACGTAATTTACATGAAGTGCATGTATAGTATAATACAAAACGTAATTTACATGAAGTGCATGTATAGTATAATACAAAACGTAATTTACATGAAGTGCATGTATAGTATAATGCAAAACGTAATTTACATGAAGTGCATGTATAGTATAATACAAAACGTAATTTACATTAAGTGCATGTATAGTATATTACAAAACGTAATTTACATTAAGTGCATGTATAGTATAATACAAAACGTAATTTACATGAAGTGCATGTATAGTATAATGCAAAACGTAATTTACATGAAGTGCATGTATAGTATAATGCAAAACGTAATTTACATGAAGTGCATGTATAGTATAATGCAAAACGTAATTTACATGAAGTGCATGTATAGTATATTACAAAACGTAATTTACATTAAGTGCATGTATAGTATAATACAAATATAATTTACATGAAGTGCATGTATAGTATAATACAAAACGTAATTTACATGAAGTGCATGTATAGTACAATGCAAAACGTAATTCACATGAAGTGCATGTATAGTATAATAGAAATATAATATAATTTACATGAAGTGCATGTATAGTATAATACAAATATAATATAATTTACATGAAGTGCATGTATAGTATAATACAAAACGTGACTCTATTGTGGGAGGATATTGGTCAGTCCTACGTCTACTCTGAAATTACTAAGCAAAATGAACGTGCCTGAATGAATAAAATATATGACGAAGTTAAACGAAACTGTTTTTCTTTCTGAAACTATTTACTAATCTATATCTATCTATCTATCTATATCTATATCTATCTATCTATCTATCTATATCTATCTATCTTCTTCTATATATCTATAAAAACAGAGATGTGTGTGCCACAGACGATTTCTGATTGGTTAATCCAATAATCACATCTCCTAAAAAACTATGGTTCGTAGGCTCTTACCTTTACCATAAAATATTATGGCTTGATTTATTGTCCATCTTGGAAGGGTTTAATTTTTTCCTAACTTGCGATTTACAAATTAAAAAAATACGAAACTTACAATCTAACAATCGAACCTCCGACATCACGGCCGCCATTATGAAACTAAACCAAAAAAAAAAAAAAAAAGCGCCTTCACTCGTGGTCTTTACATTTCGGGTTTGGGTACTTGTGCAGTTTTCCATTGACATTAAAAAATGGAAATATTTAAAAAAAAATATATATATATATTGTACGTACTCGTCATGGGATAAAGTTTTCCTACAGAAAAAATCACGTAATTTCATCAAGTAGTTATTTTTTATAGCGAAAAAAGAAAAAAATCAACGCTACAAGCGAGTCATTATTAATTAAACAGAAAGTTCAAGTAGGGGGATTTCCCCATTTTTTTTTTTATAGCGAGGCCAAATTTCGCGAATTTGGCCTTTTTTTAAAGCAGTTTTGCCTTCAAATTTCTGTTTGGCCTTTTTCTTCACCGATGAAATAAAAAAAGCAAATAAAAACAACGCAATAAAACTTTTAAAAATACGGCACACTTTTGTTGTTCTTGTTTGTTTTTTTTTTTGGTAATTTTCCTTATTTTTTTATTTTTTCAAGATAATACTATTAAATGGACACTATTATGCCAAATTATCCCCCCCCCCCGAAAAAAAATGCAAAAAATTCGAGATTTAAGGTTTTGACGAGATAATTTAGCGAATTGTCCGGACTATTGCGAGAGAACCATCCATTAGTTTTTCCTGAAATTTTGCCACAAATTGTATTTCAATACATAGATGTGCATAGTAACAACATTTTTTAGCCGAAAATTTCCGTTGCGTCCCCAGATTTCATCGGTGAAGAAAAAGGCCAAACAGAAATTTTGAAGGCCAAACTGCTTTAAAAAAAGGCCAAATTCGCGAAATTTGGCCTCGCTATCAAACGATTTGACCTTTGAGAACTCTACCAAACTCCTCCTACAATTTTGGGTCTAAACACGTGATATTTTAGATATAGATTCCTTGGACATGGATCTAACTTATTACCTTTACTTGATCCCTAAACAATAAATGTTAAGAAGTCATAATAGGGGTCAAAGTTTAAAAAATTGACCGTTTTTTTTTCTCAGCATTAACCTCAAAACACCTGGGCAACGCCGGGCACCGATTGCTAGTATATCTATAAAAACAGAGATGTGTGTGCCACAGACGATTTCTGATTGGTTAATCCAATAATGACATCTCCTAAAAAACTATGGTTCGTAGGCTCTTAACTTTACCATAAAATATTATGGCTTTATTTATTGTCCATCTTGGAAGGGTTTAATTTTTTCCTAACTTGCGATTTACAAATTAAAAAAATACGAAACTTACAATCTAACAATCGAACCTCCGACATCACGACCGCCATTATGAAACTAAACCAAAAAAAAAAAAAAAACCGCCTTCACTCATGGTCTTTACATTTCGGGTTTGGGTACTTGTGCAGTTTTCCATTGACATTAAAAAATGGAAATATTTAAAAAAAAAAATATATATATATTGTACGTACTCGTCATGGGATAAAGTTTTCCTACAGAAAAAATCACGTAATTTCATCAAGTAGTTATTTTTTTATAGCGAAAAAAGAAAAAAATCAACGCTACAAGCGAGTCATTATTAATTAAACAGAAAGTTCAAGTAGGGGGATTTCCCCATTTTTTTTTTTTTATAGCGAGGCCAAATTTCGCGAATTTGGCCTTTTTTTTTAAGCAGTTTGGCCTTCAAATTTCTGTTTGGCCTTTTTCTTCACCGATGAAATAAAAAAAGCAAATAAAAACAACGCAATAAAACTTTTAAAAATACGGCACACTTTTGTTGTTCTTGTTTGTTTTTTTTTTGGTAATTTTCCTTATTTTTTTATTTTTTCAAGATAATACTATTAAATGGACACTATTATGCCAAATTAGCCCCCCCCCCCGAAAAAAAATGCACAAAAATTCGAGATTTAAGGTTTTGACGAGATAATTTAGCGAATTGTCCGGACTATTGCGAGAGAACCATCCATTAGTTTTTCCTGAAATTTTGCCACAAATTGTATTTCAATACATAGATGTGCATAGTAACAACATTTTTTAGCCGAAAATTCCCGTTGCGTCCCCAGATTTCATTGGTGAAGAAAAAGGCCAAACATAAATTTTGAAGGCCAAACTGCTTTTAAAAAAAGGCCAAATTCGCGAAATTTGGCCTCGCTATCAAACGATTTGACCTTTGAGAACTCTACCAAACTCCTCCTACAATTTTGGGTCTAAACACGTGATATTTTAGATATAGATTCCTTGGACATGGATCTAACTTATTACCTTTACTTGATCCCTAAACAATAAATGTTAAGAAGTCATAATAGGGGTCAAAGTTTAAAAAATTGACCGTTTTTTTTTTCTCAGCATTAACCTCAAAACACCTGGGCAACGCCGGGCACCGATTGCTAGTAAGTGAATAAAGTTTGCACAAAACAATTATTTATGCAGCTTTCTTAACAGAACTATATCGGTAAAACAAAGAGGGGGAATTCTTACTTTATATAAAAGATTAGAAGCTAAAAGTTAAAGGTTCTAAACAGGCAAACTGTCCCGTATATAGACAGACAAGCAAATACAATGTTCCTCATTAAATTCACTGAAATTCAAGAAAAAAATGTCAGTGATCCCAAATCTCTAGATTATCTTCTACGTGCCAAATATCTATGTAACCCATGTGTGGTTTGAGTTGTCCCCCTTTGCAAAATGGCTGTTTGGGGAACTATGGATCCAAGAGAACACAGTGGCTGAGTCGGTCCTCACCTCAACATTCTGTAGCCCCCATTTCACGGCTAAGTTGATGCCCTTCATAACCGCAACTTATCAACAAGTTTAACCTTGGTCAGCCAGGAAAAAAGAGAGTGAGCAGGGAATCGTAGCTGTCGCTCAACGAAGCAAACTGCAGCAGCCTTCTGAATCTGCCTCCACTCTCGCATGGTCTCTCCGCAGTCTTCCTCTGATGACACCACTACCGGCCGCACATCAAGGATGTGTCAAGGGATGCCGTCGATAGATACATGACGTCATATCCATAAATTTCGCAATCGAGTTATCATAACCTCTAGTTTATTTCCTGTTATATTCAAAAACCTTATTTTCTCGTCTAATGTCGAACACATTTACATACTTTTTTCATAATGTCATTTATTTTTTTAAATGTTAAGACATGTTTAGCCGAGAAATGCATTTTCTATGCACATGCGTATGGTGCTTATCCAAAATTCTGTCATATAAAAACACAAACAGTAAAGAAAAATCAGCATCATATATGCATCCGTGATGAAACGAAAACATATTCCAAAAATCACATAATTGGTAAACGTGTTATATATTTTATTTTTATACAAAAATCATTTTTAACGATTAATGGGAATTTGTTGGCATTGCAACATAAATCTCGCAAGTTTAAATTCTATTGCGTTATCTTTCTTTTTTAAATTGTTTTCAAAATGTCGGATAAATTGATCCAACCATTTGTGTTGAAATTTACGTTGATTTCCATATTAAAATGAACAGCTTAACGATCTATCACTCCCAGTGGTTTTCTATACAAAAATAGTTTCCTCTTGGTATGTTTTGTTCTGCTTCCGATATTTTTAGAAGAGAATTCATTATTTGTATCACTTGGATTCTTCAAACGACTGTTTTTATCTTGAGTGTTATTTTCACAACGTTTTGGTCGATGTGAGCTCCGACCTTCTTCAGGTTTTTCTTGTCGAACTCTGGAATCTTTCTGTCAAAGTCGGGATTTTGCATGGAATTTCGAATGGAATTATTTATTTAATCCACGGAGTGACATGCTCTCGTTCCATCAACCATAACAGGGTAGAAGTTCTAAGTAATTAGCAATTTTATTTTTGAATGTCACCCACACAGAGGATTGAACCTTCAACTTCGAGAAGTGTGTAAATTTACAACTGAATTTTATCAAGTACTTTATCCACTATGCCACGGGTCCTCGCAGACGATTTTAATATTAATTTAATTTTTAAACCTATTTTGTTTTCTAGATAAACAGTCTTAGTACTTATTGTGTCATTATCACTACATAAATATTTTTATATACTATGTATTATTATAGATGTATATTAGTTATAAGTGACGGTTCCCATAGTGTCCAATTCTTTACTAAGTCTGTTTAGTAGTTGATCGACACACAGCATATGCACTGCTTCTTTGAATCCTCGTACTCTGCCCCGTTCTTCGCAGTCCATAATTTTTACTTCGTTCCAGTAGGTGGAAAAGTACGTAAAATAAAAGTGACGTCTTAGCTGTTGCGTCCATAGCCAAACCGGAGTGGCGAATGTTTAAATAAGGCTACTCAATCGAAAAGAGAGGATGACTTCCGAAAACATCGGCGAAAAAAAAGCGACCTTCCCTGTCGATAAGCGCCTAGTTGAGGGTGAAGGAATTAATGTTTTTGGCTAATTTTTCGATATTTGTCGTCCGAAGGGCTGAGCTTCAAAATGATATCGATCGCGTGAAAATCCGTAATCTCTGTCAAAAGTTTTAAGCAGACAGACCTACATACATACATTTAAGCAGACAAGTAAGATTTATATAATAGATAATGAAATGACAGCTTAAACAAATATCACGATCAAACCAGACAAGCACTCAAATAAAATCAATTCGCCTCCTTCCTTGCAGCTCGCATTTACAAATATCCGTAGATCTAGAAGTAATCTAGATGATTTAGAGTCTTACTTTTTCGTAAACTTCCCGGATATCTTAGAATTTAGTGAAACAAAACTACCCTGCCAAATAGATATATGTACAGGCTTGTAATCTATATAAAAAGCACCCTCCCCTTAACTAGAGGGCAACGTCTTGAATTGGATTACTAGGCTTTTATGCTTTGCCTAGCCTTTTATCAATACATTACTTATATTTTCTGTTTCATTCTCCCTCAAATCAGGATTGTACCCTAATCGATCATATCTTTGATATTATAGATGCAGCACTCTCCTTACATAGTAAGGCCCAAATATATGTGTTTGGTGACTTTAATGTCCATAATAAAAATTGGCTTGATTTCCCAGGTTGCACAGATGCAACTGGAAGCTTCTCTATAACCCATTCCCTCAAACATGCAATCATATTCCCAACCCATCTCCCAGATCGTGAACACTAGCAAACTTCACTTCTAGACCTATTCTTTACCACAGTACATGAGGATTGTATGACAGATGCCTAGTCTACTTGGAAACTCAGTCTACCTAGTAGTATCAGTTGACATCGCACTTAAATCCCAAACCTTCAAGTGAGGAGGCAATTGTTCAAAAAGACAAGGTACTACAAAAGGAATGACTGGGAAGCCATCAGAGATCACATCAAAGATACCCCACGAACCAATATCTCCTCTGTCCCTGCTGAACAGTGTGCGAATGAGTCAAACGAATCTTGCAAAGTGGGCATTGTAGCTCATGTTCTCACATGGAAATATATCATGCCCAACTTACTACCATAGTTCACTATAGATTGTGCAGCTGCCATTACACAAAACAGCATGCCAATTCATACGTCATAAGTCAAATACAAATAAGCAAAATTTATATATACTAGAAATCATTGTAAGAATGAAATAACCACAGCCAAAAGAAGACATGCTGAAATAACCAGGGAGCATATAGAATTGTAGAAAATAGGAATTTTTGATTTCTGGAAAACTTATATTAGTGTAGCGAATAAAGGGCAATCAGTAATTCTTCCACTATCCAACAACCAGAGGATCAAATGCATGGCAACTGAGAAGGCGGAACTGCTTGCCCGGCGATTTGCCTCCAACTCCACCTTCCCTATATGGACTTAAGCCACACTTGATGATCTGAAAATCATCCTTTCTCATGTGGCATATGGGCTTGATCTTATTCCTGCTTTACTAATTAAGAAATTCTCAGCTGAGCTAGCCCCTGTGCTTTCCAAATTCTACAAAAAAATGTCTTGCTGAATCTTGCTTCCTTAATAGCTGGAAGATGGCCTCTATAATACCAGTGTACAAGAATTCTGATGAAGGACTGAACCTCTCAATTGTCACCCTATTAGCTTACTCCCACTCTTTGCTAATTCTAATAGTTTCTTTCTTCGAACAGCTACACTTTGGAATTCCCTCCCTGCTACTTGCTTCTCTGACTACTGATATGCAAAAGTTTAAATATAACACAAACCAGCATCTTGTTAAATTAGGCATGGCCCCAAGTAGCCCCTTATGTCCAAGTAGTAGTATGTCTTGTTAGGGGTGAACGTGAGTAAAAAAAAAAGAATAACCGTAAAAAATGTCATGAGAGATATAATATTTTATAATCGATTTTTACTTTCAACAGTGCTCAATGTGTAGGCAGTTAGTAGTAAATTATGAAAATATATCTTGCAATTAAGCTACACAGAGGCTTCTGCGTTTCATCCTGCTTGCTCAGCCTGATGATTCCCCATGGAAATGAAACTTGGAAGTTTGATTGCAGATATATATATATATATATATATATATATATCTTTTAATTTTAGTATTTTGAACTGATTTTTTACTTTGATTTTCTCATTTAAGGAAATCATTATTAACTAATATCAGTTTAACATTAATTAATTCTTTATGATTAAATTTGTTAGAAGACATTAATTTAGCTTTATTAATTAATAAAACCCCAGCGGGTTGAAAGCAAGAATCCATTAACTTGAATCTTGGGATGATTTTCTATAGAATTGATCCACGAAGAAGCTATCTGCATCAATCCGGAAAAGTTGTTTAAAAAAATAAACTGTTTTTTATTTTATCAGATTGTTTTAAAAGTTTTGTCCATTTTAAATGCAAAAAAGCAACAGAAATCAAAATCAGATGTATTTAATCGCTAATGCAGTTTCTGTTCTCCTTTGTGACCTCTTTTCATCTGACAATAAGCTTTTGGAAGCTGCTCACGTACTCACGAGAATATATTAGGTTGTTGTTTATATCTTTTTAATATCAATGCCAGTGTGACAAATAACTCTCTCTCCATAACATTTATAATATTTATATATATATATATCTGTAGAAATATATTTTTCTTATTATATATCAATCCTTATATAAGAAGCTCAATGTGAATACAGAGCAAAAATTTATATTCCAAAATTCATGATGTTGACCATCTTATAGTTTATTCCTTTAAATCAGTTGATTTATACAATTCTTGACAGTATCTGTTTCGTAGCGCAAAATCAATAACTTAATTATTATATAAATTAGTGAATTTATTATGCCCTTAACTCATCAGAAGAAATAGCAACAATCAATCCGTCAAAAGGAATTAATGTGATTTGACATGGTGAAAATCCGGAAATTGGTAGAGAAGCTGCAGTTACATTTATATTTTCCCATTACGCCATATTGAATTTAATCAAAGTCATTAAAACCAAGTATTCGTACTAAAAATTTAATTAATTTATGAATCTTCTACCAAAACGTTTTATTTAATTAGTAAATTTATTAATTCTAAGTTATGTATGCATACTTATGAAAATAATATCAACAAAATATAAATTATAAATTAATATACGTGCCCGTATATACGAAACTAAAGTAAGCTACAAAAAGGAAAACCAACTATTCGTACTAACAATCTCAAGCAACCTATAAATCTCCTACCAAAATTTTCTATTTAATTAGTAAATTTATTAATTCTAAGTTATGTATACATGCTTATTAAAATAATATCAACAAAATTATAAGCTATCATACATGTTTATATATACGAAACTAAACTAAGCTACAAAAAAAACGATTGATCATTTTAATCAGTTCTCGTAACTAAACAATTTATCCGAAATGAAAACTATACATAATTAGCTATTAGAATCATACACATCAATAGATACATTAATGATTTTTAATATCATACAATTCAAAAACTATATTTACGTTTTGTTAAGTTTAGAATAATCTAAAAATTCTTTATATCGTAAATTGTCCATAATTAGATTAACTTAAAATAATATCAACAAAATTATAAGCTATCATACATGTTTATATATACGAAACTAAACTAAGCTACAAAAAAAACGATTGATCATTTTAATCAGTTCTCGTAACTAAACAATTTATCCGAAATGAAAACTATACATAATTAGCTATTAGAATCATACACATCAATAGATACATTAATGATTTTTAATAGTGTAGGCAGAGTTACCTCCCTTGGAACAAAACTTCTGAAATAAACTTTACTTTTTATTAATTATTCACAACGCATAGACATCCATATTTAACTAATAATTAACTTTTAATATAGTTTTAATGTCTTTCCTTCAATATTTTTTAAAAAAATTAAATCGATTTATATTATACATTAATTCACTAATTTTTCCAATACAAAATGTTAGTATTACAGATTATTTCAATAGGTAATCATAAGTTATTAAGTTATACTTCATATCTGCTAATGTTGAATTGTAAATTAATTAGTTACTTCCATTTACTTTAATTATTTATTTATTCATTATTATCATGATCAGCACCATCAATTATTTATATTCAAAGTAATGTTTTTAATTTTTACATTTCACGATCTTAACTCAATTCTACATACGACAATCTAGTTTTAATAAACATTTTTGGAACTCATTCCTTATTTAAGCATAATATTTGTTATTGTATATCTCCTAATTCTCTAATAAATATGTTTCAGAGTTTCTTTATCTGATAACATGTTATTTTAATTAGAATTAAATAAATGTATATTTAAGTTAAAAGCAAATCTAATTTTAATTCAAGTTAATAAGATTTATAAATGGTGTTTAGATCTTATACTCTTATACTTTAAACCCTTTAATCACATCCTATTTATTATTTATTTATTTTGTTTTTATTTTTATTTTTTTTTATTATTTATTTATTTATTTATTTAATGTTTTTATCAAAATTTAACTAATATTTCTGAAACGAAGTTATAGTCGTTAATTTAATGAGTATATATATTAAAAATATATATTTTGTCTTAATAGATTTACAATAGATATATCTTATTATAACTATAACATTGATTTTTACATTCATTCTAACAATTAAACCATTTGGATTATACATTTTAAACCACTTATCAATCAATTGTTAATCACTTGTTGCATCATATACATTTTATTTTTAGATCAATATTTGGAGTCTGACTACTATAAATACATTTTTAATATTATGATTGTTACCATTTATTTTTTCTAATACATAAATTACCTTACTTAAGAAACTCAACTTTACTATCTATAAACATTACTATCAAACTAAGTAATAATATTATGATCATTTCTATTCGCTATATTAATTTAATATATAATTCTTCCTCCACTCCTAATTGTATAATATAGATGTGCGCTCTTTTTTTATCACTCCACAATAAAATAATGCATTGTGTGTAATATATTAATATATATAGATATGTAAATACATATATATATTTAAATAAATACACATAATATATATATTTAAATAAATACACATATATAAATATTTAAATAAATACACATTGAAGGATATGAGAATTCATTAGGGTACCAAAGAACTATAAGAGTCAGTACCACGGGCAAATCACATATAAGAAGGGAGAAAAAGTAAAATGTACCGTAAGTACATAGTGAGAAAAGATATAACCTTATATTTTTTTAGAGATGTATAAATGTGGGATATTATATATTTTTTTTAGAGATGTATAAATGTGGGATATTATATATTTTTTTTAGAGATGTATAAATGTGGGATATTATATATTTTTTTTAGAGATGTATAAATGTGGGATATTAAAATTTATTTATTTATTTGAATATTTTATTTTTATTTTATTTTTTCCTACTACTCCATAAATTACCTTAACAAACTTAACTTTATCATCTATAAACATTACTATTAACCTAAGTAATAATATTATGATCCATTTCTATTCCCTATACTAATTTAATATTTGATTACATTTTTAATACCATTTATTTATTTTTTTACTCCCCCTTTTTTCTCTGCTTGTAATCCATAAATTACCTTACTTAAACTCAATTTTACCATTAAACATTATTATTAAACTAGGTAATAATATCATGATCCATTTCTATTCTCTATACTAATTTAATATTTGATTACATTTTTAATATTATGATTATTACCATTTATTTATTTTTTACTCCCTCCTTTTTTCTCTGCTTGTAATCCATAAATTACCTTACTTAAACTCAATTTTACCATTAAACATTATTATTAAACTAAGTAATAATATCATGATCCATTTCTATTCCCTATACTAATTTAATATTTGATTACATTTTTAATATTATGATTATTACCATTTATTTATTTTTTTACTCCCCCTTTTTTCTCTGCTTGTAATCCATAAATTACCTTACTTAAACTCAATTTTACCATTAAACATTATTATTAAACTAAGTAATAATATCATGATCCATTTCTATTCCCTATACTAATTTAATATTTGATTACATTTTTAATATTATGATTATTACCATTTATTTATTTTTTTACTCCCCCCTTTTTTCTCTGCTTGTAATCCATAAATTACCTTACTTAAACTCAATTTTACCATTAAACATTATTATTAAACAAGGTAATAATATCATGATCCATTTCTATTCCCTATACTAATTTAATATTTGATTACATTTTTAATATTATGATTATTACCATTTATTTATTTTTTTACTCCCCCCTTTTTTCTCTGCTTGTAATCCATAAATTAGCTTACTTAAACTCAATTTTACCATTAAACATTATTATTAAACTAGGTAATAATATCATGATCCATTTCTATTCCCTATACTAATTTAATATTTGATTACATTTTTAATATTATGATTATTACCATTTATTTATTTTTTTACTCCCCCCTTTTTTCTCTGCTTGTAATCCATAAATTAGCTTACTTAAACTCAATTTTACCATTAAACATTATTATTAAACTAAGTAATAATATCATGATCCATTTCTATTCCCTATACTAATTTAATATTTGATTACATTTTTAATATTATGATTATTACCATTTATTTATTTTTTTACTCCCCCCTTTTTTCTCTGCTTGTAATCCATAAATTACCTTACTTAAACTCAATTTTACCATTAAACATTATTATTAAACTAAGTAATAATATCATGATCCATTTCTATTCCCTATACTAATTTAATATTTGATTACATTTTTAATATTATGATTATTACCATTTATTTATTTTTTTACTCCCCCCTTTTTTCTCTGCTTGTAATCCATAAATTAGCTTACTTAAACTCAATTTTACCATTAAACATTATTATTAAACTAAGTAATAATATCATGATCCATTTCTATTCCCTATACTAATTTAATATTTGATTACATTTTTAATATTATGATTATTACCATTTATTTATTTTTTTACTCCCCCCTTTTTTCTCTGCTTGTAATCCATAAATTAGCTTACTTAAACTCAATTTTACCATTAAACATTATTATTAAACTAGGTAATAATATCATGATCCATTTCTATTCCCTATACTAATTTAATATTTGATTACATTTTTAATATTATGATTATTACCATTTATTTATTTTTTTACTCCCCCCTTTTTTCTCTGCTTGTAATCCATAAATTAGCTTACTTAAACTCAATTTTACCATTAAACATTATTATTAAACTAAGTAATAATATCATGATCCATTTCTATTCCCTATACTAATTTAATATTTGATTACATTTTTAATATTATGATTATTACCATTTATTTATTTTTTTACTCCCCCCTTTTTTCTCTGCTTGTAATCCATAAATTAGCTTACTTAAACTCAATTTTACCATTAAACATTATTATTAAACTAAGTAATAATATCATGATCCATTTCTATTCCCTATACTAATTTAATATTTGATTACATTTTTAATATTATGATTATTACCATTTATTTATTTTTTTACTCCCCCCTTTTTTCTCTGCTTGTAATCCATAAATTAGCTTACTTAAACTCAATTTTACCATTAAACATTATTATTAAACTAGGTAATAATATCATGATCCATTTCTATTCCCTATACTAATTTAATATTTGATTACATTTTTAATATTATGATTATTACCATTTATTTATTTTTTTACTCCCCCCTTTTTTCTCTGCTTGTAATCCATAAATTAGCTTACTTAAACTCAATTTTACCATTAAACATTATTATTAAACTAAGTAATAATATCATGATCCATTTCTATTCCCTATACTAATTTAATATTTGATTACATTTTTAATATTATGATTATTACCATTTATTTATTTTTTTACTCCCCCCTTTTTTCTCTGCTTGTAATCCATAAATTAGCTTACTTAAACTCAATTTTACCATTAAACATTATTATTAAACTAAGTAATAATATCATGATCCATTTCTATTCCCTATACTAATTTAATATTTGATTACATTTTTAATATTATGATTATTACCATTTATTTATTTTTTTACTCCCCCCTTTTTTCTCTGCTTGTAATCCATAAATTAGCTTACTTAAACTCAATTTTACCATTAAACATTATTATTAAACTAAGTAATAATATCATGATCCATTTCTATTCCCTATACTAATTTAATATTTGATTACATTTTTAATATTATGATTATTACCATTTATTTATTTTTTTACTCCCCCCTTTTTTCTCTGCTTGTAATCCATAAATTAGCTTACTTAAACTCAATTTTACCATTAAACATTATTATTAAACTAAGTAATAATATCATGATCCATTTCTATTCCCTATACTAATTTAATATTTGATTACATTTTTAATATTATGATTATTACCATTTATTTATTTTTTTACTCCCCCCTTTTTTCTCTGCTTGTAATCCATAAATTACCTTACTTAAACTCAATTTTACCATTAAACATTATTATTAAACTAAGTAATAATATCATGATCCATTTCTATTCCCTATACTAATTTAATATTTGATTACATTTTTAATATTATGATTATTGCCATTTATTTTTTTTTTACTCCCCCCTTTTTTCTCTGCTTGTAATCCATAAATTACCTTACTTAAACTCAATTTTACCATTAAACATTATTATTAAACAAGGTAATAATATCATGATCCATTTCTATTCCCTATACTAATTTAATATTTGATTACATTTTTAATATTATGATTATTACCATTTATTTATTTTTTTACTCCCCCCTTTTTCTCTGCTTGTAATCCATAAATTACCTTACTTAAACTCAATTTTACCATTAAACATTATTATTAAACTAGGTAATAATATCATGATCCATTTCTATTCCCTATACTAATTTAATATTTGATTACATTTTTAATATTATGATTATTACCATTTATTTATTTTTTTTACTCCCCCCTTTTTTCTCTGCTTGTAATCCATAAATTACCTTACTTAAACTCAATTTTACCATTAAACATTATTATTAAACAAGGTAATAATATCATGATCCATTTCTATTCCCTATACTAATTTAATATTTGATTACATTTTTAATATTATGATTATTACCATTTATTTATTTTTTTACTCCCCCCTTTTTTCTCTGCTTGTAATCCATAAATTACCTTACTTAAACTCAATTTTACCATTAAACATTATTATTAAACTAAGTAATAATATCATGATCCATTTCTATTCCCTATACTAATTTAATATTTGATTACATTTTTAATATTATGATTATTACCATTTATTTATTTTTTTACTCCCCCCTTTTTTCTCTGCTTGTAATCCATAAATTACCTTACTTAAACTCAATTTTACCATTAAACATTATTATTAAACTAAGTAATAATATCATGATCCATTTCTATTCCCTATACTAATTTAATATTTGATTACATTTTTAATATTATGATTATTACCATTTATTTATTTTTTTACTCCCCCCTTTTTTCTCTGCTTGTAATCCATAAATTAGCTTACTTAAACTCAATTTTACCATTAAACATTATTATTAAACTAAGTAATAATATCATGATCCATTTCTATTCCCTATACTAATTTAATATTTGATTACATTTTTAATATTATGATTATTACCATTTATTTATTTTTTTACTCCCCCCTTTTTTCTCTGCTTGTAATCCATAAATTACCTTACTTAAACTCAATTTTACCATTAAACATTATTATTAAACTAAGTAATAATATCATGATCCATTTCTATTCCCTATACTAATTTAATATTTGATTACATTTTTAATATTATGATTATTACCATTTATTTATTTTTTTTACTCCCCCCTTTTTTCTCTGCTTGTAATCCATAAATTACCTTACTTAAACTCAATTTTACCATTAAACATTATTATTAAACAAGGTAATAATATCATGATCCATTTCTATTCCCTATACTAATTTAATATTTGATTACATTTTTAATATTATGATTATTACCATTTATTTATTTTTTTACTCCCCCCTTTTTTCTCTGCTTGTAATCCATAAATTACCTTACTTAAACTCAATTTTACCATTAAACATTATTATTAAACTAGGTAGTAATATCATGATCCATTTCTATTCCCTATACTAATTTAATATTTGATTACATTTTTAATATTATGATTATTACCATTTATTTATTTTTTTACTCCCCCCTTTTTTCTCTGCTTGTAATCCATAAATTAGCTTACTTAAACTCAATTTTACCATTAAACATTATTATTAAACTAGGTAATAATATCATGATCCATTTCTATTCCCTATACTAATTTAATATTTGATTACATTTTTAATATTATGATTATTACCATTTATTTATTTTTTTACTCCCCCCTTTTTTCTCTGCTTGTAATCCATAAATTAGCTTACTTAAACTCAATTTTACCATTAAACATTATTATTAAACTAAGTAATAATATCATGATCCATTTCTATTCCCTATACTAATTTAATATTTGATTACATTTTTAATATTATGATTATTACCATTTATTTATTTTTTTACTCCCCCTTTTTTCTCTGCTTGTAATCCATAAATTACCTTACTTAAACTCAATTTTACCATTAAACATTATTATTAAACTAAGTAATAATATCATGATCCATTTCTATTCCCTATACTAATTTAATATTTGATTACATTTTTAATATTATGATTATTGCCATTTATTTATTTTTTTACTCCCCCCTTTTTTCTCTGCTTGTAATCCATAAATTACCTTACTTAAACTCAATTTTACCATTAAACATTATTATTAAACTAAGTAATAATATCATGATCCATTTCTATTCCCTATACTAATTTAATATTTGATTACATTTTTAATATTATGATTATTACCATTTATTTATTTTTTTACTCCCCCCTTTTTTCTCTGCTTGTAATCCATAAATTACCTTACTTAAACTCAATTTTACCATTAAACATTATTATTAAACTAAGTAATAATATCATGATCCATTTCTATTCCCTATACTAATTTAATATTTGATTACATTTTTAATATTATGATTATTGCCATTTATTTATTTTTTTACTCCCCCCTTTTTTCTCTGCTTGTAATCCATAAATTACCTTACTTAAACTCAATTTTACCATTAAACATTATTATTAAACTAAGTAATAATATCATGATCCATTTCTATTCCCTATACTAATTTAATATTTGATTACATTTTTAATATTATGATTATTACCATTTATTTATTTTTTTACTCCCCCCTTTTTTCTCTGCTTGTAATCCATAAATTACCTTACTTAAACTCAATTTTACCATTAAACATTATTATTAAACTAAGTAATAATATCATGATCCATTTCTATTCCCTATACTAATTTAATATTTGATTACATTTTTAATATTATGATTATTGCCATTTATTTATTTTTTTACTCCCCCCTTTTTTCTCTGCTTGTAATCCATAAATTACCTTACTTAAACTCAATTTTACCATTAAACATTATTATTAAACTAAGTAATAATATCATGATCCATTTCTATTCCCTATACTAATTTAATATTTGATTACATTTTTAATATTATGATTATTGCCATTTATTTATTTTTTTACTCCCCCCTTTTTTCTCTGCTTGTAATCCATAAATTACCTTACTTAAACTCAATTTTACCATTAAACATTATTATTAAACTAAGTAATAATATCATGATCCATTTCTATTCCCTATACTAATTTAATATTTGATTACATTTTTAATATTATGATTATTACCATTTATTTATTTTTTTACTCCCCCCTTTTTTCTCTGCTTGTAATCCATAAATTACCTTACTTAAACTCAATTTTACCATTAAACATTATTATTAAACTAGGTAGTAATATCATGATCCATTTCTATTCCCTATACTAATTTAATATTTGATTACATTTTTAATATTATGATTATTACCATTTATTTATTTTTTTACTCCCCCCTTTTTTCTCTGCTTGTAATCCATAAATTACCTTACTTAAACTCAATTTTACCATTAAACATTATTATTAAACTAAGTAATAATATCATGATCCATTTCTATTCCCTATACTAATTTAATATTTATTACATTTTTAATATTATGATTATTACCATTTATTTATTTTTTTACTCCCCCCTTTTTTCTCTGCTTGTAATCCATAAATTACCTTACTTAAACTCAATTTTACCATTAAACATTATTATTAAACTAAGTAATAATATCATGATCCATTTCTATTCCCTATACTAATTTAATATTTGATTACATTTTTAATATTATGATTATTACCATTTATTTATTTTTTTACTCCCCCCTTTTTTCTCTGCTTGTAATCCATAAATTACCTTACTTAAACTCAATTTTACCATTAAACATTATTATTAAACTAAGTAATAATATCATGATCCATTTCTATTCCCTATACTAATTTAATATTTGATTACATTTTTAATATTATGATTATTACCATTTATTTATTTTTTTACTCCCCCCTTTTTTCTCTGCTTGTAATCCATAAATTACCTTACTTAAACTCAATTTTACCATTAAACATTATTATTAAACTAAGTAATAATATCATGATCCATTTCTATTCCCTATACTAATTTAATAATTGATTACATTTTTAATATTATGATTATTACCATTTATTTATTTTTTTACTCCCCCCTTTTTTCTCTGCTTGTAATCCATAAATTACCTTACTTAAACTCAATTTTACCATTAAACATTATTATTAAACTAGGTAGTAATATCATGATCCATTTCTATTCCCTATACTAATTTAATATTTGATTACATTTTTAATATTATGATTATTACCATTTATTTATTTTTTTACTCCCCCCTTTTTTCTCTGCTTGTAATCCATAAATTACCTTACTTAAACTCAATTTTACCATTAAACATTATTATTAAACTAGGTAGTAATATCATGATCCATTTCTATTCCCTATACTAATTTAATATTTGATTACATTTTTAATATTATGATTATTACCATTTATTTATTTTTTTACTCCCCCCTTTTTTCTCTGCTTGTAATCCATAAATTAGCTTACTTAAACTCAATTTTACCATTAAACATTATTATTAAACTAAGTAATAATATCATGATCCATTTCTATTCCCTATACTAATTTAATATTTGATTACATTTTTAATATTATGATTATTGCCATTTATTTATTTTTTTACTCCCCCCTTTTTTCTCTGCTTGTAATCCATAAATTACCTTACTTAAACTCAATTTTACCATTAAACATTATTATTAAACTAAGTAATAATATCATGATCCATTTCTATTCCCTATACTAATTTAATATTTGATTACATTTTTAATATTATGATTATTGCCATTTATTTATTTTTTTACTCCCCCCCTTTTTTCTCTGCTTGTAATCCATAAATTACCTTACTTAAACTCAATTTTACCATTAAACATTATTATTAAACTAAGTAATAATATCATGATCCATTTCTATTCCCTATACTAATTTAATATTTGATTACATTTTTAATATTATGATTATTACCATTTATTTATTTTTTTACTCCCCCCTTTTTTCTCTGCTTGTAATCCATAAATTACCTTACTTAAACTCAATTTTACCATTAAACATTATTATTAAACTAAGTAATAATATCATGATCCATTTCTATTCCCTATACTAATTTAATATTTGATTACATTTTTAATATTATGATTATTACCATTTATTTATTTTTTTACTCCCCCCTTTTTTCTCTGCTTGTAATCCATAAATTACCTTACTTAAACTCAATTTTACCATTAAACATTATTATTAAACTAGGTAGTAATATCATGATCCATTTCTATTCCCTATACTAATTTAATATTTGATTACATTTTTAATATTATGATTATTACCATTTATTTATTTTTTTACTCCCCCCTTTTTTCTCTGCTTGTAATCCATAAATTACCTTACTTAAACTCAATTTTACCATTAAACATTATTATTAAACTAAGTAATAATATCATGATCCATTTCTATTCCCTATACTAATTTAATATTTGATTACATTTTTAATATTATGATTATTACCATTTATTTATTTTTTTACTCCCCCCTTTTTTCTCTGCTTGTAATCCATAAATTACCTTACTTAAACTCAATTTTACCATTAAACATTATTATTAAACTAAGTAATAATATCATGATCCATTTCTATTCCCTATACTAATTTAATATTTGATTACATTTTTAATATTATGATTATTACCATTTATTTATTTTTTTACTCCCCCCTTTTTTCTCTGCTTGTAATCCATAAATGACCTTACTTAAACTCAATTTTACCATTAAACATTATTATTAAACTAGGTAGTAATATCATGATCCATTTCTATTCCCTATACTAATTTAATATTTGATTACATTTTTAATATTATGATTATTACCATTTATTTATTTTTTTACTCCCCCCTTTTTTCTCTGCTTGTAATCCATAAATTACCTTACTTAAACTCAATTTTACCATTAAACATTATTATTAAACTAGGTAGTAATATCATGATCCATTTCTATTCCCTATACTAATTTAATATTTGATTACATTTTTAATATTATGATTATTACCATTTATTTATTTTTTTACTCCCCCCTTTTTTCTCTGCTTGTAATCCATAAATTACCTTACTTAAACTCAATTTTACCATTAAACATTATTATTAAACTAAGTAATAATATCATGATCCATTTCTATTCCCTATACTAATTTAATATTTGATTACATTTTTAATATTATGATTATTACCATTTATTTATTTTTTTACTCCCCCCTTTTTTCTCTGCTTGTAATCCATAAATTACCTTACTTAAACTCAATTTTACCATTAAACATTATTATTAAACTAAGTAATAATATCATGATCCATTTCTATTCCCTATACTAATTTAATATTTGATTACATTTTTAATATTATGATTATTACCATTTATTTATTTTTTTACTCCCCCCTTTTTTCTCTGCTTGTAATCCATAAATTACCTTACTTAAACTCAATTTTACCATTAAACATTATTATTAAACTAGGTAGTAATATCATGATCCATTTCTATTCCCTATACTAATTTAATATTTGATTACATTTTTAATATTATGATTATTACCATTTATTTATTTTTTTACTCCCCCCTTTTTTCTCTGCTTGTAATCCATAAATTACCTTACTTAAACTCAATTTTACCATTAAACATTATTATTAAACTAAGTAATAATATCATGATCCATTTCTATTCCCTATACTAATTTAATATTTGATTACATTTTTAATATTATGATTATTACCATTTATTTATTTTTTTACTCCCCCCTTTTTTCTCTGCTTGTAATCCATAAATTACCTTACTTAAACTCAATTTTACCATTAAACATTATTATTAAACTAGGTAGTAATATCATGATCCATTTCTATTCCCTATACTAATTTAATATTTGATTACATTTTTAATATTATGATTATTACCATTTATTTATTTTTTTACTCCCCCCTTTTTTCTCTGCTTGTAATCCATAAATTACCTTACTTAAACTCAATTTTACCATTAAACATTATTATTAAACTAGGTAGTAATATCATGATCCATTTCTATTCCCTATACTAATTTAATATTTGATTACATTTTTAATATTATGATTATTACCATTTATTTATTTTTTTACTCCCCCCTTTTTTCTCTGCTTGTAATCCATAAATTACCTTACTTAAACTCAATTTTACCATTAAACATTATTATTAAACTAGGTAGTAATATCATGATCCATTTCTATTCCCTATACTAATTTAATATTTGATTACATTTTTAATATTATGATTATTACCATTTATTTATTTTTTTACTCCCCCCTTTTTTCTCTGCTTGTAATCCATAAATTACCTTACTTAAACTCAATTTTACCATTAAACATTATTATTAAACTAGGTAGTAATATCATGATCCATTTCTATTCCCTATACTAATTTAATATTTGATTACATTTTTAATATTATGATTATTACCATTTATTTATTTTTTTACTCCCCCCTTTTTTCTCTGCTTGTAATCCATAAATTACCTTACTTAAACTCAATTTTACCATTAAACATTATTATTAAACTAGGTAGTAATATCATGATCCATTTCTATTCCCTATACTAATTTAATATTTGATTACATTTTTAATATTATGATTATTACCATTTATTTATTTTTTTACTCCCCCCTTTTTTCTCTGCTTGTAATCCATAAATTACCTTACTTAAACTCAATTTTACCATTAAACATTATTATTAAACTAGGTAGTAATATCATGATCCATTTCTATTCCCTATACTAATTTAATATTTGATTACATTTTTAATATTATGATTATTACCATTTATTTATTTTTTTACTCCCCCTTTTTTCTCTGCTTGTAATCCATAAATTACCTTACTTAAACTCAATTTTACCATTAAACATTATTATTAAACTAGGTAGTAATATCATGATCCATTTCTATTCCCTATACTAATTTAATATTTGATTACATTTTTAATATTATGATTATTACCATTTATTTATTTTTTTACTCCCCCCTTTTTTCTCTGCTTGTAATCCATAAATTACCTTACTTAAACTCAATTTTACCATTAAACATTATTATTAAACTAGGTAGTAATATCATGATCCATTTCTATTCCCTATACTAATTTAATATTTGATTACATTTTTAATATTATGATTATTACCATTTATTTATTTTTTTACTCCCCCCTTTTTTCTCTGCTTGTAATCCATAAATTACCTTACTTAAACTCAATTTTACCATTAAACATTATTATTAAACTAGGTAGTAATATCATGATCAATTTCTATTCCCTATACTAATTTAATATTTGATTACATTTTTAATATTATGATTATTACCATTTATTTTTTTTTTTACTCCCCCCTTTTTTCTCTGCTTGTAATCCATAAATTACCTTACTTAAACTCAATTTTACCATTAAACATTATTATTAAACTAAGTAATAATATCATGATCCATTTCTATTCCCTATACTAATTTAATATTTGATTACATTTTTAATATTATGATTATTACCATTTATTTATTTTTTTACTCCCCCCTTTTTTCTCTGCTTGTAATCCATAAATTACCTTACTTAAACTCAATTTTACCATTAAACATTATTATTAAACTAAGTAATAATATCATGATCCATTTCTATTCCCTATACTAATTTAATATTTGATTACATTTTTAATATTATGATTATTACCATTTATTTATTTTTTTACTCCCCCCTTTTTTCTCTGCTTGTAATCCATAAATTACCTTACTTAAACTCAATTTTACCATTAAACATTATTATTAAACTAAGTAATAATATCATGATCCATTTCTATTCCCTATACTAATTTAATATTTGATTACATTTTTAATATTATGATTATTGCCATTTATTTTTTTTTTACTCCCCCCTTTTTTCTCTGCTTGTAATCCATAAATTAGCTTACTTAAACTCAATTTTACCATTAAACATTATTATTAAACTAGGTAGTAATATCATGATCCATTTCTATTCCCTATACTAATTTAATATTTGATTACATTTTTAATATTATGATTATTACCATTTATTTATTTTTTTACTCCCCCTTTTTTCTCTGCTTGTAATCCATAAATTACCTTACTTAAACTCAATTTTACCATTAAACATTATTATTAAACTAGGTAGTAATATCATGATCCATTTCTATTCCCTATACTAATTTAATATTTGATTACATTTTTAATATTATGATTATTACCATTTATTTATTTTTTTACTCCCCCCTTTTTTCTCTGCTTGTAATCCATAAATTACCTTACTTAAACTCAATTTTACCATTAAACATTATTATTAAACTAAGTAATAATATCATGATCCATTTCTATTCCCTATACTAATTTAATATTTGATTACATTTTTAATATTATGATTATTGCCATTTATTTTTTTTTTACTCCCCCCTTTTTTCTCTGCTTGTAATCCATAAATTAGCTTACTTAAACTCAATTTTACCATTAAACATTATTATTAAACTAGGTAGTAATATCATGATCCATTTCTATTCCCTATACTAATTTAATATTTGATTACATTTTTAATATTATGATTATTACCATTTATTTATTTTTTTACTCCCCCTTTTTTCTCTGCTTGTAATCCATAAATTACCTTACTTAAACTCAATTTTACCATTAAACATTATTATTAAACTAAGTAATAATATCATGATCCATTTCTATTCCCTATACTAATTTAATATTTGATTACATTTTTAATATTATGATTATTACCATTTATTTATTTTTTTACTCCCCCCTTTTTTCTCTGCTTGTAATCCATAAATTACCTTACTTAAACTCAATTTTACCATTAAACATTATTATTAAACTAAGTAATAATATCATGATCCATTTCTATTCCCTATACTAATTTAATATTTGATTACATTTTTAATATTATGATTATTACCATTTATTTATTTTTTTACTCCCCCTTTTTTCTCTGCTTGTAATCCATAAATTACCTTACTTAAACTCAATTTTACCATTAAACATTATTATTAAACTAGGTAGTAATATCATGATCCATTTCTATTCCCTATACTAATTTAATATTTGATTACATTTTTAATATTATGATTATTACCATTTATTTATTTTTTTACTCCCCCCTTTTTTCTCTGCTTGTAATCCATAAATTACCTTACTTAAACTCAATTTTACCATTAAACATTATTATTAAACTAAGTAATAATATCATGATCCATTTCTATTCCCTATACTAATTTAATATTTGATTACATTTTTAATATTATGATTATTACCATTTATTTATTTTTTTACTCCCCCCTTTTTTCTCTGCTTGTAATCCATAAATTACCTTACTTAAACTCAATTTTACCATTAAACATTATTATTAAACTAAGTAATAATATCATGATCCATTTCTATTCCCTATACTAATTTAATATTTGATTACATTTTTAATATTATGATTATTACCATTTATTTATTTTTTTACTCCCCCTTTTTTCTCTGCTTGTAATCCATAAATTACCTTACTTAAACTCAATTTTACCATTAAACATTATTATTAAACTAGGTAGTAATATCATGATCCATTTCTATTCCCTATACTAATTTAATATTTGATTACATTTTTAATATTATGATTATTGCCATTTATTTATTTTTTTACTCCCCCCTTTTTTCTCTGCTTGTAATCCATAAATTACCTTACTTAAACTCAATTTTACCATTAAACATTATTATTAAACTAAGTAATAATATCATGATCCATTTCTATTCCCTATACTAATTTAATATTTGATTACATTTTTAATATTATGATTATTACCATTTATTTATTTTTTTACTCCCCCTTTTTTCTCTGCTTGTAATCCATAAATTACCTTACTTAAACTCAATTTTACCATTAAACATTATTATTAAACTAGGTAGTAATATCATGATCCATTTCTATTCCCTATACTAATTTAATATTTGATTACATTTTTAATATTATGATTATTACCATTTATTTATTTTTTTACTCCCCCCTTTTTTCTCTGCTTGTAATCCATAAATTACCTTACTTAAACTCAATTTTACCATTAAACATTATTATTAAACTAAGTAATAATATCATGATCCATTTCTATTCCCTATACTAATTTAATATTTGATTACATTTTTAATATTATGATTATTACCATTTATTTATTTTTTTACTCCCCCTTTTTTCTCTGCTTGTAATCCATAAATTACCTTACTTAAACTCAATTTTACCATTAAACATTATTATTAAACTAGGTAGTAATATCATGATCCATTTCTATTCCCTATACTAATTTAATATTTGATTACATTTTTAATATTATGATTATTACCATTTATTTATTTTTTTACTCCCCCCTTTTTTCTCTGCTTGTAATCCATAAATTACCTTACTTAAACTCAATTTTACCATTAAACATTATTATTAAACTAGGTAGTAATATCATGATCCATTTCTATTCCCTATACTAATTTAATATTTGATTACATTTTTAATATTATGATTATTACCATTTATTTATTTTTTTACTCCCCCCTTTTTTCTCTGCTTGTAATCCATAAATTACCTTACTTAAACTCAATTTTACCATTAAACATTATTATTAAACTAGGTAGTAATATCATGATCCATTTCTATTCCCTATACTAATTTAATATTTGATTACATTTTTAATATTATGATTATTACCATTTATTTATTTTTTTACTCCCCCCTTTTTTCTCTGCTTGTAATCCATAAATTACCTTACTTAAACTCAATTTTACCATTAAACATTATTATTAAACTAGGTAGTAATATCATGATCCATTTCTATTCCCTATACTAATTTAATATTTGATTACATTTTTAATATTATGATTATTACCATTTATTTATTTTTTTACTCCCCCCTTTTTTCTCTGCTTGTAATCCATAAATTACCTTACTTAAACTCAATTTTACCATTAAACATTATTATTAAACTAGGTAGTAATATCATGATCCATTTCTATTCCCTATACTAATTTAATATTTGATTACATTTTTAATATTATGATTATTACCATTTATTTATTTTTTTACTCCCCCCTTTTTTCTCTGCTTGTAATCCATAAATTACCTTACTTAAACTCAATTTTACCATTAAACATTATTATTAAACTAGGTAGTAATATCATGATCCATTTCTATTCCCTATACTAATTTAATATTTGATTACATTTTTAATATTATGATTATTACCATTTATTTATTTTTTTACTCCCCCCTTTTTTCTCTGCTTGTAATCCATAAATTACCTTACTTAAACTCAATTTTACCATTAAACATTATTATTAAACTAGGTAGTAATATCATGATCCATTTCTATTCCCTATACTAATTTAATATTTGATTACATTTTTAATATTATGATTATTACCATTTATTTATTTTTTTACTCCCCCCTTTTTTCTCTGCTTGTAATCCATAAATTACCTTACTTAAACTCAATTTTACCATTAAACATTATTATTAAACTAGGTAGTAATATCATGATCCATTTCTATTCCCTATACTAATTTAATATTTGATTACATTTTTAATATTATGATTATTACCATTTATTTATTTTTTTACTCCCCCCTTTTTTCTCTGCTTGTAATCCATAAATTACCTTACTTAAACTCAATTTTACCATTAAACATTATTATTAAACTAGGTAGTAATATCATGATCCATTTCTATTCCCTATACTAATTTAATATTTGATTACATTTTTAATATTATGATTATTACCATTTATTTATTTTTTTACTCCCCCCTTTTTTCTCTGCTTGTAATCCATAAATTACCTTACTTAAACTCAATTTTACCATTAAACATTATTATTAAACTAGGTAGTAATATCATGATCCATTTCTATTCCCTATACTAATTTAATATTTGATTACATTTTTAATATTATGATTATTACCATTTATTTATTTTTTTACTCCCCCCTTTTTTCTCTGCTTGTAATCCATAAATTACCTTACTTAAACTCAATTTTACCATTAAACATTATTATTAAACTAAGTAATAATATCATGATCCATTTCTATTCCCTATACTAATTTAATATTTGATTACATTTTTAATATTATGATTATTGCCATTTATTTTTTTTTTACTCCCCCCTTTTTTCTCTGCTTGTAATCCATAAATTACCTTACTTAAACTCAATTTTACCATTAAACATTATTATTAAACTAGGTAGTAATATCATGATCCATTTCTATTCCCTATACTAATTTAATATTTGATTACATTTTTAATATTATGATTATTACCATTTATTTATTTTTTTACTCCCCCTTTTTTCTCTGCTTGTAATCCATAAATTACCTTACTTAAACTCAATTTTACCATTAAACATTATTATTAAACTAAGTAATAATATCATGATCCATTTCTATTCCCTATACTAATTTAATATTTGATTACATTTTTAATATTATGATTATTACCATTTATTTATTTTTTTACTCCCCCCTTTTTTCTCTGCTTGTAATCCATAAATTACCTTACTTAAACTCAATTTTACCATTAAACATTATTATTAAACTAAGTAATAATATCATGATCCATTTCTATTCCCTATACTAATTTAATATTTGATTACATTTTTAATATTATGATTATTACCATTTATTTATTTTTTTACTCCCCCCTTTTTTCTCTGCTTGTAATCCATAAATTACCTTACTTAAACTCAATTTTACCATTAAACATTATTATTAAACTAAGTAATAATATCATGATCCATTTCTATTCCCTATACTAATTTAATATTTGATTACATTTTTAATATTATGATTATTACCATTTATTTATTTTTTTACTCCCCCCTTTTTTCTCTGCTTGTAATCCATAAATTACCTTACTTAAACTCAATTTTACCATTAAACATTATTATTAAACTAGGTAGTAATATCATGATCCATTTCTATTCCCTATACTAATTTAATATTTGATTACATTTTTAATATTATGATTATTACCATTTATTTATTTTTTTACTCCCCCCTTTTTTCTCTGCTTGTAATCCATAAATTACCTTACTTAAACTCAATTTTACCATTAAACATTATTATTAAACTAGGTAGTAATATCATGATCCATTTCTATTCCCTATACTAATTTAATATTTGATTACATTTTTAATATTATGATTATTACCATTTATTTATTTTTTTACTCCCCCCTTTTTTCTCTGCTTGTAATCCATAAATTACCATTACTTAAACTCAATTTTACCATTAAACATTATTATTAAACTAAGTAATAATATCATGATCCATTTCTATTCCCTATACTAATTTAATATTTGATTACATTTTTAATATTATGATTATTGCCATTTATTTTTTTTTACTCCCCCCCTTTTTTCTCTGCTTGTAATCCATAAATTACCTTACTTAAACTCAATTTTACCATTAAACATTATTATTAAACTAGGTAGTAATATCATGATCCATTTCTATTCCCTATACTAATTTAATATTTGATTACATTTTTAATATTATGATTATTGCCATTTATTTATTTTTTACTCCCCCCTTTTTTCTCTGCTTGTAATCCATAAATTACCTTACTTAAACTCAATTTTACCATTAAACATTATTATTAAACTAGGTAGTA
>NC_136495.1:152999250-153019840 GCF_053919585.1 Euprymna scolopes | reverse complement strand
AAACTCAATTTTACCATTAAACATTATTATTAAACTAAGTAATAATATCATGATCCATTTCTATTCCCTATACTAATTTAATATTTGATTACATTTTTAATATTAATGATTATTACCATTTATTTATTTTTTTACTCCCCCCTTTTTTTCTCTGCTTGTAATCATAATTACCTTACTTAAACTCAATTTTACCATTAAACATTATTATTAAACTAAGTAATAATATCATGATCCATTTCTATTCCCTATACTAATTTAATATTTGATTACATTTTTAATATTATGATTATTACCATTTATTTATTTTTTTACTCCCCCTTTTTTCTCTGCTTGTAATCCATAAATTACCTTACTTAAACTCAATTTTACCATTAAACATTATTATTAAACTAAGTAATAATATCATGATCCATTTCTATTCCCTATACTAATTTAATATTTGATTACATTTTTAATATTATGATTATTACCATTTATTTATTTTTTTACTCCCCCTTTTTTCTCTGCTTGTAATCCATAAATTACCTTACTTAAACTCAATTTTACCATTAAACATTATTATTAAACTAGTAGTAATATCATGATCCATTTCTATTCCCTATACTAATTTAATATTTGATTACATTTTTAATATTATGATTATTACCATTTATTTATTTTTTTACTCCCCCTTTTTTCTCTGCTTGTAATCCATAAATTACCTTACTTAAACTCAATTTTACCATTAAACATTATTATTAAACTAAGTAATAATATCATGATCCATTTCTATTCCCTATACTAATTTAATATTTGATTACATTTTTAATATTATGATTATTACCATTTATTTATTTTTTTACTCCCCCTTTTTTCTCTGCTTGTAATCCATAAATTACCTTACTTAAACTCAATTTTACCATTAAACATTATTATTAAACTAGGTAGTAATATCATGATCCATTTCTATTCCCTATACTAATTTAATATTTGATTACATTTTTAATATTATGATTATTACCATTTATTTATTTTTTTACTCCCCCTTTTTTCTCTGCTTGTAATCCATAAATTACCTTACTTAAACTCAATTTTACCATTAAACATTATTATTAAACTAGGTAGTAATATCATGATCCATTTCTATTCCCTATACTAATTTAATATTTGATTACATTTTTAATATTATGATTATTACCATTTATTTATTTTTTTACTCCCCCCTTTTTTCTCTGCTTGTAATCCATAAATTACCTTACTTAAACTCAATTTTACCATTAAACATTATTATTAAACTAGGTAGTAATATCATGATCCATTTCTATTCCCTATACTAATTTAATATTTGATTACATTTTTAATATTATGATTATTACCATTTATTTATTTTTTTACTCCCCCCTTTTTTCTCTGCTTGTAATCCATAAATTACCTTACTTAAACTCAATTTTACCATTAAACATTATTATTAAACTAGGTAGTAATATCATGATCCATTTCTATTCCCTATACTAATTTAATATTTGATTACATTTTTAATATTATGATTATTACCATTTATTTATTTTTTTACTCCCCCCTTTTTTCTCTGCTTGTAATCCATAAATTACCTTACTTAAACTCAATTTTACCATTAAACATTATTATTAAACTAGGTAGTAATATCATGATCCATTTCTATTCCCTATACTAATTTAATATTTGATTACATTTTTAATATTATGATTATTACCATTTATTTATTTTTTTACTCCCCCCTTTTTTCTCTGCTTGTAATCCATAAATTACCTTACTTAAACTCAATTTTACCATTAAACATTATTATTAAACTAGGTAGTAATATCATGATCCATTTCTATTCCCTATACTAATTTAATATTTGATTACATTTTTAATATTATGATTATTACCATTTATTTATTTTTTTACTCCCCCCTTTTTTCTCTGCTTGTAATCCATAAATTACCTTACTTAAACTCAATTTTACCATTAAACATTATTATTAAACTAGGTAGTAATATCATGATCCATTTCTATTCCCTATACTAATTTAATATTTGATTACATTTTTAATATTATGATTATTACCATTTATTTATTTTTTTACTCCCCCCTTTTTTCTCTGCTTGTAATCCATAAATTACCTTACTTAAACTCAATTTTACCATTAAACATTATTATTAAACTAGGTAGTAATATCATGATCCATTTCTATTCCCTATACTAATTTAATATTTGATTACATTTTTAATATTATGATTATTACCATTTATTTATTTTTTTACTCCCCCCTTTTTTCTCTGCTTGTAATCCATAAATTACCTTACTTAAACTCAATTTTACCATTAAACATTATTATTAAACTAGGTAGTAATATCATGATCCATTTCTATTCCCTATACTAATTTAATATTTGATTACATTTTTAATATTATGATTATTACCATTTATTTATTTTTTTACTCCCCCCTTTTTTCTCTGCTTGTAATCCATAAATTACCTTACTTAAACTCAATTTTACCATTAAACATTATTATTAAACTAGGTAGTAATATCATGATCCATTTCTATTCCCTATACTAATTTAATATTTGATTACATTTTTAATATTATGATTATTACCATTTATTTATTTTTTTACTCCCCCCTTTTTTCTCTGCTTGTAATCCATAAATTACCTTACTTAAACTCAATTTTACCATTAAACATTATTATTAAACTAGGTAGTAATATCATGATCCATTTCTATTCCCTATACTAATTTAATATTTGATTACATTTTTAATATTATGATTATTGCCATTTATTTATTTTTTTACTCCCCCCTTTTTTCTCTGCTTGTAATCCATAAATTACCTTACTTAAACTCAATTTTACCATTAAACATTATTATTAAACTAGGTAGTAATATCATGATCCATTTCTATTCCCTATACTAATTTAATATTTGATTACATTTTTAATATTATGATTATTACCATTTATTTATTTTTTTACTCCCCCTTTTTTCTCTGCTTGTAATCCATAAATTACCTTACTTAAACTCAATTTTACCATTAAACATTATTATTAAACTAAGTAATAATATCATGATCCATTTCTATTCCCTATACTAATTTAATATTTGATTACATTTTTAATATTATGATTATTACCATTTATTTATTTTTTTACTCCCCCCTTTTTTCTCTGCTTGTAATCCATAAATTACCTTACTTAAACTCAATTTTACCATTAAACATTATTATTAAACTAAGTAATAATATCATGATCCATTTCTATTCCCTATACTAATTTAATATTTGATTACATTTTTAATATTATGATTATTACCATTTATTTATTTTTTTACTCCCCCCTTTTTTCTCTGCTTGTAATCCATAAATTACCTTACTTAAACTCAATTTTACCATTAAACATTATTATTAAACTAAGTAATAATATCATGATCCATTTCTATTCCCTATACTAATTTAATATTTGATTACATTTTTAATATTATGATTATTACCATTTATTTATTTTTTTACTCCCCCCTTTTTTCTCTGCTTGTAATCCATAAATTACCTTACTTAAACTCAATTTTACCATTAAACATTATTATTAAACTAGGTAGTAATATCATGATCCATTTCTATTCCCTATACTAATTTAATATTTGATTACATTTTTAATATTATGATTATTACCATTTATTTATTTTTTTACTCCCCCCTTTTTTCTCTGCTTGTAATCCATAAATTACCTTACTTAAACTCAATTTTACCATTAAACATTATTATTAAACTAGGTAGTAATATCATGATCCATTTCTATTCCCTATACTAATTTAATATTTGATTACATTTTTAATATTATGATTATTACCATTTATTTATTTTTTTACTCCCCCCTTTTTTCTCTGCTTGTAATCCATAAATTACCATTACTTAAACTCAATTTTACCATTAAACATTATTATTAAACTAAGTAATAATATCATGATCCATTTCTATTCCCTATACTAATTTAATATTTGATTACATTTTTAATATTATGATTATTGCCATTTATTTTTTTTTACTCCCCCCCTTTTTTCTCTGCTTGTAATCCATAAATTACCTTACTTAAACTCAATTTTACCATTAAACATTATTATTAAACTAGGTAGTAATATCATGATCCATTTCTATTCCCTATACTAATTTAATATTTGATTACATTTTTAATATTATGATTATTGCCATTTATTTATTTTTTACTCCCCCCTTTTTTCTCTGCTTGTAATCCATAAATTACCTTACTTAAACTCAATTTTACCATTAAACATTATTATTAAACTAGGTAGTAATATCATGATCCATTTCTATTCCCTATACTAATTTAATATTTGATTACATTTTTAATATTATGATTATTACCATTTATTTATTTTTTTACTCCCCCCTTTTTTCTCTGCTTGTAATCCATAATTTACCTTACTTAAACTCAATTTTACCATTAAACATTATTATTAAACTAAGTAATAATATCATGATCCATTTCTATTCCCTATACTAATTTAATATTTGATTACATTTTTAATATTATGATTATTGCCATTTATTTTTTTTTTACTCCCCCCTTTTTTCTCTGCTTGTAATCCATAAATTACCTTACTTAAACTCAATTTTACCATTAAACATTATTATTAAACTAGGTAGTAATATCATGATCAATTTCTATTCCCTATACTAATTTAATATTTGATTACATTTTTAATATTATGATTATTGCCATTTATTTTTTTTTTACTCCCCCTTTTTTCTCTGCTTGTAATCCATAAATTACCTTACTTAAACTCAATTTTACCATTAAACATTATTATTAAACTAAGTAATAATATCATGATCCATTTCTATTCCCTATACTAATTTAATATTTGATTACATTTTTAATATTATGATTATTACCATTTATTTATTTTTTTACTCCCCCCTTTTTTCTCTGCTTGTAATCCATAAATTACCTTACTTAAACTCAATTTTACCATTAAACATTATTATTAAACTAGGTAGTAATATCATGATCCATTTCTATTCCCTATACTAATTTAATATTTGATTACATTTTTAATATTATGATTATTGCCATTTATTTTTATTTTACTCCCCCTTTTTTTCTCTGCTTGTAATCCATAAATTACCTTACTTAAACTCAATTTTACCATTAAACATTATTATTAAACTAAGTAATAATATCATGATCCATTTCTATTCCCTATACTAATTTAATATTTGATTACATTTTTAATATTATGATTATTGCCATTTATTTATTTTTTTACTCCCCCCCTTTTTTCTCTGCTTGTAATCCATAAATTACCTTACTTAAACTCAATTTTACCATTAAACATTATTATTAAACTAGGTAGTAATATCATGATCCATTTCTATTCCCTATACTAATTTAATATTTGATTACATTTTTAATATTATGATTATTACCATTTATTTATTTTTTTACTCCCCCCTTTTTTCTCTGCTTGTAATCCATAAATTACCTTACTTAAACTCAATTTTACCATTAAACATTATTATTAAACTAGGTAGTAATATCATGATCCATTTCTATTCCCTATACTAATTTAATATTTGATTACATTTTTAATATTATGATTATTACCATTTATTTATTTTTTTACTCCCCCCTTTTTTCTCTGCTTGTAATCCATAAATTACCTTACTTAAACTCAATTTTACCATTAAACATTATTATTAAACTAAGTAATAATATCATGATCCATTTCTATTCCCTATACTAATTTAATATTTGATTACATTTTTAATATTATGATTATTACCATTTATTTATTTTTTTACTCCCCCCTTTTTTCTCTGCTTGTAATCCATAAATTACCTTACTTAAACTCAATTTTACCATTAAACATTATTATTAAACTAGGTAGTAATATCATGATCCATTTCTATTCCCTATACTAATTTAATATTTGATTACATTTTTAATATTATGATTATTACCATTTATTTATTTTTTTACTCCCCCCTTTTTTCTCTGCTTGTAATCCATAAATTACCTTACTTAAACTCAATTTTACCATTAAACATTATTATTAAACTAAGTAATATCATGATCCATTTCTATTCTCTATACTAATTTAATATTTGATTCTTCCTTCACTTCTAATTATATAATATAGATGTACTCTCTTTTATTTTATTTATTTATTTTAATTTTATTTTTTATGTATTTATTTTTTTCTTATCACTCCAAAGTAAAATAATATATTATGTGTTATATATTAACATACTTACCTTCGTTTTTCATAGTAAACATTAATTTAGATATATTTTGCCATTCTATATGCTATCAATATCTAAGTTCATTAGGCAGATATAACAAGTTTTTATTTATTCTGTTTATTTTTCATTAGCTAATTATATTTATATAATATTTATCTTCCTATGGAATACTTAAAATAATACTTAAAATTATGCTATTAAGGTAGTTACATACATACATATACACAAACATATACATATAAATACATCTACATATACACACATACACACACATACATATATATATATATTTATTTTTTTTTTTTTTTCCAAATCATGTTTTAAGTCAGTTGGTTACTTATTACATCTAATTTAACCACTTATAAATTACTATTATAGAATTTAATACTATTTATATTATATCCTAACATGATAATTTGAAGTCATACTAAATAGTACAACCTAAACACCCCTTTTTATTTACTGTTAAAATTATTTTTAAAATCATTCTTATATTTAATTTAGATTTAATTGTTTACCTAACCTTTAATATTACATTAAAGTTATTATTTTCATTTTTATTCTCAACTTTATTTATTTACATTTCGGTCACCATAAATCAAAATGAACTTTACTTGCTAAGTATGTTAATTCCATTTCAATTTAATAATTTTACTAATCTGGTTTTAGTCGCGATAATACATATTTTGATTTATGCAAACAATTTTGAATTACTTCCTGGCGTTTGTTAAGAAGGTTTTCTTTAGATATTATTATATGATACGATTCGAGATTGCAAATGTCACATCGGCCCGACTTATTCGGTGAGCATTTACTAGCACTATCCAATATCGACCATTTCAAGTTGTATTCAATTTTGTTTTTCCTTAATCCCATAATCCAATTTGCTAATCATTTTGTTTTCTTCTTATTGTCCACATGTAGTATTTTGAAGGATGCTATATGATTATTAAATCTTTCTTTAAAGCTACAATCTGTGGCCCCAATATATGTTCTAATTCTGTTATCTGTAACATCACATTTATATACTACATTAAAAATGAGGCATTTATCTTCTATTGGACATTCGTCAATATTCCTACAATTGAAAAGTGAATTCACTTCAATATTTTGATTATTCAATAATCCTCCATTCGTCTCTTTGTTTATTTTTGCATTGTTATAACTTATAATAGTTTTAACTAAGTTAGTCGACGTCGAAAAAGATAATTTAACATTATTCCGGTTTATAATTTTACTTAGACTATTTCCAGTAGGGAAATTCTTATCGATAATTTGAAAAAATTCTTTTGGTAAATGATTTTTTATATGTGCACTGTAAGGAGGATTGAACAAAACCCATCTTCTACGTCTATTTTTTATTCCCATTAATATTTTTCCTACTATTTGTATAATTGGATTTGCCATATTGTATGATGGTTTAGGTTTTGATATTTTACTTCCTCTGATGCTTTATTTACATTGTTAATATATTTTATTTCGCCTTTATATCTGGCTAGTGTTTCGTTGTAATATTCTTTCTTATTATAAAAATTTCCTCATTTTGGGATAATATGGAAATTCTTTTTGATATACTAGGTATAATTGCTTTTTTCATTGATATTCAATATAAATATTTGGTTTATATTTTGAAGGAGTTGGGGAAAAAGGAACCAAATATAATGCTCTATTTTTCATGAACTCTGGAAGTAGAAATTTAGAAAGGATTAGTCAAAGGATATATAATTTCTTTAAAGATATTGACTTAAAGATAAAAATCATAAAGTAGTTAATTTCCTAGATGTCACCCTGAATCTAATTAACAACACGTATGAACCTTATCATAAACCCAATCAAACTGTATACTATATTGACTATAAATCAAACCACCCAATATCAATGAAAAAAGCAATTATACCTTGTATATCAAAAAGAATTTCAGCCATTTCCGGGACTGCTTTCATATCCCCTACACTACTGTTAAAAATATACATGAAATAAAGTAATGTTTATATCATAAACGGTTTAAATTATTTCCGGGACTGACTTCATATCCCTCTACCCACTGTTTAAAATATACTTGAAATCAAGCAATGTTTAAATCATAAACTGGTCAATTCGATATGTCATAATGTGGCTAAAATAAATGTGCAATTGTTTTAAATGTGTGATTTACAAGAATTTACAGTTTTTTATAATAATTGAAAACTTTACATTAGAACACACACAAACACACACATATACATATATACATATATATATATGTGTATATATATATGTATATATATATATATATATATATATATATATATTGAAGGAGTTGGGGAGAAAGGAACCAAATATAAAGAGAGGTTTGTATAGAGATGATGCTCTATTTTTCATGAACTCTGGAAGTAGAAATTTAGAAAGGATTAGTCAAAGGATAGATAATTTCTTTAAAGATATTGACTTAAAGATAACTATAGATAAAAATCATAAAGTAGTTAATTTCCTAGATGTCACCCTGAATCTAATTAACAACACGTATGAACCTTATCATTAACCTAATCAAACGTTATACTATATTGATTATAAATCAAACCACCCAATATCAATGAAAAAAGCAATTATACCTTGTATATCAAAAAGAATTTCCAAGGTGGTAATCCAAGAAGGAGACTCCAAATAATACGAATAACCAATTCCTCAACTCCTTCAAAATATAAACCAAATATTTATATTGAATATCAATGAAAAAGGCAATTATACCTAGTATATCAAAAAGAATTTCCAAGGTGATAATCCAAGAAGAAGACTCCAAATAATACGAATAACGAATAACCAATTCTCATCTCCAAAATTCAGAATCACAATATATATATATATATATATATATATATATATATATATATATACAGACGCTCTATGAATATTAATGCACAACAATAAACACACACATCTACTTTACATATAAGTCTGTTTGAAGTTAGCAAGTAAATTTATGCAACTTGAATTTGTTTAAAAAAAAATGTTTGTCAAGTATATGTAAATTCCAAACTGGAATTCAGTTTTCCAATAGTTTCAAACAATTTCGTTAAGACGATTATTTAGACTCTTCGGACTACTGTCTTCATGTTATTTGTACAACGCTTTGGCCGATGTCGCATTCAAGATTAGAACAGTAGCAGAATCCAAATAAGACAAACAATCCTCATCTCAAAATTCAATACTCGTTCATCACGAAATAATTAAATCATAAACAAAATATCAATAATAGGACAAATAATTAGATATTCACATATTAATATATTGATTCGTTCTTCTCAGAAAGAACTAGAGATCAAGTATCGATTAATGTTATTACTTTTTTTTAATGTAACAGGTTCAATGTTCTAAGATGATCATTTTAATTGTTCCTCATCGATTTGCTTTACTGTTATGTTTACCACTTTCATATAATTTCATCTTAACAATTGCCCATCGATTTACAATTGAATTCAGATAGGAAATTAATGGTGGTCATTTCTAGAGGTGCACCGATTAATCGGCAGGTAATCGATCTTATCGGCCACTTTGCCGATTACTCAGTAACCAGTTGATCGGCTGATTAATTAATTCTCTCCTTATTAAATTTAAACCATTTCATCAATGCTAAGTGGATAGACTGCCAATTTAGCTTAATATTTGTTAAGTGTCTGGCTGTTACTTTGGCTTTTTATCTTTTGTTTTACTTTATTAAATAAAAGTACAAAATGAAAAGTAAAATTTACAATTCTTAAATTGATTTATACGACACAATCACGTTGATACACCGGTTCTTGTGCCAGGTCACCGAAGTTAAGCAACGTTGGGCCCTGCCAGTATCAAATGGGTGACCATTTGGGAAGGCGAAGCGCTGTATGTAACACATGGTAAAAATACCAGGTTGGGAAATTGGCACAGTCAATCCTTCTCTCGACGGTAGATGGGACTCTCCTAAGCAATTGTATGTAACCCATCTAGTGATGGCGTCAGAATAAAAAATACCTTAGCAAAGCATCAAGTATTTCCAGCCATTAAAAAAAAACATGAAAGATTCCGCAGAATTTGTTCTCGTTTCACCTGCGCTTACTGACATTGGACGAAACAGTTCTTTCTTTTTCTTTTTTCTTTTCTAAATTAATTTAAACAACTAGATGAGAACAAATGATCACAAGTACAAATTCTCATCGTGCAGTTCTTCATAGCTGAAGATGACTAGTTAGTGTATCGGTGTTTTATCAGTGTTGTAGCATTCCACATTCAGTGTGGAAAGTTTTCCTGACTACAAGCACAAATTCTAATAAATAAATAACTGTAATCTGAACTTCTGCTTTTACTGGGGCATGTTGTAGTGGTTACATCTGCTCTGCATCTACTGCTGATCTACTTCATCTTCTATTCTTGCTACCTGCCTCGTCTACTCTCATATTCTTATCAGTATTTAAAGTTTAATACTTTGAAGTTTCTTCATTCTCATGACACACCCTATTCTTCGCAGGTTTATACACATTGTCACATGTACTAAAGAGCCTCTTACTCTTCACGGATGAAAGTGGTGCACTTAAATGTTTTGAAGTCAGTTTACCTAGCAGTCGTAATGAAGCTACATAATGATCAAGTTAGTTTACCTATCAGTATTACCACTGATATGGTTGAAGTTCTGTTATTTGCTTTGGTGATTTCTTCAAATGGATTCGGTAACTGGACAATTTTTGGAACAAGTCTCCAATAGTAAGTTGTTAAGGTAAGAATCTTGTTATCAACAGCAAACATTACAAGAGCTTTTCCTTGCTTTAAATTAATTTTCAGCATATATATAGCATGTTGAATTCCACTGTGTGGTTACATATTGAATGAGTTTGCTTTTCCAGACTAAGCTGATCCTGTATTTCAATTAATTTTCTAATTGCTAATGTAGAGTGATTCAAGTGAGTGACTACATTTTTGTTATAATGATTGTCTTTAAAGTCTGTTGGGAAAATAATGAGTCATTTATTAAGAGTTGTAATAGATGCATGGAATATGGGTGAGTCTAAAAAATATTTACTTACACCAGAAACCATATTTCTTAATCATAAGAAAACTATTATAATGGAATGACCTCCATACAATAATATACAGACAATGTACATATACTCCTCCGTGAATAAGAGTTCCAAAACATCGAGAGAGACAGACTCTCGCCTTGTATTCCCTATGTAAATAAACCTTTGTATTAACCCTAAGTGAATGTCCTGTGTTATGAATATGTCAAGAAAGATATATCACAACCTTTTTCGGAACTGTATACTCATCCAGAACATTGTGCTATTCTTCACTTATTTTTGCATCTGTTTGTCTATCTGGAAATGGAGCAACTCTAAGCACATGCATTGTTTAAAGTTATTTGAAAGTCTATGACCTGTCAAACTCAAAATTTTTTAGTTATGCCCAAAGCCAATTTCTGTGGTGGGCATTAAAGTCACCAAATACATGTATTTGGGCACTAGTGTTCCGGGAGAGTGCTATATCTATGCTGTCAGAGACATGATTGATTATAGTACAGTTCTGGGTTGATGGAGAGCGATAAAGAAAATAGAGGTAGCAAAAGAAATGTTGTAAAGTTAGTTTAAAGCACATGAAGGACATGGTCACCTGATTCTAGTTTTGATTCCCTAGACATGGGGAGGGTGTTACAAATATAGACTCCAAGTGCATGCATGTGTCTGTCACAGTCCTTATGACAAAGTGGAAGATAACCAGACATTTAAAGATGTTAGATGGGATGGAGGAGTGCAAGTTAGTTTAATTTAGTGCTAAGAAATCCGGGGAGTTTGCTAAGAGAAATGATTCTACATCATCTAAGTTAAGTCCTTGAATATTTGTAAATGCAAGCCTCAAGGGAGGAGGCGAATGTTTTGAGTGTGTGTCTGGTTTGAACGTTTTTTTGGATTTAGCTGTTATTTCATTTTATTTCATAGTTTTAGATCTAGGGTGAGGTGCTAGGCAAAACGGATGTGCATAGCCATCATCATGCAACACGAGTAGGCCATCAGCCGGCTTGTTATCCACAGGAATGTAGCCTCGGAAATGCCCACCAGAGATGACTGAAGGGTCCCTTTCCATGCACTACATGGCACTACAAACATCCCGATATTATACAACTGATAACAGAGCAGCCGCTGTAAGTGCTACCAAAGAGTTAGGGCTCCTGTACTATCAGTCAGAACCAGCAACTGTCAAAGCGGTACCCTCAAACCTGTTTAACAGGAGTGGCCTAGTACAATCATGTTAGTATGCAGGTGTAGGGGAAAGGAATAAGGCAAATGTGGAGGACAGCATTCATTCAGGAAACAAGGTTAAGCACTGGGCGTCTTTAATGAGTCCCTGCAGCCACAACTCTGCTCCTGGCAAAGGAGGAATATGGAAGCCGGGCGATAGGCAGAACCTATCTACTCCTTAAACAGTTTGTAAACCGGTGATTTGATCAAGTCACCAGCTCTAGGGAGGTTGTCGTCCAGGGCTGAAGAGACCTCCATCCCACGTTTGGTGCCAAGATGTATGAGGTCAGTGGCACAGGTTTACAAATCGGAGTTTCCTTCTCCTAAATGGATGATCTGATAAGATCTATGGGTCCATCAGCACCGAGAGGGTTTTCCTCATGCCTGCTTTCAAAGCCAGGTATGTCTATGCCCCCACATGGATACTTAGAATTAATAGAGTTAGTATCAAAGAATTAGTATCTGCTTTGAAGTTACACTCCTCAAAATAGGGTTTAGATTCGAAGATGTGGTTACGTTTTGAAAGGAGGTATGATTGAGTATGGAGTGTACATTCGAGGTTAATATCTACTAGGGGAAAAGAAAAAGAATATGGTTTTTGGATTAGAGATAAATTAGAAAATCATAGTAAAGGATTAGGGTATGTTTCGAAATGTGCTTAGGTGTTAGTTTTCATGTAAAGATAATCACCAGTATGTTTCCCATCTAAGTGAAAGAAAGATATAGTTTGCTAGTTAATATAGACCATTTATAATCTAGACACAAAACTCTGGCTAATAGGTATCTATTTTATAGATAATACGTAGAGTATAAATATAGGTTAAGTTAATGCATGCCTTAGCAATAGAATTCTATAGATGTTTAGTATTTATCGATTTTTAAAGAGGTCAGCCTCCTATTGTATAGGGCTGAAAGCTAAAACCCCCTTCCAAGGTACGTGCAAAATATGTGATTTTGCATCAGCTTGGGGAGAAGAGCAATTGTTATTTCGCCCACTTGGAACAGGAGATATGATATACTTACAAGAATACAGCATTAATATACAATATGGATTAGGGGAGGTTTTCGGGGTCTAAGGGTTTGTAACGTTTTCATGCAAAATAGACATAGGCAGGGGTCTTGGACGCAAAGCTTATCTCTTTAAAGCAGACATTTATAAATAACTTTGTGCCAGTTATTTTAGTAACATACATCAGTATTAATATATATGTGGCCCATATAGGCCTTATATTTAAACATTACACTTAGTCATAGAATGATATATTAAATTAGTAAATTAGAGCAGGAAAACAGGTTTCCATTTCTTTTCAGCTTATCAGCACTGAGGACTCTTTTATATTTATGAAAACTTATATTTTATTTAATTATGTATCTTAGGAGATAAAGATGGAAAATTAGATTAAAGTGCTGTGGTTAGAAGCAAGAAAGAGAAGTCTTACCGTGGGTGCTCAGCAAGTGAGTTCAGGCGAAGAAAAGGAAGAACAAACATGGCGGCCAGCATTTTTATTTTGTCCGTTCTCGCATAATCTCGTGTGTGCGTGAAGATGGAAACTATAAAACGATGTTCATTTCTCGGTGCTGGGAGATGATTCCCGATCAGCCAGGAGAGAAGGCAACGAGAGTAGAGACAGAGGACTGTAGCGATAATCTTTCTTAAACATTCCGTTTGTGTATTTGAGGTGACCCCCCCCCCATTTTACTTCAAGCTATTTCGGCGATGGCCAACGCAGGCTTAAGCAACATGATTAAGCCTTTTAATGGCGACGGTGATGTGGTGGTGTGGCTTAAAAAAGTGGACCTTGTAGCAAGGATTCAGAAGCTGGATGATGTGGCCGCAGTAATACCACTGTTCCTAGAAGGGGACGCACTGGCCCTCTATTTGGAGCTCAGCGAGTGAGAACAGGGTGATGCAGACGCCATCAAGGGTCGACTGATCGAAACTTTTGCAGAAGGGCCTTTCGAGGCCTTTAATAAGTTGAAAGAGAAGAGGTGGACTGGTGAATCTGTTGATGTCTACGCGAATGAGATAAGGAGATGGTTTGAGTTGTCGGGCATCAGGGGACATGCCACGAGTAACGTAGTCAAGATGACTTTTGTTCCCGGGTTCCCGGAAGAGATATCGAAAAGGTGGCAGCAGGTACCGGGAGTGGAGACGCTGGATGTGAGTGAGCTGCTTAAAACTGCAAAAATCTTGGTGAGCACCCAGCCCACGGAGCCTGGAGGAACCACAGCAACGGTACAGCAGGATGTGGGCAGGAATCTGCCAAACCCGGGGATGGCATGCTTCGAATGCGGGGGACCACACATGAGAAGAGACTGCAGGAAGTTCTTGCAATGGACAGTGTGTTACAAATGCAATCGAAGAGGCAATTTAGCGGTAAAATGCACAAGTTCCGGAAACTGACGAGGGGAGGCCGATGCACCAGCGGCCGCCCCGATTCGAGAATAGAGGTGCACCCGCAGCAGATGCCCAAACAGAAGATTGCGGTGGAAGGACGGGAAGTTATGGCTCTGATTGACACTGGCTGCACCACTACCATGGTGCACACTACCTTGGTCGGAAGATGGAAAGGGAAGGGTGAAGTAGTGGCATTCGATGGGTCGCGAGTGAAGTGTCGAGGGAGGAAGACCTTCACTATTGATATTGCTGAACGTCGGATGAGGGTCCATGCAATTGTCACTGATCGCCTGCTGCCTAGCGTCCAAGCCATCATTGGAATGGATGTTATATGCTGCCTTGGAGGTGTTACCATCACATGTGACAACGTGAGGTTCGGACTAGCTGAGTGCGCGGTGATGGAGAACGCCCCCAGAGGGATCAACAAGGCCAGGGAGGAAAGAAAATTGTCGATCAAAGATCAGGACTTCCAAGCCGAATTCGATGGAGAGCGGTGGACGGTGGAGTGGGCATGGAAACATCAAGCGCCATCGCTGACAAACAGGGTGGCGTGCTACACAAATTCGCTTAGAGGAGGGGCGAGAAAGGAGTTTGAGCAGGAAGTCGGCCGATGGATTGAGGGGATACTGATGCCTTGGACGGATGATGTGGAGTCGGGCATTTTGCCGTTGATGGCCGTTCTGCAAACAACTAAAGGGAAAGTAAGACCGGTCCTGGATTTCCAAGAGCTGAACGGCCATGTTAATTGCCATACGGGAGGCGACACCGTAGATGTGTGCAGTTAGACCATTAGGGTATGGAGGCAGATGAATGGCGCATCTACGTTGGTAGATCTAAAATCTGCCTATTTGCAACTCCATGTTGCCAAGAAGCTCTGGAAATATCAGTTAGTCAAGTAGAAAGGCAAAACCTACTGCCTTACGCGAGTGGCGTTCGGGTTAAATTCGGCACCCAAGATTATGTCAACTATCCTCAGGAAGATTCTGGAGACAATGGGAAAGGGAGATGGGGTAGTGAGCTCATACATAGACGACATTCTGGTGAATGAGACTGTGGTAACTGCCAAGGAGGTGGTGGCTCATTCGAAGAGGTTCGAGCTGGTCGCCAAAGAGCCGGAAAAATTAGACGGAGGGGCTGCTTTGAGCCTAAAACTGAAACAAGGTGCGTCAGGCGGCCTAGAGTTTCACAGGGGAAACGAGATCCCACAACTGAAGCAGGAGCTCAACAGACGTGAACTTTTTTCCATATGCGGAAAGTTGATCGGACATTACCCCATTGCTAGCTGGCTTAGACCAGCATGCAGCTACATAAAGAGACACGCCGAAGGACGAGGATGGAATTATAAGATGGGAGAAAGAACGGTTGCCATGATGGAAGAGCTCCTGAAAGAAGCAGAACGGCAAGACCCAGTCCGGGGAACCTGGAACATACCACGAACATTGGATGGAGTCGTGTGGTGCGATGCGAGCAGCATTGCAACAGGGGTCGTTTTGGAAATTGGAGGAGTAGTTGCAGAAGATACAGCCTGGTTGAGAAAAAAGAATGACGTCAGCCACATCAATGTGCCGGAATTAGACACGACAATAAAAGGAGTCAATCTGGCCTTGAAATGGGGACTACATGACATCTGCATCAAAACAGACTCTGCCACGGTGTTTGCTTGGCTAAAGTCTCTCATTTCAAGCGAAAAAAGGATAAAAACGAAAGGGGCTGCGGAGATGTTAGTGAAGCGCAGGCTTGAGGTGCTGGCTGAGCTGATGCAAGAGTTTTGTTTGAAGCTTCGTGTAGACATGGTGGCTTCTGAAAAGAACCGAGCAGATGCTCTCACGAGAGTGAAGAAGAGTTGGCTGTTGCCAAAGAAAGATGTTGTTGCTGCATCGGATCTAGATGATGTTGGCGTGCGAGAACTGCACAATTTGCACCATATGGGGGTAGAAAGGACTTGGTACTTAGTGAAAAAAGTCGATCCGAGGATCACCAAGGAGCAAGTGAGGTAAGTGGTCAAGACATGCGACAGATGTCAGTCGATTGATCCTGCTCCAAGCACGCATGAAGCTGGCCAATTGGAGGTGAGTGGGACCTGGGAGAGACTGGCATGCAATGTCACCCATTACAGGGGTGGACTTTACCTGACCATGATTGACTGTGGGCCCGGGCGATTTGCCCTATGGAAGAAGCTACGTGGAGGAACAGGCAATGAAATAGCGGCAATCCTTGATGAGGTGTTTTTGGAGCGAGGCCCCGTGGAAGAGTTGTTAACCGACAACGGGACTGCGTTCAAGTCAGTAGCAGTGACAGAAGTACTGAAGAAATGGAAGATCCAACAATTTTTCAGAGCTGCCTACAGACCTAGTGGCAACGGGATCGTGGAGAGAAACCACTGCACCATAAAAGCAGCTGCGGAAAGAGGAGGCACCTCACCTGAGCAAGCCGTCTTCTGGTATAACATGTCACCTAAACTGGGACAAGTACCAGAGACGGTCCCGCAACTGTCAATGTTTGCATATTCCTGGAGACATCCCAGGTTGGAGCCGGCAAGCCGAGAAGTAGAGACCACAGGGACAATTAAACTCGGGGACGAGGTATGGGTGGAGCCACCGGGGGCGCGCTGCACCACACAATGGAGTAGAGGTCACGTGACTGGGAGGAACACTAGTAACAACATTGTGGTGGGAGGAGTCCCGAGGCACATTCTCAACATCAGACCAGTTGAGGATGAAGCGGTGGAGGGGAGTGTGCAGCCACAGGAGGAGGACAAGACACCTCAGAGGCCAAGTAGAGAGAGGCGACCGCCACAGTGGATGAGAGACTATGAAATGTGATCTTGAGATCAGGGAGGCATGTGGTTAGAAGCAAGAAAGAGAAGTCTTACCGTGGGTGCTCAGCGAGTGAGTTCAGGCAAAGAAAAGGAAGAACAAACATGGCGGCCAGCATTTTTATTTCGTCCGTTCTCGCATAATCTCGTGTGCGCGTGAAGATGGAAACTATAAAACGATGTTCATTTCTTGGTGCTGGGAGATGATTCCCGATCAGCCAGGAGAGAAGGCAACGAGAGTAGAAACAGAGGACTGTAGCGATAATCTTTCTTGAACATTCCGTTTGTGTATTTGAGGTGAACCCCCCCATTTTACTTATTAAGCAACAGTTTTAAAATAGTCTAAGCCAGTCAAGTGAATATAAGTAGAATACAAACGAATCAATTAGCTCTTGTAGATGAAATATAGAAAGGGAGTTAGGGCTCGTTGATCTAGTCAGGGATAAAGGCCAGACATAGGCTTACTCAAGTGAATCTCACATATTACACCTGAACCCAGCTTATCAATAGGTTTGCAAAATTGGTAAATTCGTTAATATCATCACCTCTATGTTGGTTGTCAATAGTGACCCGGGAGAGGACCCCCCCCCCTCCTGCTCCAATGTCTTAAGAAAAACGACCCTAAAACTCTTTAGTCTTCACTTCAAGATGAGTTACCTTGGAAATGTACAAGTTCTACAGAACAATCATACTAGAAAAGGAAAGTTGTTCGTCGGGATTCCAGACTAATCAGCGCACTCACATGGTTTGTAAGATAAGTATCATACTTAAATAAAGTTCTACGGTCTTCTAAATAAATTAGCATAATTTTTTTCTAGCGATTCTTCTCTTACTATAGCCAGGATTTATTATTATTTAAGCGAGGTGAATAGACTATTCCGTTGTTTGTGATTCTATTTTAAGTGGAGAAAATTATCGGTACAATATGTCTGGAAATGTAAAGAATTTAAAATAGATACTGACAAGGAAAGAAGAAATAGTTAAATTTGCTTAATTTCATGTGAAAACGGATAAAATTTTACTTAGCTTTTTAAGTCTTGGACAATATAGGCTAAACGATGGTAGTCGATTCATTTGACCCGGTTGAGTGGAGCTTGTGATACCGAGATGCTAATCTATTCAGGAGTGAGTGGCGGGGGCTGATTTAGGGGTAGGGTTACTACTTAGTGAGTAGTTTCTTTTCGTTTTCTGGGGCACCGTCGATCTTTCTTTGCATGCGTATCTCGTTTTTAGAGATATTAATGTTTGAGAATAAACACGCGTTTCAAACATATATAGGCGTTAAAAATAAATAAAAGCACATATAATGTACAGGTGAAAACGGAAAGCTGAAAAAGAGATTTATGCAAATACAAGATTTGGGAGAAGAATTTACGTGATATTTACCGTGAGAACTAGTTTGGAATAAGCTTTAACCGCCTACATGGAATGACCACGATAAATTGACAGTTGGTAGTGTTGCAGGTTTTATGGTAATCAGGAAAATTAACAATTCTATAGTTAAATATTTAGAGGTCTATAAAGAATCGGAATCGGTAATTTAGTATGGAAGCAGGAAAAATATTGAAATCGTCCCATCACTAATATATATACTTGTTAGCATGTTATCGTTGTTAGCACCCGTCTATCTCTTGAGTGTAGCTCTGCTGCCTGTTTGCACCGCCGAGAACATCTGCAAAGTCCAACTTGGGATTGACAGACAGAGATGGATGGATGATGTCGCCACTTTTGCATAACTTTCTTCACAACAGTCGATCCCCTTCATGTGCAGCTTCCACATTGAGTATACCCTGCTGCATCCCTAGTCACCAAGCAGGGCGATTGTCAGCTGGGCTCTCCCATGCACAGAGGGCAATGCCACACAACCCCATATCCCTATTACAAACATCTACGAAGTATAGTCTGAGGAACCCCATGTTTCCTCTGCTCCCAGCCAGCTCATCTCAGAGAAGCACTCCAGAGATCTTCGCCATGGCCACACCCGCCCCTCACCCCTCAACATGCCCCAACCATGGTGGCTCTCTTTCAGAGAGCATTGCGTTCATACTGCATGTTGGTTCGTTCATGTACCCCAGTGCTGAGGATTCTATCCCACCATCTGATCCTTAGAAATCCTTATAGATTATATTGGACCCAATATAAAGTAATGATTAAAAAGTTTTAAAAAATGTCTCGTGTACCACCACCGAGAATCGAAACCAAAGCCTTTAGCTTACGATTTACTTTTTCCTTTGACGTTAATGCCTTAGCTATGAAGACATGTTTGCTGCAAGGCTAAAAATTAAAACATGAACCAATAGATATTATGTTACGCATGCATATTCATAACGTCGTCGTTCGACCTTCCCCTGGTAAATTCCATTTTTTTTAATTTTCACAATTTAAAATCCAAATATAAAGTTTCACATGGGTCCGAATACTATATATATTAAGTTTCATGTATGTAGACCAAAAACTGACAGAGGAGTTATATTATATATACGCATACATAAATATATATAGAAAGAAATTTGTGTTTACTATAACCTTTTTCGCAAAAATTACGCAAGAATATCAGCATGAATATAATTACACGTAATAGTTAAATAAAAATGATCATTACATAAAAAACGAAAAATCTAATAGGAAATTTAATTAAAATGAATGTTTAAAAGAATATGCAAATTAGCTAATTCTTTTGCAGATGAATGCAATTCCACAACCCATATATAACAAAGTTGTATTTTTATTTTAAATAAATAGAACATTGTATTTAATATGAATATCAATACACAAAAAAATCAAAATTTATTGTATAGATTCACCTGTCATCTTTTAAAAAAAAAAGATGGACTCGACCGATCGTGTAGACAAGATTCAAGCAAGCAAGGGCGCAAAG
>NC_136495.1:152789250-152996750 GCF_053919585.1 Euprymna scolopes | reverse complement strand
GATGAAAACAGTATTTTGGTATTTCGAACAACCAAATAATTTTGTCTAGGGGAACCTTTGAAAATTCCACAGGGGACTCATTCATGTGTAATATATTGATGTTGGCATTCTGCAGATGTTTAGCATAAATGGAAACGCTCTGATATTATTGTAGCTTTTTTGCAAAAGTATTTATCTAAGCTAGCACGAACGCCTGGCAAAGCCCGGTCGTAAAGTACGCTTAAATATATTTTAATTCTTGCAGATTGCGTATATATTATTATAGAATTAATGTTCTATCGATTTTTATATATTATAAAGTTTCGATTTAAAAAAAAAAAAAAAATATATATATATATATATATATATATTCATATGACTTAGGTGCATTAGCTTAAATCGAAACCGAAATAAAAACATGAATATATATATATATATATATATATATATATATATATATATATATATATATATAACACGAGTTCCTTCAGCCATAATAGAAACCAAAACGTATGAAGAATTCTTGATGAAATTATTTATACAAAAAATAGATTGCTGGAGTGCCATCAGCTCTAAACGAAACCGAAATCAAAAGTTATGAAGAATTTTTGGTAAAATTATTTATTGACAAGAAATGGAAGTCCATAACAATTAAACGACCCGAATTTAAGTGTGACACACAAAAGAACAAACGCGCTATCGTATTAATATATAGATGATATATATGTATTCATGTGTTTACACATATTTCTTACAGTATTTCGTTTCTTATCAGGTAAAGCAATCAATATCAGGCTATTAGTTTGTAGCTATATGTGATTTAAGATAAATAAAAAAAAAAGGTATAGATAGATAAATAATATAGAAATTCTTGCTATCCATTGTCAAAAGGTTGAAAGATGTCAAGAGTTATTTGTTTCAGTTGCAAAATAATAAATCTTCTATCGTCTGCAAAAAGATATTTCTTTTTGTTCTTTTTCTTTTTTGTGTTTGCCTATTTGACGACTCTGATTCTCTGCAGACAGACAAGTTTCCAACCTCTTTTCCAGAATGACAATAGTTGTCACCTCAAATAAAACATAGCGTCCATTGCATCAATGGAATTTACAACTGGCGCGGAAAAAAGGGTGTGGTATAAAAAAAAAATCAATCATGAATTTTTTTTTTTTGTATTTGTAATCGATTATTTGTAGCACTCCTTTTTGAGCTTCAGACTTTGGAAGATCATTTGATAACGGATATATACATGTCTGCATAAAGATATACATGTTTGAGTAAACGTTGATGGATGCCAGTGTTTTACATAGATGCCCTATTACGTATGCAGATAATTAGTATATACAGAGGTAAAAGATAAAGAGGACAAAAAGTGAAAAAAAGAAAAAAAGAGAAGCAAACAGGAATCGAACCAGAGTCTAAAAATAAGGACCACTTTTTCACAATTTCATTTTAACCACTTGAAATCATATACATTTTTAGTTGCGTGCAACTCTATAAGTCACTCCGTCGGTCTGTCGGTCGGTCTGTCCGTAACACTTTTGTGCTTGGCCTTTTTTTGGTTAAGATCAAAGGTCTGTTGTTAATAGATGCTGTTCTTAGCTTTTTAAGCTTTTCTTGGCCTTTTGGCCAAGACACAGCAAGACTAACTGACTCCGGAGGGTTACAGAGAGCTCTTTAACTCCACCTACAAGGACTATACGGTGGGAAACGTCGTCAAGCCCCTCCCAGGTCAAATCGAGAAGTTAGAGATAAGAGTTCTCTCCCTGACCACGTCTGACCTAAAGACCAGAAGCCTGACAAGAGACAATAAGGACAGCATGGTGGCACTTCTCCTGGAGCTTAACATTCCAGCCAGTTACATCTGCAGGAGGAGCTATGCCACGTGGGACGTGCTGCTCCCCAGCCCAGAAGACGCAATAAGGCTAGCAAAAACCACCACCGGGGGAAGAGGATTAGACTCCAACCAGAGTACCTCAACAAGAGGAGAACAAATGTCATCGTGCTGAATGTCCAGGTCTTCATGGGAGCCCAGCAGGTCGGGGCAATACTAAGCCAGTACAGAGACGTGGAATCCGTCACGCCTGTCCACGGTCAACGGAATGTGATGACCGGAGATCATAAGGTCAAGATGGTTCTGGACAAAACCGAATTCCACAAAATCCCTGTGATGATGAAATTCGACGAGTGGACGATGACCATTGTGGAAGGCAAGAGGCCCCAATGTTGGCACTGCCAAAAACAAGGGCACATGGCTAAGGACTGCCCAAAAAGACTCCCGGCCACAGCCCCTCCCAAATCACAAGGAATGGCCCCTACCAAAGAACCAACCCAAACTCCGGCTGCAGCCCCACCAATAACTTCCACTACAGCCGAACCGGGACAAGCAGCAAAGGCTTGTTGGTCGACGGTCACCAAGAAGGGCAGACGCCCCAAAGGCATGCCCAAGCAAACAGTGACCCAAGACCAGCCAGAGCACACTCCCATGAACATCCCAGTGCCCTCTTCCTCAAACAAGAGGAAACTTCAAGACTCAGAGGAAGAGAACGCGTCGGAAGAAGAGACAGCAGCATCAGCAGTGGCGTTAACAACAGAAGCAGCAGAGATGGCAGAGAAAGAAGACAAAGAGGAGAAAGTGTAGGAAGACAAAAGGAAGCACCCCCACCCCAAAATTCAATGTTTCAAATGCCGAGGCTGATCTCCCTTCAACCCCAACCCCCAAACAGCCAGAGCAACAACCCTCCTCCATCCCCAAACCCCGAAGAACTCTAGCACATAACCCATTCCCAGAAAGGACAAATAACGCCCCCAACAAGCAACACCCCAAGCACCAAACACTCCTACACACGACACGCTCACACCACTTCCTCCTCCCCTACTCCTCCTCCCCCTGCTAAAGAGAAACGAACCCCAACCACAACAGTCCACACGGAGCAGACAAAAAGACTCCCCTTCCTTCCAGGAGGAAGGATATGTGAAACGGACTGTCTGCCAACTATACCTCAGCTCAAAGGCCAGCAGAAGGTCTGCTACAATCAACTGAAGGAATTTGTATACGTCGGGAGCGATAATGTCACCGACCCAACCAAGTTCCAAGACGCTCCCTTGTTGACCACATTTGTAAGGGTCAACAAGGATTCCAGAACAGAGGCTCTCTGGGCCATGATAGATGCCACAAAGGATGCAATCCCGGGCCAGTAGCTGGTGGACACGGAGCATCCTTCACTGAACAATTTATTTTTCAAGTGTGAGGGCAGAGTCCCTGTTTACATCCACCCCTCCTTTTACAGGGAATTCAAATTAACCTTTCCCCTGAACGTGGGAGGCGTGGCCAAGAATGGATTACCCTCAGCTGACTTACTAACCGGAAGCCTTGGACAAGCCTGCCACGTCCTTACCACCAAGAATTTCAGGCCCGTGTGTGACACTGAATAAGATAGGTGACCATGCTTTAAACTTGGCTACTTATAATGTGAGGGGCTTCAGATGTTGAAGCAAGGCCGCGCGCATGCTGAGAAATTTGGTGTCCCTCAAGGTAGATATTGCCGCTATACAGGAGACCCACTTTATTTATGACGGGGATTGTCAGGTGCTGGTGAACGATTACGATGTTTACTCAGCATATGGCAATACCTATAGTCGTGGAATCTCCTTGCTAGTAAATCGTACCCTATTAGCGTCAGTGAATGTTGTTCACGCAGACGAGGATGGGCGGGCGATTGTCGTCGATGTTGCCATTAATAGCAGTGTGTTTCGGATAGTCGCAGTTTATGCACCTAATTCCGCTGTGGAGAGGGCTTCCTTCTTTTGACAAGTGGAGGGCTTTATAGATGATTCTGAGAGGGTAGTCTTAATGGGTGATTGGAATGCCATCCTTGATCCCAAGATAGATAAGGTCGGGGGGACTAGCGAGTTGGTGTGGTGTGACAGCAGTCTGTCTGACTTGATGGCTTCATGTAACCTGGTTGACAGATTTTGCCTGGGAGATGTGGACTTGGCATCCTAATGCGCCTTCCCATCCAAGTACTTACTTGGATCGGATGTTAGTTAGAAGAGGCCATGTAGATTTCCTATCTTGCACATGCACACACACACATACAGAAATTGTATATATATCCTTTCTTGCAAAAACGCTGGGGTTTTCATTAGTTAGTTTAGAGTCCACAGAGTGAATGAGGTATTGTGGTAAATGTTGCCAGTCAAGAGTAAAGTCGTCAAAGACTCCAATTTTTACTTTAGTTACAAAGACCCTGCAATACTCCCCTCCCCAGATTTTATAGGGTCTTGTGCCTAAATTTGTTTTTTAAATTTTTTAATTTTATATTGAAATTTTTTTAATTGTAATTTTTTCTTTAAACGGAATAAATTAAATATGAAGATCTAAATGTAATATCTGTTCTGGCAGATACTGCAAGCAAAGACCATATGTGGGGGCAACTCCACACATAAGACATTGGTTAATGTAGGGGAAACCCGTCATACCAATTGTCACTATCCAGCTTCCCTACTCCTCAGGGAGTTGGTTTCCATTTCCCCTTCACTCTTCACATTAAAAATCGGCCTTGTGCCTAATTTGCTCAGTGGGGGAGCAAATAAATACCTCAAAGTGTAGTATCTGTTCTTACTACTTACTGTACTTATGTTTGTAACTTTGTGATATAAAGTGGGGGATCACTTTTCTGTAATAATTTAATGTAAAATGATCACCCACTTTACAACCAGTCATTCTCATGATCATTCAAGTTGTTTTTGAATGATTCCACTTATTTTTTAAGCATTCAAGTCATTCTTAAGGTCATTCAATTCATCCTTAAGTTCATTAAAGTCATTCACTTTTTATTTATTCAAGTCATTTCAGCCCATTTTTCGGTCATTTTAGTTTATCTTTAAGAATTTCATGTCAATCCTACATTCATGCATTACCCGAAAGCACACGACTAATGGCTATCGACCTTGTTTTATCATACCTGCTCTTATTTTAGCCACATGTATGAAAGTATTTAAGCAAATAATGGATCCATCAGCGAATTTTAGAGTAACTTTATAAAGTATATCATTTATTTTTGTACCTTGAAAATAAGTGTGTTTATTTCGACTGGTGTTAATCGTAACACCCTGCACTGAAAATTCCCGAAAGGATGAAACACTAGTGTCTGTAGGTATTAAATAATTATTATAGTCAATAATATATATATATATATATATATATATATATATTAGGTTGGTGCAAAAATGTCGTTTTTTGACGTTTAACTATATATATTAAAAAGCACAATATTTTTGCACCAAGCTAATATATATATATATTACAATAGACAAATGCGAGCATGAAAAGTAATATGGTTAAGCTTAAATATGGAAAAGTAAAGGACTAGTTGTTAAAACTGGAAAAGAAAAAGGACAAGATATTCTAGCGAAAAATACCATAAATTTATAACTTAAAATATTGAAGCATTAAGAATTATTTATATAATATTATAAATTGAATTTTAAAAAATTCTGGAAGCGACATGATTGCTATGGAAACCAGTCATAAAATATGTCGCTCACCTCCTTACCTTTTTTATTTTACGATTTCGAACACCAGTAAATTCATAATAACTTTTGTTTTACTGAACGGAGCAAGTGATCTATAAACTGTAATAATTGTTTGAAATTTGGTCGAAAAATGAGTGAGTAGTGAAGATTGAAAGCAGTTCTAAATGTAGTGTTTGAATATATATATGTGTGTGTATATATATATATATATATATATATATATTGAGTAAAATTATTCATAATTGTGAATTAAAAATAAGTTTCCAAAGGAAAACCAAACAAAATCAACTCGATTGTACGATATATATATATATATATACTAGCAAACGTACCCGTCGTTGACTGGGTTCAAAAACAGCCTACAGAAAATGGACTCTGATTTATGAAAGTATGATAGGTTATGAAAAGAAAGGGTTTTAAAGAGATAGCTTCGAATTTGGGGGTATCAAAGCCAAAGCAAAATATGATGAAAGTAAAAATAAAATAGATAAACCCCATAATTTATTACACCATACCTGTTCACACTGAAACACTTATCACAATATTCTGTGGATCTATATTAAAAAACCTTGTGTAACTTTGTGACATATTTCCATTCTAAGGAGGTCAGGCGCGAACGAATACCCTATAATTTTATTATACCATATTTCTTCAAACTGAAACGTTATTATCAAAGTATACTTACGCAGATAGATATGAAAAGTCATCATTAAAGTTTGTGCTTATTTCCATTCTATGGAGGCCAGGCGCGAACGCAGACCCCACAATTTTATTATACCATCCCTATTTAAGTAAAAACATACTTATCAAAGTATTCCTATGTACATCTATATCAAAAACACTTGGAAACGTTTTTTTTTTATTTTTAATTTTTTAATTTTTTTTTTCCATACTTTGTGGACCTGGTGCGAACGCAGACCCCCACAATTTTAATGAACCACTGTTCTGCCAGATCAAATATACCCATTCCTGTGTCTCAATACATCTTCTATCATTATATGTAATCAGTTTTTTAAAATAGTCAACCATATAGGAGTCTATTCGTGACCAGACACACACAAACACACACATTCAGTTTTATATTATAGATATATAAATTACACATATAAATCTAATATCTTAAAATTAGAACCTATCAAGATAATAAAAGCTCAATATACTAGATAGAGCAATTAAAGAAGCAAGAGAAACATAAAAATTGAATAAATTATAATATTTATTGATCCATCAAAAATTCTAAAAAGGAATTATTATAAAAAAAATCTTAACCCATTGATTTTCAAAGTTTGACACTTTTCATCAGAGGATAAACATTAATAAAAATTCATCACTGATTAGCATAGTCTTGAACATATATAAGAATATATATATATATATATAGAGAGAGAGAGAGAGATGCTATTTATTTGCTTTTGTTATACGTTTTAAAGAAATTCAATTATTTATACGAATGTGCATTTCTACCTAAATGCGAGTTTAGAATAGTTTTTCTTTTACCAATTTGGTACCCCCAAATGAGGAGCGGCATATGTATTGTTTTTTAAAATATAATTATATACTGACACGTGTATCGTTGTCTACAACTCATGAGAGTGGCTGAATCTAGCGAGATTCGAAATCGAGACCCCAGGGTTAGAAGCCTATGCCTCTACCATTGGACCATCTCGCAAGACTGTTTGAATTTTATCGCGATTTACGTTGATGTTATTTGTTTTTGTTTTTGTGATACGTTTTGAATGAATTCAATATATGTTGCTCCCCATTTGGGGATATCAAATTGGTAAAAGGGAAAATTATTCTCAACTCGCATTAAAGTAATAATTCACTTTTGTATAAATAATTGAATTTATTCAAAACAAATCGCAAAAACAAATAACATCTACGTAAATTGTGATATATTCAAACAATCCTATGAGAAGGATTAGGCTTCTTACCATGGGGTTCCGATTTCGAATTTCTCTGGATTCAGCCACTCTGATGAGTCGTAGAAGACGAAACACGTGTCAGTGGATAATTATATTTTAAAAACAATATATATACCCCTCCCCATATGAAGGTACCCATTTGGTAAAAGGGAAAGTTATTCCCAACTCGCATTTAGGTAAAAATGCACTTTCGTATAAATAATTGAATTCATTCAAAACGTATCACAAAAACAAATAAATAAGATTTAGATTAATCGTGATATATTCAAACAGTAATGCGAGATGGTCCAGTGGTTTAGACTTCTTACCATAGGGCCCCGATTTCGAATCTCACTAGATTCAGCCACTCTGATGAGTTGTAGATGATGAAACACGTGTCAGTGTATAATTTTTAAAATTTTTTTTACAAGGTGGTCACCACTTAACAAGGCCCGGAAGCCACTCAGAGATAAGGGTTATTGTAAGTACAGTACGTTAGTGTGGATATTTGATGAAGTGTTTACTTAAGGGGGCGGTTCATTAGGAATTTGTTAACATTGGACTTGAAGACATCCAAGTTGTAGTCAGGAGGGAAGCAGGCAGACGGAACAGAGTTCCACATGAGTGCAGTTCTAAGAAAGAAGCTTTGTTCATGGAATCCAGGTTTTGATTTAGGCGCAGATAAAGAGTGGGGGAAATTATTGACAGTGGATTCAGCTAGACGGGTGTTTTTCATAAAAGATTGGCTAGGGGGGACCAGAGATTGGAGTTCAGACGAGCACCTGCCATGGAAATAACGATAAAACAAAGATAGGCTTATTTTAACAACAATATATATATTTTTTTGTTTAAATTTAATTCAGAAAAACATCAATTTTCAGAACAGAAATTTGTTTGAATAAAAAAAATACAATTCTTATTTTTTCCCTTAACCTATGGATTTTCGATGTAGACTTATCTCCTCAGAGGAAAAGTCATTAGACTAGATACAACGAAAGGATATGAATTTACGGTATACGTATGTCGTGTTGATCCTTGTATAGAGTAGTATATTGTGGTCAGTCCGAGTTTGTTGAATAAATCCACATTGTAGGTGGATTCCAATTCAATTATAAGGTATTTTGGGTCATTAATGATAATTCTTTGAGTATGGAAAGTCTGGCATATAATCCTCTTCTTTTTTTTTGTTTTGTATAGTTCCTGTATAAAGTGTCAACTGGAAGTTGTTTTTCTTTTATAGATTAGAATTATATATTAAAAAGTTCCGTTACTTTTTAGAAAAAATGTCATTTTCATTAGAATAACAGCTTAAAAATTCAATCAACTAATTAGCTCGAAAATCAATTAATAAAATAATAATTCGTGAAGCCATCAAAAGGATTTGAAATTCAAATATAAATGATTTATAATATAGTACAAAAAACTCTGATAAAATTTGAGCTCAAATAAAAAGCTGAATAGAAAATGCAATGTTAGATGTGAAGGTAAAATCTAACAGGCAATAAACTCAGTGTATTCCATAAGGTCTAAAGTGATATCTCCTGTAATCCAAGGTGTGGTAAAGATATAAGGAAATGAAAACAAAAAAACTCAGTTCAAAATAAATTGAAGGTCCAAACATATAAAAATACAAGGTGTTCGTAGGGAATCAATTTATAAATAAACTTTTTTGCCCGGGTATTTGGAGGTGTACGTTGAGCAAAAAAAAAAAAAGCGGTCAATTTTTTTCAACTTTGACCCCTATTATGATCCTTAAACATTTATTGTTTGGGGCTCAAATCGAATTAAGATAGATCCATGTCCAAGGAACCTATATATAAAATTTCAAGTGTCTGGACCAAAAATTGGCGGAGGAGTTTGGTAAAGTTCTCAAAGGTCAAATCGTTGAACTTTGACCCCTTAACAGGCAAATTTCTGGTTGAAAACAAATCACATAGATTTTCCCAAATCTCAGTACCCTGTATATCAAATTTCGAGTCTGTAGATTTAAAAGTGACAGAGTTATTGTGTAGGGAAATGTACACACACAGACATGTTCACTTTTATATATATACTAGCATAAGTGCCCGGCGTTGCCCGGGTATTTGGAGATGTACGTTGAGCCCCCCCCCCAAAAAAAAAGTGGTCATTTTTTTTAAACTTTGTCCCCTATTATGACCCCTTTAAATTTATTATTTTGGGCTCAAATTGAGTTATTAAGTTAGATCCATGTTCAAGGAACCTATATCTAAAATTTCAAGTGTTTAGACCCAAAATTGTGGGAGGAGTTCGGTAGAGTTCTCAAAGGTCAAATCGTTGAACTTTGACCCCTTAATCGCCAAATTTCTGGCCGATAACCGATCACATCGATATTCTCAAATCTCAGTACCGTGTATATCAAATTTCGAGTCTAAAGACTAGGAATTAAGTAATTGCATAGGGAAATGTACACACAGACAGACACTTTCACTTTTATAGATATACTAGCATGGGCAGCCGGCGTTGCCCGGGCGTTTGAATGTGTATGTTGAGCAAAAAAAAAAAAAAAAAAAGGTAGTAGGAAGGCAGGCTCGAACCCGTACCGCAAAGGAAGAAAAGAACGGGGTAAAACCTAACGTTTATGCTGTTGCGACCACCGCCAAACCGGAAGCGACATTTTTTTTTAAATTAAGTCTAGACAATCTAAAGGAGAGGATAACTTTCAAAAATATCGGCGAAAAAAGGACCCCCCTGTAGAAAAGTGCCTAGTTGAAGGGGAAGATAGTAATGCTTTTAGCCAATTTTTCGATATTTGTCGTATGAAAGCTCGAACTTTCAAATGATACTGATCTTGATAAAATCCGTTGCCTCTATTGAAAGCTTAAGGCAGACATGCAAACAGACATACATACATACATACATTTATATATTGATAACTAAAAATTTTCGACCCAAACTGATGAAAAAGCTTGCCCTATCTCTGAATACCCTTTATGCAAAATTTCAAATATTTAGCCAGAAATTGTCTGAGTAATTTGGAAGAGACCGCAGAGGTCAATCTTTTTTTAACTTTGACTCCTATTATGACCCCTTAAAATTTATTGTTTTGGGCTCAAATTAAGTTATCAAGTTAGATCCATGTTCAAGGAACCTATATCTAAAATTTAAAGTGCGTAGACCCAAAATTGTCGCAGGAGTTTGGTAGAGTCCTCAAAAGTCAAATCGTTGAACTTTGACCCCTTAACAGCCAAATTTCTGACCGAAAACCGATCACATCGATTTTCCCAAATTTCCGTACCCTGTATATCAAATTTCAAGTCAGTAGACTTAAAAGTGATAGTTATTGCGTAGGGAAATGTACACAGACACACAGACACGTTCACTTTTATAGATAGATAGATAAGTAAAATTTTTGCCATTTAAAAAAAAAACGATTCTCGAACGTAAAAGAAAAAGATCAATTTATCTTCAAAAAGCTTAGTTAATTAGTTAATTATTTATATATTATAACAAATGAAAATGATATTCCAAGGTTATGGATATAAAAAGTAAAACCTAAATTATTTGAGTGAATCAATGTTTTGTCTTCATTTGAAAGATATTCTCATGGTGATTGATTAGAACAAAGTGAATTAAAAACACAGTGCATTACTTGGGAATGCGTAGTGTGTATGCGACATGAAAAGAGTTTTCCCCTTCCTGATGTAACATGGCCTTTAAAAATTGAATATGTGTTATGGGTGGGTGTGATGTGGAGAGTTCTTACATCTTTTTCACCTGACACATATTTGCTTGAAATCAAAAGTGTAGCGTGATTAAAACTGCTGTTTTTTTTTTGTTTTGTTTTTTTTAAATATTATTGACAAAATGAATAGAGACCAACTGGGAATGTACTGCAAAATAACTTGAATCTAAATTAAAATTTTCTTCTGTCAGTATGAGATGGAGATGCTGAAGAAACCATATTGTTGTTTGTGTTAGAGTTTATGATTAGTGCTGATTCAAGAAGTTTTCGCAGAGATTTATTTTAAACGAATTTAATGATTATAGCTTGTTCAAAATGAAACCTGACCGTGATGCAAAATCTGAGAGAAAAATGCATTCAATGGATTATTTTTTTCTTCTATGCCATGCAAAAGTGTATTTTTTTCTAGAAGTGAATCAAGAAGTTTTCAATAAGTTTTCACAGAGATTTATTTTAAAAGAATTTAATTATTATAACTTGTTCAAAATGAAACCTGACCGTGATGCAAAATCTGAGAGAAAAGTGCATTCAATGGATTATTTTTTTCTTCTATGCCATGCAAAAGTGTATTTTTTCTTCTATGTAATGCAAAAGTGTATTTTTTCTTCTATGCAATGCAAAAGTGTATTTTTTCTTCTATGTAATGCAAAAGTGTATTTTTTCTTCTATGCAATGCAAAAGTGTATTTTTTTTTCTATGCAATGCAAAAGTGTATTTTTTTCTTCTATGCAATGCAAAAGTGTATTTTTTCTTCTATGCAATGCAAAAGTGTATTTTTTCTTCTATGTAATGCAAAAGTGTATTTTTTTCTTCTATGCAATGCAAAAGTGTATTTTTTCTTCTATGCAATGCAAAAGTGTATTTTTTCTTCTATGCAATGCAAAAGTGTATTTTTTTCTTCTATGCAATGCAAAAGTGTATTTCTTCTTCTATGCAATGCAAAAGTGTATTTTTTCTTCTATGCAATGCAAAAGTGTATTTTTTCTTCTATTCAATGCAAAAGTGTATTTTTTCTTCTATGTAATGCAAAAGTGTATTTTTTCTTCTATTCAATGCAAAAGTGTAGTTTTTCTTCTATTCAATGCAAAAGTGTATTTTTTCTTCTATGCAATGCAAAAGTGTATTTTTTCTTCTATGCAATGCAAAAGTGTATTTTTTCTTCTATGCAATGCAAAAGTGTATTTTTCTTCTATGCAATGCAAAAGTGTATTTTTTCTTCTATTCAATGCAAAAGTGTATTTTTTCTTCTATGCAATGCAAAAGTGTATTTTTTTTCTATGCTATGTAAAAGTGTATTTCTTCTTCTATGCAATGCAAAAGTGTATTTTTTCTTCTATGCAATGCAAAAGTGTATTTTTTCTTCTATTCAATGCAAAAGTGTATTTTTTCTTCTATGTAATGCAAAAGTGTATTTTTTCTTCTATTCAATGCAAAAGTGTAGTTTTTCTTCTATTCAATGCAAAAGTGTATTTTTTCTTCTATGCAATGCAAAAGTGTATTTTTTCTTCTATGCAATGCAAAAGTGTATTTTTTCTTCTATGCAATGCAAAAGTGTATTTTTTCTTCTATTCAATGCAAAAGTGTATTTTTTCTTCTATGCAATGCAAAAGTGTATTTTTTTTTTCTATGCAATGCAAAAGTGTATTTTTTCTTCTATGCAATGCAAAAGTGTATTTTTTTCTTCTATGCAATGCAAAAGTGTATTTTTTCTTCTATGCAATGCAAAAGTGTATTTTTTCTTCTATTCAATGCAAAAGTGTATTTTTTCTTCTATGCAATGCAAAAGTGTATTTTTTCTTCTATGCAATGCAAAAGTGTATTTTTTCTTCTATGCAATGCAAAAGTGTATTTTTTCTTCTATGCAATGCAAAAGTATATTATTTTCTTCTATGCAATGCAAAAGTGTATTTTTTCTTCTATGCAATGCAAAAGTGTATTTTTTCTTCTATGCAATGCAAAAGTGTATTTTTTCTTCTATGTAATGCAAAAGTGTATTTTTTCTTCTATGCAATGCAAAAGTGTATTTTTTCTTCTATGCAATGCAAAAGTGTATTTTTTCTTCTATGCAATGCAAAAGTGTATTTTTTCTTCTATGCAATGCAAAAGTGTATTTTTTCTTCTATGCAATGCAAAAGTGTATTTTTTCTTCTATGCAATGCAAAAGTGTATTTTTTCTTCTATGCAATGCAAAAGTGTATTTTTCTTCTATGCAATGCAAAAGTGTATTTTTTCTTCTATTCAATGCAAAAGTGTATTTTTTCTTCTATGCAATGCAAAAGTGTATTTTTTTTCTATGCTATGTAAAAGTGTATTTCTTCTTCTATGCAATGCAAAAGTGTATTTTTTCTTCTATGCAATGCAAAAGTGTATTTTTTCTTCTATTCAATGCAAAAGTGTATTTTTTCTTCTATGTAATGCAAAAGTGTATTTTTTCTTCTATTCAATGCAAAAGTGTAGTTTTTCTTCTATTCAATGCAAAAGTGTATTTTTTCTTCTATGCAATGCAAAAGTGTATTTTTTCTTCTATGCAATGCAAAAGTGTATTTTTTCTTCTATGCAATGCAAAAGTGTATTTTTTCTTCTATGCAATGCAAAAGTGTATTTTTTCTTCTATTCAATGCAAAAGTGTATTTTTTCTTCTATGCAATGCAAAAGTGTATTTTTTTTTCTATGCAATGCAAAAGTGTATTTTTTCTTCTATGCAATGCAAAAGTGTATTTTTTTCTTCTATGCAATGCAAAAGTGTATTTTTTCTTCTATGCAATGCAAAAGTGTATTTTTTCTTCTATTCAATGCAAAAGTGTATTTTTTCTTCTATGCAATGCAAAAGTGTATTTTTTTCTTCTATGCAATGCAAAAGTGTATTTTTTCTTCTATGCAATGCAAAAGTGTATTTTTTCTTCTATGCAATGCAAAAGTATATTATTTTCTTCTATGCAATGCAAAAGTGTATTTTTTTCTTCTATGCAATGCAAAAGTGTATTTTTTCTTCTATGCAATGCAAAAGTGTATTTTTTCTTCTATGTAATGCAAAAGTGTATTTTTTCTTCTATGCAATGCAAAAGTGTATTTTTTCTTCTATGCAATGCAAAAGTGTATTTTTTCTTCTATGCAATGCAAAAGTGTATTTTTTCTTCTATGCAATGCAAAAGTATATTATTTTCTTCTATGCAATGCAAAAGTGTATTTTTTTCTTCTATGCAATGCAAAAGTGTATTTTTTCTTCTATGCAATGCAAAAGTGTATTTTTTCTTCTATGTAATGCAAAAGTGTATTTTTTCTTCTATGCAATGCAAAAGTGTATTTTTTCTTCTATGCAATGCAAAAGTGTATTTTTTCTTCTATGCAATGCAAAAGTGTATTTTTTCTTCTATGCAATGCAAAAGTGTATTTTTTCTTCTATGCAATGCAAAAGTGTATTTTTTCTTCTATGCAATGCAAAAGTGTATTTTTTCTTCTATGCAATGCAAAAGTGTATTTTTCTTCTATGCAATGCAAAAGTGTATTTTTTCTTCTATTCAATGCAAAAGTGTATTTTTTCTTCTATGCAATGCAAAAGTGTATTTTTTTTCTATGCTATGTAAAAGTGTATTTCTTCTTCTATGCAATGCAAAAGTGTATTTTTTCTTCTATGCAATGCAAAAGTGTATTTTTTCTTCTATTCAATGCAAAAGTGTATTTTTTCTTCTATGTAATGCAAAAGTGTATTTTTTCTTCTATTCAATGCAAAAGTGTAGTTTTTCTTCTATTCAATGCAAAAGTGTATTTTTTCTTCTATGCAATGCAAAAGTGTATTTTTTCTTCTATGCAATGCAAAAGTGTATTTTTTCTTCTATGCAATGCAAAAGTGTATTTTTTCTTCTATGCAATGCAAAAGTGTATTTTTTCTTCTATTCAATGCAAAAGTGTATTTTTTCTTCTATGCAATGCAAAAGTGTATTTTTTTTTCTATGCAATGCAAAAGTGTATTTTTTCTTCTATGCAATGCAAAAGTGTATTTTTTTCTTCTATGCAATGCAAAAGTGTATTTTTTCTTCTATGCAATGCAAAAGTGTATTTTTTCTTCTATTCAATGCAAAAGTGTATTTTTTCTTCTATGCAATGCAAAAGTGTATTTTTTTCTTCTATGCAATGCAAAAGTGTATTTTTTCTTCTATGCAATGCAAAAGTGTATTTTTTCTTCTATGCAATGCAAAAGTATATTATTTTCTTCTATGCAATGCAAAAGTGTATTTTTTTCTTCTATGCAATGCAAAAGTGTATTTTTTCTTCTATGCAATGCAAAAGTGTATTTTTTCTTCTATGTAATGCAAAAGTGTATTTTTTCTTCTATGCAATGCAAAAGTGTATTTTTTCTTCTATGCAATGCAAAAGTGTATTTTTTCTTCTATGCAATGCAAAAGTGTGTTTTTTTCTTCTATGCAATGCAAAAGTGTATTTTTTTCTTCTATGCAATGCAAAAGTGTATTTTTTTCTTCTATGCAATGCAAAAGTGTATTTTTTCTTCTATGCAATGCAAAAGTGTATTTTTTTCTGCTATGCAATGCAAAAGTGTATTTTTTTCTTCCATGCAATGCAAAAGTGTATTTTTTTCTTCCATGCAATGCAAAAGTGTATTTTTTTCTTCTTTGCAATGCAAAAGTTTTTTTTTTCTTCTATGCAATGAAAAAGTGTATTTTTCTTCTATGCAATGAAAAAGTGTATTTTTCTTCTATGCAATGAAAAGGTGTATTTTTCTTCTATGCAATGCAAAAGTGTATTTTTTCTTCTATGCAATGCAAAAGTGTATGTTTTTTTACATTGTGTATGTTGTATTAAACATGAAACTAAAACAAAAAAAATATTTTTGGTCTTCAATTCCGAATCACAGTATTTTTTCGGTCCAAAGATTTCAGAAAAATGGAAATATGTCATCAACTCCTAGTTTGAAATTGTTTCATAATATATTTTGTTACACTAGGGTCCCAACTATGGGTTTAATAGAAACCGACGTGAAAACAACAAATATATTCTATTAAAAATTTTTTTTTCAAAATCTTTGGATTCGGCATTAAATAACCCGAAAAGGGTTGATGTGCTGTAAAACAAAAACAACCAACCAACCAAAACTCAAGGGCGGAAATTCAATTCGACTACAGCGATATTGTTTTCCAAATCATTAAAACATTTTAATCGCTGAAAATCGTAAAATATAATTTTCTTGATAAAAATTACTTGATCAATTTAAGCGATTTTTGGAGTATGACATCTTTGTTCCATAAGGATTCCTTGTATTTTTGTTTTTTAATCAAGTGTAATTCTTGATAAGCACCATATTCTTTATTACATGGAAAGTGCAACTGAATTATCTAGATATGAACAGTGTTGCAAAGGAGATGGGAGATTGTTCAGAAAAAGGTTTGCACTAGCAGGGTTTTTCTCTCAAAAGCTTTGTACATTCCTGGAACTACGACAGAAAACCCGTATCTTCCTGAAAAAATAAAACCAAGATTTCAGTAATTTTTCAATTTTTATAGGTTTAAAACACTTATTGATTAATACAAAATGCACAAAGTATTTCCATTATTTTGTCCAACCTCTGTATTATAACAAAATATATTATGAAACTACATTCACCAGAATACTTAGCATGCTTCAATTAGGATTATCTATACTACTTTTCTCGTTTCAGCGAATGTAACCTTTGACCCTCTTCTGCCCTTTTCTCTTCCCTGCAACCTCTTTCCTACAAGAGACGTTGCAAGACTGTCTCTGCCTTATCGTTATTTTCATGGCAAGTGCTCAGCTGAGCTTCAATCTATGGTCTCCCCCCCTCGCCAAATTTTCATGAAAAACACTCGTCTAGCCCAAACCACTATCAATAATTTCACACACTCTTTATCTGTGCCTAAACCTAAATGTAGATTCCATGAACAAAGCTTCTTTCTTAGAACTGTACGCCTGTAGAACTCTCTTCCGATTGCCTGCTTTCCAGCTGACTACAATCTGATTGTCTGCAAGTCCAATGTAAACAATTCCTTGATGAATCGTCCCTCTAGGTAATCTAATTTACAAAATTCCCACTACTTATGTTTACTACACTATAATCACATTGACTAATTTACACCCAGTAACCTTTATCCTCGAATGCCCTCCGGGCCTTAATAAATGGGCATTCCTATGTAAAAGAAAAAAAAGAGATATATCTTGTCAAAACGTGGAAAACTTTTTTAATCGGTTTTCATCTAGAAAAAAGGGCTGCTAAGGGGTCAAAATTGGGGGTCATCGGATTTTTATCTGTTTGTCAACTGTTTTGCAAGGTTTGAAAACACCTGGAAAGCTGGCCTAATGGTTATCGTACTTGATTCACTGTCCTTAGGTTTTGGTTTCGATCTCAGCTTGATTTTTTTTTTTTTTTACTTACAAGAAGTGAACTATTTGGAAAAAAAGCAAACATAATACTTGCAGTCACATGTCTCAGTTTCTTTCCGTTTTTGTTTTTAACTTATTTTTGCTTCATTTTTTTTAAAGGTTAACGTTACGTTTAATACCTGGCAACGCCGGGTACATCTTCTAGTACTGAACTATTCCCATGTAAGAGATGTATTGCTCACAAAATATTTAAAAATTCACTTGTACATTCAGTGCCTGCAAACATGTTAAGTACATTACAGGATTCTGCGTAGGTATACAACACGTTAACCCCCTACCACCACCACCTCACACACACTCCTAATATTTTTATTATTCCATCCGTTATGGTTTTTTTTATATCTAGTTGCGAATTGGTATTGATTATGCACCAAATTTTCAGATTATAAAATGTTTTTCTTTTTTAAAACCGACTTGTTCAACACTATATTTATATTTCTTGAGGACTTGTTTGTCTCTCAATAAAATTTTGTATTTATTTTTTAATCTTTGAATTGAGATATCGATTGAACACCAAATTCATAGAATATAAACAATATAAAACAAAATTAGCTTACAGTTAAATTTTTAGAGGGATTCAGTTTTCTACTAAAATTTCATGTAAATGATTCCTGCCACTCATAATTGACCTTTATGAAATTATTTTGACTAAAGTAAAACAAAAAAATGCTTCTTTAGAATTACACTTATTAAAAGAAAAGTATAGAAAAAAATCTTTGTATGTACTCGTCATATTCCAAAAATCACGTAAATTGATCATTTAGTTTTTTTTAACTAAGAAAATCTAATTTTATTGCTTAGCAAGATAGCGAATTTTGGTCATCCATGTTTTTGATCCAGCATAAATAAGGGAGAGATCACTCAATTTGATTATCGAGATCCAATCCAATCTTATAATGAATACATTTATTATTAGGCTAGCTAAGACTCGTACATTTTTATTTTTTTAATACAAAATAACTACTTGATCAATTTCTGATTTTTCGAATTTGACATCTTTGTTCCGAGACGAGTGTGCACATCATAAAGATTTTTGTGTATTTTTTTTTTTATTAAGAGTGGACCTGGGAGCAATGGTAATTAAGTAAGTTTAAATAAGCAGGAAAAAAATTATATAGTGTCCTGTCTAGCATAGAATACATTCCCTATCATTTATCTCCCTTTACTTACATCTTTTCCTCAGAGGTTTTCTTTAGACTCGTCACCAACAGAGGCTTCTGGTGCTCATCGTCCTCCAATCTATTTGCCTTCTTCACAGAATAATATTCTCTAAAAATGAAAAAAAAAAGTTAAATAGGGTTGTCACATATTTGCCCTTCAATTCTTTTTGCGTTTCATACACAAAAGTCTGCAAAGTTTCATCAAATGATTAGACGTTGCTTCTTATACTTATGTATCAGAGAACCGATATCTTCGTTAAGGATGCCACGTTTCAAACTTGTCTTTATGTATTATAGGTGACCTGACGAACCTGTCAGGCGAGTGTGATTCAATGATGGTCTACGCTCGTGATGCATTTTTAATTTCCATCCAAAAAATTGTTTAAATTTTTTACATATATTTTTCAAATAAAAATTGTTTGCTTTCAAAGCAACTCTACCGTGCTACAAAATTACTTGCATCAGATAGTATTTTATATCTTTACAAAGCCACAATTCTCCAATGCATAGAGTATTGTTGCTACATATGGGTTAGTGCATCTACCACTAGTCTTTTACTCTTTGACAAGGTTCAAAGCAGAGTCTCAAATCTAATAGGACCCCTCACTATCAACCAAGCTCCACCCTCTGTCCCATCGCTACAGTGTTGCACCCCTGTGCCTGTTTTACAAGTACCTTAATTGAATGTGCTTTGATGTGGCCCCTCAACATACATATTCCTGACTAACCTGACAACCGACAAAATCCCTCCTAGATTATTAAGGTTCCTAGATGCCAGAAGCTGTCTAATAATTTGGAATTTCCTCTGTCCTCTGCTTCCCTTATGTGCAAAATTTTTAAATGTAATGTGAACAGACATTTCGCTGTTCAGCTCCCCACAGTCCTCTGTTGGATATGATCCCAAATAGTAACTATTTATGTCCAAGTTTTGTTTTAGGTGAAAAAGAAAAAAAAACAAAGTAACGCATGATCTGTCTAAAGACATTTGAATCCCAAAAGCGCATTTCTGATAAAAATTCTTTTCTTTAATCCAAGCTCTTACGAATTATTATCATCATTATTATAACTATCATAATGATTATCATTATTACTATTTTTAACCTTCCATGAGTAAAGATAAAGCGCCCTTTCGGTTTGATAGACAATCATCCTTAAATAATATAATAAAAGTACTAGATTAACATTAGGAAGGATATCCGCCCTGGAAAAATCTTGCTTCAACTAAGGGATTTTCAAAGAAAATCAGTCGCATTTCAGACCATGTAGTTTAAATGTTGGAAGCTTGTGTTAAAGACCAGTAGGCATTGCTTAATTTCTTGCGAGGAGATGCGTTGTGTCCAGGAAAATCGTTGGAGTAGTGAATCTGCTGGAATTAAAAATACAGACGTCATTGGTTGAGTCGCATTGAAAAAAGTGAATGAGAGGGTTTTAGTTTGTAGATGTAGAAATTCTAGGCTTTACATTCACAGGCAACATGAATTAGAAGAAATACATTGAAGACAAGGTGAAAGAAGGTTGGCTCCCTCTACCTTGCTAGAAAACTTATCGCACCTGCCAGTATCTGTATCTCTACAAAACCACCACTCGCCCATGCATGCAGCATTGCAAACAGACATCTCGCTGCTCAACTCTCAACATAGTTCTCCAATAGACATAGTCCCAAATATTAATCCTTGTAGCGATGTGCCTTGTTTGGGGTAAAAAAAGGGTAAAAAATACGATAGCAAGATCAGTCAGCAGAGGAAGAACAATAAAACATTGTTGGACGTGAGAAAAGGAGGAATAAATAAACTGAATATTTCTACTAAAGGTTGGACAATTTGTTGCTTGATTAATAATACTCACGCGATGTGTTTTCAAGAATATTTCGTAGCAAAAATACGGAGGGTTGGAAGGCATGTGTTGTATACGTCTAATGAAGATTTTTATCGGCTAATTGCTCCATTTCTCTCAATGGAAATGGCCTAAAGCCAGAAATTAAAAACAGCAATGTCAAGAGACATTGATTGCATTAAGGAGATAATGCTGCACTTTAGAGGTCACTAATGTTTCTTACTCCCCACCCTCCTTAATACAATGAGATGTTAGAAACAATCATGTCATAATCGACTGAATATTTTTCAGCTCTCCAAAAACTCCAAATAATTGAATTAATTTAAATGAAACTTGAACAGTAATGAGAAAAAGAAATTGCTGTAGAATGCTGATTAAATCATCATGTAATTCCATTACAGCATCATCTATTTACTATGATAGGTAATGATATGTACAATATCTGATAATTTTTTGTTAATTGTTACCACTAGTGTAAACTGCCAAGAGATCTATGCTTCGTCAGTATACATATCCCTGAAAAACTCGCTTAGCAACAAAATCACACCCCTTCATTGTTGAAGTCTCTAAATGCCAGAAAACTTTCTACTTTAAGTCTTTTTCCCTTTGAACATCTAGTCTTTTGAGTTCTCTTCTTGCTACCTGCTTTCCTGACTGTACTGATATGCAGATGCTTAAATGTAATGTAAACAAACATCTTGTTAATCCTTCCTATGCATGGTCTGAAATAGTAGCCTCTTACGTCCAAGTGGCGATATGCCTTGTTAGGGGTGAACATGAGGGGAAAAAAGTGTTCATATAAAATAATACGTTTTGCAATTTTTTTCTATGAAGATTGATATGTTGTATTATTTGTTTTAATCTTGGATGTTGTTCACTTACTAAAAATACAATTTGTGTACTAAACACTCATCGCTTATGAAGAGCTACAAGCCACATGAGGATAAGGGTAAATTAAAGAATTTTACCTGGTGTTATTACTAACAAAAGCAAGTACCTTCGTGGACTAAATAAAGGGTTCTGTTAGAAATTGCATGCAGATTCTTGAGTTTGACAATATAGACATGATTCGGCCATAGGTCATCGCTTGGCAATTGTGCATTCAGCTGCTTTTTGTGGTGCATTATTCTCGCAACTCTCATAACTTGAGCGTTACGATGACGCAATTCACTTTTGAACATTATTACACCAACCGTTCCATTCCTTCACTCCGCTCTCTTGAGTCCTATCTTAAGAAAATATATTATCCTGAACTGAATCTGGAAGCTAGAAGGGTTGGAAGGCAGAAGTTATCGTACAAGAAATGTATAAAGAATAATATGAAAAGGTTGTGGGGGGCGTGTTGACTCGAAATAATAGAATTACATCAGTAATTTAAATTTCATGTATAAATTATCATTTTTGATAATGTAAAGGAAGTAAATAGCTACCGTTTTATTTAAAGTGAAGGATTTCTTTTCAAATTCATTTCAAGGATTATTTGTTCTTTCGCTTTTTCATCCGGGTGCTAGTATTGCAAGAAAGATCCCCTTTTCTTGTAAGTAAAAAAAAAAAACATTAAATAAGTAAAAATGAGATTAGATAGACCGAGATTCGAACCTGGTAAGCAAGGTTCGGAAATAGATTTCGGAAGGAATTCGCATTGTTCAATTTAATATAAAATAGTAAATATGTTTGAGTAAATGGAATTTTGATTGTTCAATTCTTTTTTTATAAAAACTGAATTAAAATAGGGTTAGTTAGAAGAGGAACAATAGCAAATTTAACTATGTTGAAAAATAAGTTAGGTCGAAAAATAGGTTAGAAGAATTCTTTGTCTGCAGAAATGTTTGGACATGTGCGAACCATGCATATTTAATCCACGTGAGTTTCCCACGTGTGTGTGACACGTGTTTGAAGCCATACATGACGTCATAGCAGGAAATGAATTTTTAATATAGTTTGCTAGTTTTAGGAGATTAGAGAGAGTTGGACAGAGTTGGAGACAGGAGGCAGTCGAGTCCGGATCCAATCAGAGGAGGGTCCCCCCTTTGGAAGACAAGGGTTAGAAAGTTTAAATCATGTAGTCAACTTTGAATTCCTGGAACCATCATCATTGCAACCGGTCGAATGAAATAAAAGAGCACATCATATTTTGTAACTGCGTCTTGTTTCATCTTTCTACTAAATTGAAGGTAGTGTGTAATAATCTTTAAATGAACTTTGTCTTCGTCATCGTTATAATGAACTTTGTGTATAACTCATCTAAGTAATGTGTTCCTCTCTCCATCTAAGTAATGACCCCTCCTGTCTCATAAGAACTGGTAACCCTCCTCTCTAAATATATGTTATAAGAACGACCGACAGTAAAATGTATAAATGTCGTTCTCCTCTCTCTTCTTACCTTCTCACTGTATTACATGTCACCGTCTCTCCCCAATATGAACACCGGCTATACAACACTAGTAGAAAGCATGATTTTCACTCTATTTTTTGTATGAAAGATGTACATTTATTTACCTACATATATATGCACATCGGTCTTTATTATAAAGTTGAGAAGTCTTTAAACGACTTTTTAATGTATATATTTAAAGGAAACTATCCCAAAAGCCACCCAAATGACATCTTTTATTTTAGATTTTACAGAGGGCTGTTGGGGCTTTGTTAAAGCATCATAATCTAAATATTAATTTACTTGTCCCTACGTCCAGTGTCATAAAAAACATCATCATTGCAAATATTGAGGAACAAATTACCTCCCTTAATAGTTGTCTGTTATCAGTTTAAAATCATTAAAATCATTTCCTCTCCAAAAATTAAAAAAAAAAAAACATAGCTGTCTGTTCTGCTAGTTGGTATTTTATTGCATCTGTCATCCAAGGGCTTCTTTATGCCAAATAGTTTGGGAGAAAAGTAATGTTTATGATTATTATTAATATTAATATTTAATATAGTGATATTTATGATCATTATTAATATGATTATTTAATAAAGTAATGTTTATGATTATTATTAATATTAGTAGTTAATAAAGTAATGCTTATGATTATTAAAAATATTAATATTTAATATAGTAATGTTTATGATTATTATTAATATTAGTAGTTAATAAAGTAATGCTTATGATTATTATTAATATTAATATCTAATATAGTAATGTTTATGATTATTATTATTATTATTATTATTATTATTATTATTAATATTCAATATAGCAATGTTTATGATTATTATTAACATTAATATTTAATACAGTAATGTTTATGATTATTAGTAATATTAATATTTAATATAGTAATGTTTATGATTATTATTAATATTATTATTTAATATAGTAATGTTTATGATTATTATTAATATTAATATTATATATAGTAATGTTTATGATTATTATTAATATTAATATTTAATATAGAAATGTTTATGATTATTATTAATATTAATATTAAATATAGTAATGTTTATGATTATTAGTAATATTAATATTTAATATAGTAATGTTTATGATTATTCTTAATATTAATATTTAATATAGTAATGTTTAGGATTATTAGTAATATTAATATTTAATATAGTAATGTTTATGATTATTATTAATATTAGTAGTTAATATAGTAATGTTTAGGATTATTAGTGATATTAATATTTAATATAGTAATGTTTATGATTATTATTAACATTAATATTTAATATATTAATGTTTATGATTATTATTAACATTAATATTTAATATAGTAATGTTTATGATTATTATTAATATTAATAATTAATATAGTAATGTTTAGGATTATTATTAATATTAATATTTAATATAGTAATGTTTATGATTATTATTAATATTAGTAGTTAATATAGTAATGTTTAGGATTATTATTAATATTAATATTTAATATAGTAATGTTTATCATTATTATTAATATTAATGTTTAATATAGTAATGTTTAGGATTATTAGTAATATTAATATTAAATATAGACATGTTTATGATTATTATTAATATTAATATTTAATATAGTAATGTTTATAATTATTATTAATATTAGTAGTTAATATAGTAATGTTAAGGATTATTAGTAATATTAATATTTAATATAGTAATGTTTATGATTATTATTAATATTAATATTTAATATAGTAATGTTTCTGATTATTATTAATATTAATATTTGATATAGTAATGTTAAGGATTATTATTAATATTAATATTTAATATAGTAATGTTTATGATTAATATTAATATTAAATATAGGCATGTTTATGATTATTAGTAATATTAATATTTAATATAGTAATGTTTATGATTATTATTAATATTAATATTTAATATAGAAATGTTTATGATTATTATTAATATTAATATTAAATATAGTAATGTTTATGATTATTAGTAATATTAATATTTAATATAGAAATGTTTATGATTATTATTAATATTAGTAGTTAATATAGTAATGTTTATTATTATTATTAATATTAATATTTAATATGGTAATGTTTATGATTATTATTAATATTTAATATAGTAATGTTTATGATTATTATTTATATTAATATTGGATAAAGTAATGTTTATGATTATTATTAACATTAATATTTTATATAGTAATGTTTAGGATTATTATTAATATTACTATCTAATATAGTAATGTTTATGATTATTATTAATATTAATATTTAATATAGTAATGTTTATGATTATTATTAATATTAATATTTAATATGGTAATGTTTATGATTATTATTAATATTAATATTTAATATGGTAATGTTTATGATTATTATTAATATTAATATTTAATATAGTAATGTTTATGATTATTATTAACATTAATATTTAATATAGTAATGTTTATGATTATTATTAATATTAATATTTAATATAGTAATGTTTGATTATTATTAATATGATTATTTTATATAGTAATGTTTATGATTATTATTAATATTAATATTTAATATAGTAATGTTTATGATTATTATTAATATTAGTAGTTAATATAGTAATGTTTATGATTATTATTAATATTAGTAGTTAATATAGTAATGTTTATGATTATTAGTAATATTAATATTTAATATAGTAATGTTTATTGTTATTATTAATATTAGTAGTAAATAAAGTAATGCTTATGATTATTATTAATATTAATATTTAATATAGTAATGTTTATGATTATTTTTAATATTAGTAGTTAACATAGTAATGTTCATGCTTATTAGTAATATTAATATTTAATATAATAATGTTTTTGATTATTATTAATATGATTATTTAATATAGTAATGTTTATGATTATTAGTAATATTAATATTTAATATGGTTATGTTTATGATTATTATTAATATTAATATTTAATATAGTAATGTTTAGGATTATTATTAATATTAATATTTAATATAGTAATGTTTATTATTTATATTAGTAGTTAATATAGTAATGTTTAGGATTATTATTAATATTAATATTTAATATAGTAATGTTTAGGATTATTAATATTAATATTTAATATAGTAATGCTTAGGATTATTATTAATATGATTATTTAATATAGCAATGTTTATTATTATTATTAATATTAATATTTTATATAGTAATGCTTATGATTATTATTAAGATTAATATTAATATTTAATATAGTAATGTTTATGAATATTATTAATATTTGTAGTTAATATAGTAATGTTTGATTATTATTAATATTAGTAGTTAATATAGTAATGTTTGTGATTATTATTAATATTAGTTGTTTATATAGTAATGTTTGTGATTATTATTTATAATTAGTAGTTAATATAGTAATGTTTATGATTATTATTAATATTCGTAATTGATATAGTAATGCCTACACGCGTTATCTGTGGACATTCCACAGCAGACTCGTTCATAATATATTGGTGTTGGCAGACTGTACATATTCAGTGTAACTGAATATGCTCTAGTCGTATTGTAGCTCTTTTGTTAAAACTGCAAAAAGTAAATATGAAATTTAAATTCTTGTAAATTTCATATATATTATTATAGAGTTAATGTTCTATCGATTTTTATATATTATATATTATTGTGATTTAAAAAATAAAAAAAATATATCCATATGTCTAGGGTGCACCAGCATCAATTAAAACCGAAACACACGAAAATAAAAAAGGGCATATATATATATATATATATGTATATGTATATATATGTATATGTATATATATATATATGTATATATATATATGTATATGTATATGTATATATATATATGTATATGTATATGTATATATATATATGTATATATATATATATGTATATATATATATATATGTATATATATATATATATGTATGTATATGTATATATATGTATATGTATATATATATATATAAATATATATATATGTATATATATATATATATATATATGTATGTATATGTATATATATGTATATGTATATATATATATATATAAATATATATATATATGTATATATAGTGTTATAATGGAATAAATCCAGAGGAAATCCGGGTATGAGAGCTCAATGTGGTAAACAGAGCAATAAGATAAAAATTATAACACGGAAATTACATAATTGTCGATGCAATAATTTATTTCAACCTTATGGTATTTTCAAGCATCTAAATCAGACAATTACATTTTTGATACTGAAAAAGAAAAGAAAAATCGTGCTTCGACCCTCAAAAAACCAAAGGTGGTGGTAGTAGCAATCCACTTAATACATTTATAGAGAGGGTGGTAGGGATTTAAAAAATAAAAATTAAAAATAACAAATAAAAAAATTAGATTAGACACTTATAAGCGGCAGCTCGATGTAACCATAGATACACACTCACACACACACACTCACACACACACACACGCAACACATACACATACACACACACGCCTCTAAGATGTACGTTCTGACATGTAAATGCCTTGACACGCGTTTACTAACCTAGGAAGGGGGGGGGCGAAAGTATACGGATATATAGTGAAAGAAATAGAACAGCGCGTAATGGAAAAAAGAAGAAAAAAAAAAAAAAAAAAAAGAGGAAGAAAAGAAGAGGATACAGTGATTGAGTCATGGAAAGTAGGTCTATTAAAAGATAAATAAATTAATAAAAAAAATATAACTAAAAAAAATAAATAAATAAAAATAAGAAAATAAAAATAAAAAGAATATTATATATAAAGTTTTAAAACTATCTGTATGTTATTATGTAAAAATTGATATTATCTTATAATTCATTTAAATATTTTATATGTGATATAATACTATGAATTTAAAAATTGAGTCTATATATTTAATATTTTATATATTTTCATGTAAATAATTTTATTGGTGATTATAGCGGTCGTTGTAATTAATATTTCAATTCTTAATTGATTAAGAAGTGGGAAAATGTAATATTGATCGCCCCCAATTCGATAGGACGTATCTAGTTTCGGTTAATGTATACTTTTATTCCCTCCGTACAACAAAATTATTCTCATGCACGCATAAAGAAATAAGTAAAATAATTAAATTTTTGTGTTGATTTGTATCAAATCTAATAATATCTAGTTTTAGTATTTGGTCTTTTTGACTTAACTCAGTTTAATAACTAATGTATTATCTGCAGAGAAAAATTATTATCTTAAGGCTATCTCATTTATTTATAAGTAATTTGGACAAGCCAGGTACTTCGGGGAAAAAATATATATATATATATATATATACATATATATATATACATATATATATGCCTAGCTTAGATTTCGGACAACAAATCGTAAAGTAGTTATTATCGAGTATATACCGGACAACACTATAATTGCCGGTGGGGTGGGGTAGGATTGTTTATCGTAATTAATCTAGTGGTGTTAGATTCGGTGTCTTTACCATTATAGAATTCTCTGTTCGTCGGATCTAGAGTTATTGGTTATTTTAAATTTACATTTATGTCTACATCTGGCCATCAGTTCATCTCGTTTGTTTAGGAGATTACTGTGTTGGTACTTCAGGATTCTTATTTTTTCCTCAAGGCATAAACTGCATCTCTGCCTAAAGCCGTTTGGAACGTCCGAATGACATAGGATTGACCATGAAATCACTGGGGATCGATTCTCATTTTTTAATAACCACCATTGTTTAGCTAACTCGGTTTTATTCTTAAGTTCTGGGTTATTGAAAGAATGTTTGTGGTCATAAAAACGTTGTTTCCAGCTTCCGGCGGAGATACCGAAGTAAACTTTTTTGTCCCTGTTATTATCTTCTGGGTGGATAGTGGCCTTATAAACCACGCACTCAACTTTACAATTACCGTCCAGTGGGCAGTTATTTTTCACTTGGCAGTTACATTTGTCTACTGTCGCCTTATTTCTATTAGAGTTGTTTAATATTTTATTATTATGAGTGCTAATTATTCTGTCCATGTTTTTAGTGCACGAGTAACTTATTTTAATTGTTTTTCTATTAAATATCTTCCTAAGTGGATTATTTATGGTAAAATGTTTATCTATTAGGTTCAAAAATACTTTCCCTATGTTTATGTTGGATAGTTGACAGTATAAAGTATACCATAAATAATCCACTTAGGAAGATATTTAATAGAAAAACAATATATATATATGTATATGTATATGTATATATATATATATGTATATATATGTATATGTATATATATGTATATGTATATATATATAAATATATGTATATGTATATATATATATATATGTATATATATGTATATGTATATATATATGTATATATATATATATATATATATATATATTAGATATATATATATATTAGATATATATATATACACTTGTGCCCGATATTATTCATACCCCTCGGATCTTTGAGATTTCTATAAGAATATTGCTCAAACCAGAAGATAGACAATATTAAAGGGATTTCAAACAATAAATCAAGCATAAGCATTTAATTTACTCAACAAATAAATAATTTATGCAAGTTTGAAGCATTATACTAAGAAAAACAATAATGGCACTAGTTCAAAATTATTCATACCTCTCTTACTAATAGTCAATAGCATGCCTTTTATTCTTAATAACTGCCTGTAACCGTTTTGGATATTTATCAACAAGGTTTTTACAAGCATCAACACTGATTTTTGACCATTCTTCAATGCAGTAGTTCTCCAAATCCCTCAAATTTCTAGGTTTCCGCTTTTTAACCTCAGTTTTCAATATGTGCCAGAGGTTTTCGATAGGGTTCAGGTCAGGACTCTGGCTAGGCCATTCCAAAATATTAATGTGATTATCCTCAAACCATTTCTTGACTATTTTGGCAGTATGTTTTGGATCATTATCCTGTTGAAGGACCCAGTTTGGTCCTAAATGGAGCTTCTCCGCATCCTGTCTAATGTTTTTCTGGAGTATCTCCAAATATTGCTCCTTCTTCATGGTTCCATCTATCTTGACCAAACTACCTGGACCACTAGCCGAAAAGGAGCCCCAAAACATTAGGCTACCACCACCATGTTTCACCGTGGGTATGGTGTTCTTTGGGTTGTAAGCTTCTCCTTTCTTCCTCCAAACGTAAGAAGCATCCATATGGCCAAACAATTCAATTTTTGTTTCGTCAGTCCACAAAATACTTGAGAAAACGGACTCTGGAGAATTCACATGGGTCCTAGCAAACTTTAGACGTGCTGCAAGGCATTTTCCGGTGTGCAATGGAGTCCTTCTTGGTCTTCTTCCTTTCAGACCATTTTCATGCAGAGTCCTTTGCAATGTTTGCCTTGATATTTTTATGCCAGAAGACTCCAGATTTTCTAAAATGTCCTTAGTAGTGGTGGTTGGATTTGCATTAACACTTCTTACAATATTCCTGGTGGCTCTAGCAGACAGTTTCCTTTTCCTTCCTCTACCAATCAAGTTGTTTGTTGTGTGGTGGCTCTGGAACTTTTTGATGATGCTCTGTACTGTTGCTGTAGGGACCTCAAATTTCTTGGAAATTGACTTGTAACCTAAACCATCCTTATGTGAATTCACAATTTTAGTCCTAAGATCATTACTAAGCTCTTTTTTCTTCCCCATTCTAATAATTTTTATTCTTTTTTTGGTTTTCAGTTGATATCATTTTAATTTCTGAAAAATGCAAAAAACGAAATGAAATTAATCAAAGGTTGTATAAAAGCATTCAAAATAAGAATCAAACAGGAAACAAACAGTCAGAAACTCGATTAATACTGAAAAAATAAGGGGGTATGATTATTTTTGAACATTACAGATTTTATAAATAGCTGCATATTTCTTTTATTACAAGTATCCCGAGATTTTAAAATGACGAAAATGATCAGAAGAGGTTTATTAAGAATATGTATCAATATGGACGTAAACAATAAATTCTTACAAAGTTACACCTAATAAACTCAATTTTCAAGAGGGGGTATGAATAATATCGGGCACAAGTGTATATATATATGTAAATATATATATATGTATATATATATATATATATGTATATATATATATATATACATGTATATGTATATATATTGTTTCCATGATTATTAATATAAGTAGTTAGTATGGTCATGTTTAATATTATTAATATAAGTAGTTAATATAGTGTTTATTATTATTAATAGTTAATATAGTAATGTTTCGATTATTATTAATATTAGTAATTAATATAATAATGTTAATGATTATTAATATTAATAGTTCATATAGTAATGTTCCGATTATTATTAATATTAGTAGTTAGTCTAGTAATGTTTATTATTATTATTAGCTTGTATAGTAATATTTTTATTATTATTAATATTATAATTAATATATTAATTTTTATGATTATTAATATTAATAGTTCATACAGTAATGTTTCGATTATTAATATTAGTAGTTAGTATAGTAATGTGTATTATTATTAATAGCTTGTATAGTAATGTTTCGATTATTATTAATATTATAAGTGAATATATTAATGTTTATTAATATTAATAGTTAATAATAATCGAAACATTACTATAGTAATATTAGTAATTAATATAGTAATGTTTCGATTATTAATATTAGTAGTTAATATGGTAATGTTTCGATTATTAATATTAGTAGTTAATATGGTAATGTTTCGATTATTAACATTAGTAATTAATATAGTAATGTTTCGATTATTAATATTAGTAGTTAATATAGTAATGTTTCGTTTATTAATATTAGTAGCTAATATAGTAATGTTTCGTTTATTATCAATTATAGAAGTGAATATATTAATGTTTATTATTATTATTATTATTATTAATAGTAGTTTATATGGTAATGTTTATGATTACTAAGTAAACTACTAATATTAATACCGTTTCGATTATAATTAATATTAGTAGTTAATATACTAATGTTGCGATTATTATTAATATTAGTAATTGATATATAAATGTATATGATTATTATAATTATCAGTAGTCAATATAGTAATGTTTCCATTATTAATATTAGTAGTTAATATGGTAATATTTAGTATTATTATTCATAGTAATAGTTAATATAGTAATATTTCGCTTATTATTGATATTAGTAGTTAATATAGTAATGTTTGTGATTATTATTAATAATGGTAGTTAATTAGTAATGTTTATTATTATTAACATTAGTAGTTATTTAGTAATGTTTATTATTATTAATATTAGTAGTAAATTATTAATGTTTATTATTAATATTAGTAGTTAATTAGTAATGTTTATTATTAATATTAGTAGTTAATTAGTAATGTTTATTATTAATATTAGTAGTTAATATAGTAATGTGTATTATTAATATTAGTAGTTAATATTGTGTACTCATTTTTACTCTTAATCGCACAAGGATTTTAAATATTCATGTTACAGTTAGTGCAATGCTTCTCGATACTTTTGGATGTTGTGTTTATTATTAAAGTTTTATAAGTAGTACTGATGATGGTACACATTTGTAGTCGTGCAATTTTGATTTTCTATGGCACATGCTGTATAGCAGATGCTCCTTGTGCTAAATTTTGTGAAATTCTCCCAGTAGTTTTTTTTTATGTAAGTCTCTGTTAATGTTAGCAGTACCAAACAAGTGCCCAAGTATTTTTACTTGCATAATCACATTTAGACACCGGTTCTTAATAGATCAGCAAAGTTAAACAACGTTGAGCCTGATCAATATCAAATATGTGACCATCTGAGAATATTCGTTGCTGCATCCATAGAGACTCAACGCCTCTATCCACAGCATCTTCAGGGTCCATAGCACAGTGGATAGAGGCGTTGAGTCTCTACGGTTCCAGGTAAGAATTGTCTGAAAATAGCGGTCAAGATGATTAGTTGGCCAAAACGCGGCGAGACGACAACTAGGAAAGGCAGTAATTACTGGGATAAGTTACAAGACTCAGCATTCCTATCCCATCGTTGTTAATCACCTGAAGAAGGCCAGAGGGTGTGTTTATCGAAACGTAGGGATACAACAGTAATGAAGAAGATGAGAATAACGGTTTGCAAAAAAAAAATTAAAGCACAGAAATAAACTACTTAATTTATGTGACTTTTCGAATATGACATTCTCGTTTCATGATGGGTATGCACATCATACAGATGTCTTTTGTTGTTGTTGTTTTTTTTTTAATATAGAGTGAATTCTGGACAAGAAACAGAAAAAGATGTGTAAAGGCATGTTAACTGTTTTCAATCCACAGATGTTCAGGGACTTTTACACTCAAAATGAAGAGTTGCAAATACACTTGTAACAAGTGTTGCATCAAAATGAAGAGTTGCAAATACACTTGTAACAAGTGTTGCATCAAAATGAAGAGTTGCAAATACACTTGTAACAAGTGTTGCATCAAAATGAAGAGTTGCAAGTATCGTAAAACAACATTCACCTTTGTTAGTAAGTTTATTTTGTTTGTCAATGTTTTATCTAAAAAAATTTATTATAGCATTGAATTAAAAAAAAAAATTAACATTCATTCAAACCTACCTTCATCTAGCTGTATCCGTTTTTCCGTTTTGAAAGACTTTAACACGTCTTGCTATATATATATATATATATATATATATATATATATATATATATATATATATATATAATAAAAATTACTATTAGTGTATGAAGCGATGCTCTTTGTGTAACAAATTGAGCTTAGAAACTTTGGACAATGTCAAAACACTGTTAATTCATTGCCCGCATAGCAGCAGCGTAAAGTGTAGCGGTGAGAAGCTCCGACTGTCGTTTGGGCGATCGGATTTAGATCCTGGCTTGAGATAGTTGCTTGTCTAGCCGCAGTGATTAGCTGTGAAATAGCGAAACAGTACTGTATGTGGATGACTATATATGTGTGTGTGTGTGTGTCTTGAAATGTTTTCAACCTTTTAAAAGTATGAGTAAAATACTTGAAACACCAAGTTCTTGGAAAATTCATTTCTTTGCAAGTCAGTTAATAACTTTCAATCAATTCATTAATTTGCTTCCAAGAATTTACTCTAGTTCTAATATTATTATAGCGATCATCAGTTGTTTACAATGAAAAACTGTTTCGAGCTTTTAAAACAAGAGTATTTTCTATCATGGCATCCTGGCAGTGTAGATTCTTTACAAAACAAGAAAAGCGTCCCGGATATCAGATCTAGTTCTTTTTTTTTTTTTTTTTGCTCTAGATTAATATTTTTGTTTACCGATTTATGTTATTAAAAATGTATTCCTTACCGTAGAGCTGGTTGGAGAATTCGAACCCTGCATCCAAATATTATGAGCCCTGGCTTCTTAGCGCTAGGTTATCATGACGATCACACTTACAAATGCGAGAGAAATACTTCTTTATTAAATTCCTAAAAACAAGTAATGGGATCCAGACAGTGTTCCTATCTCCTAAAGTGAAAGAACTTTTCAGACAGTGTGTGTATATATATATATACATGGTATGAAGAGTTTTACATATCCTACACCCCTTATTGATGTATCATTCTTATTGAATGTATAAATAAATCTTTATGCATGAGTGTATATTTTTATATTGTCGTTTTCTTATTTTATTGATAGTCTATATAAGCTCCAAAACAATTTGTTGAGCTTTGTATTATCCTAATATGTCTCTTCTTAAAGAATCGATTTTATTCTTTTTTTTTTTAATTTCCCCATATATATATATATATATATATATATATATATATATATATATATATATATTCCATTCGCCGAGTGGTCTTTTTTATTTCAGCTGGCATGTTGTATATTATGGCGCCCAAAAGTTGTTATTCAGCCATATTCTTCTCAAACGTTTTCTATCGGTGCATCCGATTATCATCAGGAGCGATTGTTCTTGTTGTCATTTTCTTTATCTTTTTCTTTGAGGCTTGGCAAATGAAAAAGCTATACAGAAAAATTGGAAAAAAGAATAACTCTGTCGTGTTCAATCAGATGTGCTTGAATAATGACCTGCTGCCAAAATATATATATAAGTATTGTAATTATTACCTATAGGTACTAGTGTTTCATCTTTCAGGAATTATCAGTGCAGGGAGTTATGAGTACAGCCGGTCGGGAGATTCGAACCTGGCCACAAAGTTATCTTTGACTCCGTTAGCAAGGAACAAGCAGCACGGCCAACGTTAACCGTGAGAAATACAGTTGAAATTAATATTTACATAAAGCGTAAATGTCTAGACGGCTAGAGTGATCTTATGATTACAACATCATGATCTGCGCATACAAGCTTAAGTGACCGACTTTAATTTCATTCCATTTCAACTTTATAGTGTTCAACAATAAGAACCGAGTTCTTAAAAAGGCCTGACATAATTATTGCTATAATTATTATTTTTAATGCCTACAGATACTAGTGTTTCATCCTTTCAGGAATCGTCAGTTCAGAGAGTTATGATTACAGCTGGTCGGGAGATTCTAATCGGCCATGAAGCTATATCTGACTCCATTAACAAGAAACAAACCACACGACCAATGCTGAGAAATACAGTTGAAATTAACATTTACATTGTGTGTGAAGTATCTGTATATATACTTAGATATAAAAAGTATGCAGGAGAGTTCATTCCCAATGGACTCCGAAATGGCTTGGCCGATTTTTAAAAATTTCACACAAATATACTTTGCATCTTGGAATCTTCTTTCAGGTTTTGTATCTAAGTAACTCCAATAAGTATTGAAAATCGATAATCGAAAAACTCTAATTAAAGAAGGAACAGTCAGATTTTGACCAAAGTTAATACCTTTAAATAGCCTAACATCACAGGTGTATTTGAAGTTTTATTACCGCACAAGCAGAAGGACCAGGCGTATAAAATCAACAGTAGGTTCTTTTATAAAACTGGAGCGCATACAGAATGAATGTTTCCGTTTAGAGCATAATCGAACCATGATACTCGACTTTTGTATTTGAAACTTTAATTTAGTTTAATTATATGTGTTTTTATTTATTTATTTATTTATCCTGTTGAGCGCATTTCGTGCTTTTTTAAATTTTTGAAGAGGAATGAATTTAACCAATAAATATGAAAAAATACCATGTTTTAATATTGATTAATAAACGATAATAATTTCCAATTATTTAAGTACAGTAGTGCAGTACAGTAAAAATTATATTTTACTCATTTAAATGATGTGGTAATTTTTGTGTAAAAGAAAAATGCTACTCAAAGCAGAGATATTTGAATTCATGTAACGATATTTTTAAGTCAATTAGATTCATTTGTTGAATATCTTAATTTTTTTTTTTTTTTTCAACCCAAACTACTTGGGACCATGTTTACAGAGGACTATAGGAAGTTCAGCAGTAACATGTCTGTTCACATGACATTTAAATTTCGGCAAGTTAGTACAGTCAGTGAAGCAGGAAACAGGGAGGGAATTCTAAAGTCTAGCAGTTTGACGGTAGAAACTATTATATTAGGCGTTTCAGCATCTAGGAACCTCAGTAGTGAAGTGGTGCGATTTTGTTACTTGTTTACTTAGTTGTAATATTTATGTCGAGGGGCCACAACTGCTGAGAGTTCGTCAGATCACAGTCCATTTAAGTACTTGTAAAACAGGGACAGAGATGCAACATTGCGTTGATGGTACATAAGTTTCAGCTTGGCTGATAGTTTAGAATCTTATAGATTTGAGATTCATTTTTGGACTCTGTCTTGGAGGGAGAAACTAGTGGTAGTCCACTAGCCTAGATATGGTAAAAATACTCCTTGCGTGGATGAATTGTGTATTTTTTAAAGATATAGGATACTCTGGTGTGACTAATTTCTTTAGCACAGTAGAGAAAGCCAACCTTTCCAGCAGTCTTGGCAATGTCGTTAATATAGTTGTTCCAATTCATGTTGCCTGTGAATGTTAAGCGTAGAAGTCTGAAGGATATAATAATCTTTTTCTTTGAAAAATAACATAAAAATAAAATATAAGTGTCTTTATTTTCAAGGCTATTATCGCCTATAAATATTGAACAAATCTTTGCTTCATTCGTCTGCAAATAAAGTTTGTTTATTAAGGCATGTACGAACCGGATTATCACTTTTGGTCTATAATATTTTGAGTGGTTATTTTCTCTCTGTAATTTGTTTTTCCTAAACAGTCGAGCTTCTAATTGAACAAGGTGCATAAAAAATATGGCAATTGTCTCTTGTTCACTGCACTTAATACTAGCCAGCAGCTCATCGCGTGCATAATCAATAGTTTGTTAATTCACAACCGTCTGTTGCCTCTCTACACGCATAGAAAAAATACTTCACCGGGATGCTCTGAAAAACAAAGACATTTTATTTGATGCTGCACATAATATTACTCATTACTTTGTGCTAAAAAGAGAAACAGCTTCATCAAATTTCGTTGTCAGTCATCACCATCATTGTCACTATTATATTTGATTTCCTAGTGCTACCAGATCAGGCTGTCTGAGGATATCAGTTTCTGACCTAAAATGCATTTAACTTTGATAATGTTTTTTTCTTCTTTTTCCTTTGCAAAACCCATTTCTGAGAAATAATAAACAATTTTATTTTATTAAATAACCTGGAAAAGGTCGATATGGTATAAAAACAACCAAACCAATCAGTGTAAATATATGAATGATCTTTTATATCTTAGTCCTTCTTCTTTCAAAATATGATGTAAGAATTGCAATTATTTTTTTATATCATAGTGCATATCTAAAAATTGTTTAATCTCCTTTTGGTTTAACTTTTTAATGTACAATATATATAAAAAGGACATTAGTAATCTATTCTGTTAATGAAATAATTAAAATTTAGTTTCAAGCAGAACATATCTGAACACTGGTAAATGTAGCATTAATGTTGAAGAGCCTCTACATAAACAACATTTTGGGTGTGACCTCTAACAAGTGTGTAATTGTAGAGTTTTTCAGAACTTCCAATGAATGAGCAACTGGCCATGAGAAAAGCAAGGTGTCTGAAGATAAGGTCCAACAGCTTTGAGGCTTTGTCTTTGAGCTTTATATTTAGACATGGAAAAACTCATTTTTATTGGAAATTGCAAACGCTTGAACAGAAATGGCATGTCAGAAGGAATAATGGGAATCAAAGGAATTAATGCAGTTTCATCTTTAAAATTTCAAAATAATCAAAATTTAGTTTCAAGCAGTGCATATCTGAATACTGATAATTGTACCTGTAGCATTAATGTTGAAGAGCCTCTACATAAACACTTAAATTACTATCTTAAAGAGGTTCAGGTATAATAAGTTCATATGCAAGCAAGGGTGGCATAAGCACCAACTGCGCTTTCCCCTTAACACTGCTAAAATGCAGTGGCATGAAGAAATCCATGATGATAGGATGCAGATCCCTACATATATTTTCACTGCCCCTGTAAGATAATGGATTTTACATTCATGCAAGCTTGTAATAATGTTCAGCTATCAACATATATGAGTGTGTATATGTAAATATTTATTAATTATGTCGTAATATTTTTGTGATTTTTTTTTTTACTGATAAATTTATTGGCACGATTTTTGGAGTTTTCTCTCTTTACAGATGAATTATTACGCCACATTAAGGTTTGAACAGGAGCTAGAAACGCACATAGGTAGAGCAGCGCCTACTTTCAACTGACTACATGAAAGAGCATGGTTCAACAAATCCCTCACTTCTCACACAAAATGCCACATCTACGAATGCTGTGTTCTGAGTACCCTACTGTATGGAGCAGAGACTTGGACCATGTATGCTTGTCACGAGAAAAGACTGAAGTCTACCATCTCCGATGCTTATGACGTATCATGGGCATCAATTGGTGGGATAGAATCGCCAAAGAAGAGGTGCTAAGATGTGCCGGCAGCCGCTCCTTGTTCCAGACACTCAAGATCTGACGATCAAGATGGCGTGGACACCTGCGCAGAATACCAGATGGCTGTCTCCCTAAGGATATCCTCTACAGCGAACTGGCAAATGGAACAAGAAGCCGCAGTCACCCGGTGCTGCATTTTTAAGACGTGGCCAAATGGGACCTGATCGCTCTTGGCATCGAAGTGAATTTGTGGGAGGAGCTAGCTGAAGATAGACCAGCATGGAGGTGAAGGACTTCAGAACCGTTGGTTCGAGAAGCTGGTGCAAAGAAGACACAACTGGTGACTACGTTGACTGTTGCTTGCATTAATCTTTCGTAGATTGCTTGCCATTAGTTAAGGTTTGTATACAAATATATCAGTTATGGTATTCCATGTGGATGATGAAGTCTTTGTTTTATTTTAATTGACTCCGAAGCATGCTTTATACTGCTTTGCACACGATTTAGGTTTTGATGGTGAGTGGCCACCGCTTGTTGGTATCTCAGTGTGCAATGCTCTGTAGCTGCTCGCTCATGCTCAAGGCCATTGCGCTATCACATGTGGAGCACCAAGTGTTTCTGTCTGCTGTCAATGTCTTCAAACAATTGAAGGGGATATTGAAGCGCTTAAGGGTGACCTTGATGCTGTCTTTGTAGCGTTTCTTTGGGCAGTCCACATTTTGTCGGCTATGAGTGAGCTGGCTGTAGAGTACTTATCGAAGTAGTCTATTTGAGGGCATCCTGATGACGTGGGCCAACCAGCTAAGTTGTCAACAGATAAGGAGTGACTTTAGAGGGGTAACTCTAGCTCTCCTACTAATCTCTGAATTGGTCACCTTGTGCTACCAATAAAGGCCAAGAATCGTCTGATGTGAAATAACTGTATTAGTCTGATGTGATAGCAATACGGAACCCATGCCTTGGAACCATACAGTAGGGTGGGTACGACGACTGTGTTGTACACATCGACCTTTATATAGGTCTTGAGATTGCGGTTGGTGAACACTTGGTCATTCAGGTGGTCAAAAGCAGGAGCAAGATTAAGGCAGCGCTGAACTTCATTGCCGAGGTCGCAGGAGAATGCAAGATAGGAGGCTAGGTATATGAAGCTAATGATATTCTTTAGAGCTATACCGTTGACGGTGATGATGGAAGCATCAGTTGGAGAGACGTTTGGCAGGATTACCGTCTTCTTGGTGTTGATAAGAAGGTCGGCCCGGTGGTAAGTGTTTATGTCAAGACTGTGTTGAAGTCCGGTGAAGGTATGGCTAGGGAAAAAGGCATCAAATAGGTTAGAAGAAATCTATATAAATAAAACAGTAGATGTATATGTGTGTGCAAATATTTAACAGGTTAACTCTTAAACTACTGGTCTCATAACACTAAAATTAACAGGAAATAGTAATTATACAACAACGGTGGTTTATAAAAAGTAAAATCTTTGTTTGGATTGATGGATATAGAGCCTAAAGACACATATCAGCAAGTTGAAATGTGAAATATTCATTTCAACTTGCCGACATGTTTTTACTTCTTTCTGAGCATGCTCACATAAAATTCATTTCTTCAACTGCTTTGATATTTAGATTGTTGTTATTGAGAGAAACACAAATTCTCAGTGAACGTGGCTGGAATGTTAAATATTTTGGTTTCGATTCTAGCTGATGACATGAAGTCATTTTTTTTATTTAACTTTTGCCATCATGTCTTTGTATTAATAAATGCGCAAATCCGCATGAATTTACATATATTTAAACTATTTTACGGCAAACGGAATCCAAATGTATTTACAGGCTGGGAAAACAACATTTTTCTTTTTAATTTATTACATATTTTGTAAAGTCTTTTAAGACAATAAATATTTTTGACAATTATTTATTTTTGCGGACCTCCCTCACTAACGAAGACAAAATTAAATTAAAAAATATTCACACTTTTCATACTTGACTCTTTCATGACAGGGGACAAATTCTAAGTACAGTTTTGATAGAAAAGCTTATTTGAGCTAATGTTGGGTCCCTGCGTTTTTTTTTTCTTTTTTCCAAGTAATACATAACTATTGCTCGAGATTCGGAAGTTGGAAAGATTTATAGTCTAGCCTAACGTTAATAATGTTATTTTTCTTTAAATTAAATTATTACTCCTGTTCCCTGGAGATAATTTTCTGTTCTCTATCTTTTTCTTTACTTTAAATAGCTTCTTTCTTTTTCTAAAAATAATTTCTCCTTTTCTTTTTTTGCAAAAAAATAAGACGAAGACATCGCCATATATCTTCTCTTTTTCATTCATTCATTGATTAGATAAACAAAATTCTAATGCGTTTTAGAAAGTTTTTTTTTTCTTTTTACACATTTACGGAATTTTCGGAATAAACACTCCGTTTTCTTTCCATTTGGAGGGGGGTGAAAAATATTTGCTTTGTTGTCTGCTTCAGTTAAACGCATGCACATTACTGACTACTCGATTGAGAAAACAAGATGGCTGTGGGAGATTACATTAGCTTTTATGTTGGATAGTATACATTTTCATACCTGGTGAATGACTTAGCAGCCCCAAATTTAACTGTGATGGTCGTTGCAAGCATACCCGAAAACCTATAAAAGTTGACATTTACCATCAAAAAACCATCGCGAGACTGAAATCAACCAATGAAATAAAAGCAATCATTCAAATATAAACAGCAGTTCTCTTGCCCATTATTTTAAAAAGAAATTCAATAAAATTTGAATTTACCCAAAAACAATAAATTTCAAAAAGTTTATGTTCAGCCACCCCGCACCAGTAGAAGTGCCAAGCGGTAGTTGCCAAGTCATTAAGTTGTTCAGTCATTACAATATTGTAAGTATAATTCTATTCTTTTTACATTGTATTTCAAAATTATCCTAGATCATAACTTCACATTAATATTTAATTATGATATTACTGTAACTTACCCTTCGAATAGTTAAAAAAGAGAGAAAGTCTTACAAAATGTTATAGTCTGCATAAGTGGTTTATCAATCAAACAAAATCCTGCTGTCCTTGTGAACCGAACGTTTGATTTGGTCTCGGGTTCTTTCTTTCCATTTAAAATGTGATATGAAAATCTGACACTTCTGCAATACTGCATGGTAACCAGGTTTTTAGTTTTCAGTTTGGAGAATATTATTATGAGGACACATTAATTTGATCATCAGTCTGCAGCATTCTCAAGTCGCCTAGTTTTCATTGGTACTGGTTCAATAACATTAAATAGAGATCTTCAATTGCACAAATTACCACGTGTGGCCAGGCGGTAAATTCAATTGGTGACCTGATGACTAAGGTTTTCCCAGATATTGCTAAAAATTTACGCAATGTTGGATGGCTTTGTGACAGAGCAATCTTGGCCTCTAGAAAAGATGTTCTTGATATTGACAATTATAATTTTTGCGAAAGTTATCAAGCCATTGATGAAGATTGGACAGTAAAATTTCTTGTAGAATTCACTACAATCGTCTGGAATGCCACATCATAATATATAATATATATTGAAGGAAGGAGCTCCAGTTATATTAAGAAATCTTGATTCACCTAAACTGTGGAATGGCACATGGTTAGCAATAAAATCTTTGAAACCTAATGTTCTGGAAGCCATTATAATAACTGGAAATTTTAAAGGTGAAACTGTTAATTCCTTGGATTCCTCTGATTCCTTCTGACATGCCATTTCAGTTCAAGTGTTTCCAATTTGCAATAAAAATTAGTTTTTCCATGTCTATAAATAAAGCTCAAAGCTATTGGACCTTATCTTCAGACACTTTGCTTTTCTCATGGCCAATTGTACGTTTGTTGATCATTCATTGGAAGTCTTGAAAAACTCTACATTCACACTCGTTATATGTCACACAGAAATGCACATGCAAAAATCGTGCCAATAAATTTATCACTAAAATATCACAAAAATATTACAACAAAATTATTTAAAATAAACAGACATATTTATATATGTACATAAATATTTATATATACACACACGTGTTTGTTGTTAGATCAACACTATTACAAGTTTTCATGAATGTAAAAGCCATCATCTTAAAGGGGCAGTGAAAATTCAGTACCGGCAAAAAGAAAGTCCGCACTTGTAATTTTTTCAGAAACTGCAAATTTAAGCTAAATTTAATGTAACTGTTTAAACAAACTATACCTCATTTGATTCGACTTTTATTACTCTATAATTTTACCTGTTCATATTTGACTTTTAATTGAAATATTCTAGTGTTCACGTCAATTTAAAAAAAATAACTTCAAATTGAAGAGGCAAAAAGAAAGTTCGCACAATGGAAAATTGTTATTTAAATATAATTTTAGGACATTAATGCAACACAAATACAACAGGAACACAATTAACTTGTTAATATTTAGTAGCATAGCCCTTTTGCAATTTGATAGCATGCAATCTTTTGGGAATTCCTTGAATAAGACTGCAGCAATACTCCGGGGAAAGGGTATCCCACTTTTTAAAAATTTTTGTCCAAAGTTCTTCCAAATTTGAAATTTTATCATTGTGTAGCTGTTGCTTGATGTAATGCCATATGTTTTCGATAGGATTGAGATCTGGAGATTGAAAAAATTACAAGTGCAGACTTTCTTTTTGCCGCCTGTGTATATGTAGGCATCTGCATCCTATCATCATGGATTTCTTCATGCCACTGTATTTTAAGGGGAAAGCGCAGTTAGTGCTTGTGCCACCCTTGCTTGAATATGAACTTATTATGCCTGCACCTCTTTAAGATAGTACTCATTGTCTTCCAAGATGAAAGAATGTGAAATTCAGCATTATATCAATAAGGCATTGATGTAAAATCTGCAATCCTGCAGGTGAAATCGATTGTGCATCTTTGGTAAACCGATAATGAAACGCTCAGTGCTCCAAGGCTCGTTGCAAGTGATTTCAGTAACTCTTTATTCCCAAGTCTCTAAGGAAAGGAAAAATACTTACAGAAAACCGAAAGCACTAATTCCATTTTCCTTTCTAAGAATTGGCATTAGTCTCTGAGAATCGAAGAAATAATGATGAAATAATTACTCCCTGCGAATACAAAAGCGAGCATTGATCTTCAAAGAAAACAAAAGGAAACAAATTTTAAATAACAATCTTTGTCATTCTTTTCTTCCGCCATTTTGTTTTCATTTTTTTCCATGCATTTCTCAATGAACTAGTCTTTAACTGTGGTCTGTGACAGTTTCTAATATGGAACTTTTCTGAATTTCTTCCTCATGATACAAAGATACATACATGGTATACTTTCGAGATTGTGGATCATTCTGGTGACGTTGATTGGTATTAAGCATCTATACAAAAGGAGAATATCTTTGTGCCAAATAAAAAAAAAAGTACTTAAGACAAACTAGGAAAATTTTTTCCCATTTCTTTGGTAGAATGATATCCAAACTATGTTTTTTGTCCTTTGTTTCGTGAAGAATAGAAAATCAAAAGACAGTTCAATAAGAATGACATGTACAAAAAAAAATAAAAAATAAAAATCTATATTTGTTGATCAAACTGAATCATTGGGAAGCAATAAGTACTTTTCAAATGGAGAAGTTTTATAACTGCACAAGCAGAAGGGCCCAACATAAAATCAACAGTAGGTTCTTTGATAGTGCATGGCGTTTTCGAAATGAATGTTTCTGTTTAGAGCACAACTCAACCATGATACTTGACTTTTACGTTTTCAAATTTAATTCAATCTATTATATAAAAACAATTTTATAAAATCAACAGTAGGTTCTTTGATAGGGCATGGCGTTTTCGAAATGAATGTTTCTGTTTAGAGCACAACTCAACCATGATACTTGACTTTTACGTTTTCAAATTTAATTCAATCTATTATATAAAAACAATTTTATAAAATCAACAGTAGGTTCTTTGATAGGGCATGGCGTTTTCGAAATGAATGTTTCTGTTTAGAGCACAACTCAACCATGATACTTGACTTTTACGTTTTCAAATTTAATTCAATTTATTATATAAAAACAATTTTATAAAATCAACAGTAGGTTCTTTGATAGGGCATGGCGTTTTCGAAATGAATGTTTCTGTTTAGAGCACAACTCAACCATGATACTTGACTTTTACGTTTTCAAATTTAATTCAATTTATTATATAAAAACAATTTTATAAAATCAACAATAGGTTCTTTGATAGGGCATGGCGTTTTCGAAATGAATGTTTCTGTTTAGAGCACAACTCAACCATGATACTTGACTTTTACGTTTTCAAATTTAATTCAATTTATTATATAAAAACAATTTTATAAAATCAACAATAGGTTCTTTGATAGGGCATGGCGTTTTCGAAATGAATGTTTCTGTTTAGAGCACAACTCAACCATGATACTTGACTTTTACGTTTTCAAATTTAATTCAATCTATTATATAAAAACAATTCTATAAAATAAACAGTAGGTTCTTTGATAGGGCATGGCGTTTTCGAAATGAATGTTTCTGTTTAGAGCACAACTCAACCATGATACTTGACTTTTACGTTTTCAAATTTAATTCAATTTATTATATAAAAACAATTTTATAAAATCAACAATAGGTTCTTTGATAGGGCATGGCGTTTTCGAAATGAATGTTTCTGTTTAGAGCACAACTCAACAATGATACTTGACTTTTACGTTTTCAAATTTAATTCAATTTATTATATAAAAACAATTTTATAAAATAAACAGTAGGTTCTTTGATAGGGCATGGCGTTTTCGAAATGAATGTTTCTGTTTAGAGCACAACTCAACCATGATACTTGACTTTTACGTTTTCAAATTTAATTCAATCTATTATATAAAAACAATTCTATAAAATAAACAGTAGGTTCTTTGATAGGGCATGACGTTTTCGAAATGAATGTTTCTGTTTAGAGCACAACTCAACCATGATACTTGACTTTTACGTTTTCAAATTTAATTCAATCTATTATATAAAAACAATTCTATAAAATAAACAGTAGGTTCTTTGATAGGGCATGGCGTTTTCGAAATGAATGTTTCTGTTTAGAGCACAACTCAACCATGATACTTGACTTTTACGTTTTCAAATTTAATTCAATTTATTATATAAAAACAATTTTATAAAATCAACAGTAGGTTCTTTGATAGGGCATGGCGTTTTCGAAATGAATGTTTCTGTTTAGAGCACAACTCAACCATGATACTTGACTTTTACGTTTTCAAATTTAATTCAATCTATTATATAAAAACAATTTTATAAAATCAACAGTAGGTTCTTTGATAGGGCATGGCGTTTTCGAAATGAATGTTTCTGTTTAGAGCACAACTCAACCATGATACTTGACTTTTACGTTTTCAAATTTAATTCAATCTATTATATAAAAACAATTTTATAAAATCAACAGTAGGTTCTTTGATAGGGCATGGCGTTTTCGAAATGAATGTTTCTGTTTAGAGCACAACTCAACCATGATACTTGACTTTTACGTTTTCAAATTTAATTCAATCTATTATATAAAAACAATTTTATAAAATCAACAGTAGGTTCTTTGATAGGGCATGGCGTTTTCGAAATGAATGTTTCTGTTTAGAGCACAACTCAACCATGATACTTGACTTTTACGTTTTCAAATTTAATTCAATTTATTATATAAAAACAATTTTATAAAATCAACAATAGGTTCTTTGATAGGGCATGGCGTTTTCGAAATGAATGTTTCTGTTTAGAGCACAACTCAACAATGATACTTGACTTTTACGTTTTCAAATTTAATTCAATTTATTATATAAAAACAATTTTATAAAATAAACAGTACGTTCTTTGATAGGGCATGGCGTTTTCGAAATGAATGTTTCTGTTTAGAGCACAACTCAACCATGATACTTGACTTTTACGTTTTCAAATTTAATTCAATCTATTATATAAAAACAATTCTATAAAATAAACAGTAGGTTCTTTGATAGGGCATGGCGTTTTCGAAATGAATGTTTCTGTTTAGAGCACAACTCAACCATGATACTTGACTTTTACGTTTTCAAATTTAATTCAATCTATTATATAAAAACAATTTTATAAAATCAACAGTAGGTTCTTTGATAGGGCATGGCGTTTTCGAAATGAATGTTTCTGTTTAGAGCACAACTCAACCATGATACTTGACTTTTACGTTTTCAAATTTAATTCAATCTATTATATAAAAACAATTTTATAAAATCAACAATAGGTTCTTTGATAGGGCATGGCGTTTTCGAAATGAATGTTTCTGTTTAGAGCACAACTCAACCATGATACTTGACTTTTACGTTTTCAAATTTAATTCAATCTATTTTATAAAAACAATTTTATAAAATCAACAATAGGTTCTTTGATAGGGCATGGCGTTTTCGAAATGAATGTTTCTGTTTAGAGCACAACTCAACCATGATACTTGACTTTTACGTTTTCAAATTTAATTAAATCTATTATATAAAAACAATTTTATAAAATCAACAGTAGGTTCTTTGATAGGGCATGGCGTTTTCGAAATGAATGTTTCTGTTTAGAGCACAACTCAACCATGATACTTGACTTTTACGTTTTCAAATTTAATTCAATCTATTATATAAAAACAATTTTATAAAATCAACAGTAGGTTCTTTGATAGGGCATGGCGTTTTCGAAATGAATGTTTCTGTTTAGAGCACAACTCAACCATGATACTTGACTTTTACGTTTTCAAATTTAATTCAATCTATTATATAAAAACAATTTTATAAAATCAACAATAGGTTCTTTGATAGGGCATGGCGTTTTCGAAATGAATGTTTCTGTTTAGAGCACAACTCAACCATGATACTTGACTTTTACGTTTTCAAATTTAATTCAATCTATTATATAAAAACAATTTTATAAAATCAACAGTAGGTTCTTTGATAGGGCATGGCGTTTTCGAAATGAATGTTTCTGTTTAGAGCACAACTCAACCATGATACTTGACTTTTACGTTTTCAAATTTAATTCAATCTATTTTATAAAAACAATTTTATAAAATCAACAGTAGGTTCTTTGATAGGGCATGGCGTTTTCGAAATGAATGTTTCTGTTTAGAGCACAACTCAACCATGATACTTGACTTTTACGTTTTCAAATTTAATTCAATCTATTATATAAAAACAATTTTATAAAATCAACAGTAGGTTCTTTGATAGGGCATGGCGTTTTCGAAATGAATGTTTCTGTTTAGAGCACAACTCAACCATGATACTTGACTTTTACGTTTTCAAATTTAATTCAATCTATTATATAAAAACAATTTTATAAAATCAACAGTAGGTTCTTTGATAGGGCATGGCGTTTTCGAAATGAATGTTTCTGTTTAGAGCACAACTCAACCATGATACTTGACTTTTACGTTTTCAAATTTAATTCAATCTATTTTATAAAAACAATTTTATAAAATCAACAATAGGTTCTTTGATAGGGCATGGCGTTTTCGAAATGAATGTTTCTGTTTAGAGCACAACTCAACCATGATACTTGACTTTTACGTTTTCAAATTTAATTCAATCTATTATATAAAAACAATTTTATAAAATCAACAGTAGGTTCTTTGATAGGGCATGGCGTTTTCGAAATGAATGTTTCTGTTTAGAGCACAACTCAACCATGATACTTGACTTTTACGTTTTCAAATTTAATTCAATCTATTATATAAAAACAATTTTATAAAATCAACAGTAGGTTCTTTGATAGGGCATGGCGTTTTCGAAATGAATGTTTCTGTTTAGAGCACAACTCAACCATGATACTTGACTTTTACGTTTTCAAATTTAATTCAATCTATTTTATAAAAACAATTTTATAAAATCAACAATAGGTTCTTTGATAGGGCATGGCGTTTTCGAAATGAATGTTTCTGTTTAGAGCACAACTCAACCATGATACTTGACTTTTACGTTTTCAAATTTAATTCAATTTATTATATAAAAAATTTTTTTATAAAATCAACAGTAGGTTCTTTGATAGGGCATGGCGTTTTCGAAATGAATGTTTCTGTTTAGAGCACAACTCAACCATGATACTTGACTTTTACGTTTTCAAATTTAATTCAATCTATTTTATAAAAACAATTTTATAAAATCAACAGTAGGTTCTTTGATAGGGCATGGCGTTTTCGAAATGAATGTTTCTGTTTAGAGCACAACTCAACCATGATACTTGACTTTTACGTTTTCAAATTTAATTCAATCTATTATATAAAAACAATTTTATAAAATCAACAGTAGGTTCTTTGATAGGGCATGGCGTTTTCGAAATGAATGTTTCTGTTTAGAGCACAACTCAACCATGATACTTGACTTTTACGTTTTCAAATTTAATTCAATCTATTTTATAAAAACAATTTTATAAAATCAACAATAGGTTCTTTGATAGGGCATGGCGTTTTCGAAATGAATGTTTCTGTTTAGAGCACAACTCAACCATGATACTTGACTTTTACGTTTTCAAATTTAATTCAATTTATTATATAAAAACAATTTTATAAAATCAACAGTAGGTTCTTTGATAGGGCATGGCGTTTTCGAAATGAATGTTTCTGTTTAGAGCACAACTCAACCATGATACTTGACTTTTACGTTTTCAAATTTAATTCAATCTATTATATAAAAACAATTTTATAAAATCAACAGTAGGTTCTTTGATAGGGCATGGCGTTTTCAAAATGAATGTTTCTGTTTAGAGCACAACTCAACCATGATACTTGACTTTTACGTTTTCAAATTTAATTAAATCTATTATATAAAAACAATTTTATAAAATCAACAATAGGTTCTTTGATAGGGCATGGCGTTTTCGAAATGAATGTTTCTGTTTAGAGCACAACTCAACCATGATACTTGACTTTTACGTTTTCAAATTTAATTCAATCTATTTTATAAAAACAATTTTATAAAATCAACAATAGGTTCTTTGATAGGGCATGGCGTTTTCGAAATGAATGTTTCTGTTTAGAGCACAACTCAACCATGATACTTGACTTTTACGTTTTCAAATTTAATTCAATTTATTATATAAAAAATTTTTTTATAAAATCAACAGTAGGTGCTTTGATAGGGCATGGCGTTTTCGAAATGAATGTTTCTGTTTAGAGCACAACTCAACCATGATACTTGACTTTTACGTTTTCAAATTTAATTCAATCTATTTTATAAAAACAATTTTATAAAATCAACAGTAGGTTCTTTGATAGGGCATGGCGTTTTCGAAATGAATGTTTCTGTTTAGAGCACAACTCAACCATGATACTTGACTTTTACGTTTTCAAATTTAATTCAATCTATTATATAAAAACAATTTTATAAAATCAACAATAGGTTCTTTGATAGGGCATGGCGTTTTCGAAATGAATGTTTCTGTTTAGAGCACAACTCAACCATGATACTTGACTTTTACGTTTTCAAATTTAATTCAATTTATTATATAAAAACAATTTTATAAAATCAACAGTAGGTGCTTTGATAGGGCATGGCGTTTTCGAAATGAATGTTTCTGTTTAGAGCACAACTCAACCATGATACTTGACTTTTACGTTTTCAAATTTAATTCAATCTATTTTATAAAAACAATTTTATAAAATCAACAGTAGGTTCTTTGATAGGGCATGGCGTTTTCGAAATGAATGTTTCTGTTTAGAGCACAACTCAACCATGATACTTGACGTTTACGTTTTCAAATTTAATTCAATCTATTATATAAAAACAATTTTATAAAATAAACAGTAGGTTCTTTGATAGGGCATGGCGTTTTCGAAATGAATGTTTCTGTTTAGAGCACAATTCAACCATGATACTTGACTTTTACGTTTTCAAATTTAATTCAATCTATTTTATAAAAACAATTTTATAAAATCAACAATAGGTTCTTTGATAGGGCATGGCCTTTTCGAAATGAATGTTTCTGTTTAGAGCACAACTCAACCATGATACTTGACTTTTACGTTTTCAAATTTAATTCAATCTATTATATAAAAACAATTTTATAAAATCAACAATAGGTTCTTTGATAGGGCATGGCGTTTTCGAAATGAATGTTTCTGTTTAGAGCACAACTCAACCATGATACTTGACTTTTACGTTTTCAAATTTAATTCAATCTATTTTATAAAAACAATTTTATAAAATCAACAATAGGTTCTTTGATAGGGCATGGCGTTTTCGAAATGAATGTTTCTGTTTAGAGCACAACTCAACCATGATACTTGACTTTTACGTTTTCAAATTTAATTAAATCTATTATATAAAAACAATTTTATAAAATCAACAATAGGTTCTTTGATAGAGCATGGCGTTTTCGAAATGAATGTTTCTGTTTAGAGCACAACTCAACCATGATACTTGACTTTTACGTATTCAAATTTAATTCAATCTATTTTATAAAAACAATTTTATAAAATCAACAATAGGTTCTTTGATAGGGCATGGCGTTTTCGAAATGAATGTTTCTGTTTAGAGCACAACTCAACCATGATACTTGACTTTTACGTTTTCAAATTTAATTCAATTTATTATATAAAAAATTTTTTTATAAAATCAACAGTAGGTGCTTTGATAGGGCATGGCGTTTTCGAAATGAATGTTTCTGTTTAGAGCACAACTCAACCATGATACTTGACTTTTACGTTTTCAAATTTAATTCAATCTATTTTATAAAAACAATTTTATAAAATCAACAGTAGGTTCTTTGATAGGGCATGGCGTTTTCGAAATGAATGTTTCTGTTTAGAGCACAACTCAACCATGATACTTGACTTTTACGTTTTCAAATTTAATTCAATCTATTATATAAAAACAATTTTATAAAATCAACAATAGGTTCTTTGATAGGGCATGGCGTTTTCGAAATGAATGTTTCTGTTTAGAGCACAACTCAACCATGATACTTGACTTTTACGTTTTCAAATTTAATTCAATTTATTATATAAAAACAATTTTATAAAATCAACAGTAGGTGCTTTGATAGGGCATGGCGTTTTCGAAATGAATGTTTCTGTTTAGAGCACAACTCAACCATGATACTTGACTTTTACGTTTTCAAATTTAATTCAATCTATTTTATAAAAACAATTTTATAAAATCAACAGTAGGTTCTTTGATAGGGCATGGCGTTTTCGAAATGAATGTTTCTGTTTAGAGCACAACTCAACCATGATACTTGACGTTTACGTTTTCAAATTTAATTCAATCTATTATATAAAAACAATTTTATAAAATAAACAATAGGTTCTTTGATAGGGCATGGCGTTTTCGAAATGAATGTTTCTGTTTAGAGCACAATTCAACCATGATACTTGACTTTTACGTTTTCAAATTTAATTCTATCTATTTTATAAAAACAATTTTATAAAATCAACAATAGGTTCTTTGATAGGGCATGGCGTTTTCGAAATGAATGTTTCTGTTTAGAGCACTATTCAACCATGATACTTGACTTTTACGTTTTCAAATTTAATTCAATCTATTATATAAAAACAATTTTATAAAATCAACAGTAGGTTCTTTGATAGGGCATGGCGTTTTCGAAATGAATGTTTCTGTTTAGAGCACAACTCAACCATGATACTTGACTTTTACGTTTTCAAATTTAATTCAATCTATTATATAAAAACAATTTTATAAAATCAACAGTAGGTTCTTTGATAGGGCATGGCGTTTTCAAAATGAATGTTTCTGTTTAGAGCACAACTCAACCATGATACTTGACTTTTACGTTTTCAAATTTAATTCAATCTATTTTATAAAAACAATTTTATAAAATCAACAATAGGTTCTTTGATAGGGCATGGCGTTTTCGAAATGAATGTTTCTGTTTAGAGCACAACTCAACCATGATACTTGACTTTTACGTTTTCAAATTTAATTAAATCTATTATATAAAAACAATTTTATAAAATCAACAATAGGTTCTTTGATAGGGCATGGCGTTTTCGAAATGAATGTTTCTGTTTAGAGCACAACTCAACCATGATACTTGACTTTTACGTTTTCAAATTTAATTCAATCTATTTTATAAAAACAATTTTATAAAATCAACAATAGGTTCTTTGATAGGGCATGGCGTTTTCGAAATGAATGTTTCTGTTTAGAGCACAACTCAACCATGATACTTGACTTTTACGTTTTCAAATTTAATTAAATCTATTATATAAAAACAATTTTATAAAATCAACAATAGGTTCTTTGATAGGGCATGGCGTTTTCGAAATGAATGTTTCTGTTTAGAGCACAACTCAACCATGATACTTGAATTTTACGTTTTCAAATTTAATTCAATCTATTTTATAAAAACAATTTTATAAAATCAACAATAGGTTCTTTGATAGGGCATGGCGTTTTCGAAATGAATGTTTCTGTTTAGAGCACAACTCAACCATGATACTTGACTTTTACGTTTTCAAATTTAATTCAATTTATTATATAAAAAATTTTTTTATAAAATCAACAGTAGGTGCTTTGATAGGGCATGGCGTTTTCGAAATGAATGTTTCTGTTTAGAGCACAACTCAACCATGATACTTGACTTTTACGTTTTCAAATTTAATTCAATCTATTTTATAAAAACAATTTTATAAAATCAACAGTAGGTTCTTTGATAGGGCATGGCGTTTTCGAAATGAATGTTTCTGTTTAGAGCACAACTCAACCATGATACTTGACTTTTACGTTTTCAAATTTAATTCAATCTATTATATAAAAACAATTTTATAAAATCAACAATAGGTTCTTTGATAGGGCATGGCGTTTTCGAAATGAATGTTTCTGTTTAGAGCACAACTCAACCATGATACTTGACTTTTACGTTTTCAAATTTAATTCAATTTATTATATAAAAACAATTTTATAAAATCAACAGTAGGTGCTTTGATAGGGCATGGCGTTTTCGAAATAAATGTTTCTGTTTAGAGCACAACTCAACCATGATACTTGACTTTTACGTTTTCAAATTTAATTCAATCTATTTTATAAAAACAATTTTATAAAATCAACAGTAGGTTCTTTGATAGGGCATGGCGTTTTCGAAATGAATGTTTCTGTTTAGAGCACAACTCAACCATGATACTTGACGTTTACGTTTTCAAATTTAATTCAATCTATTATATAAAAACAATTTTATAAAATAAACAATAGGTTCTTTGATAGGGCATGGCGTTTTCGAAATGAATGTTTCTGTTTAGAGCACAATTCAACCATGATACTTGACTTTTACGTTTTCAAATTTAATTCAATCTATTTTATAAAAACAATTTTATAAAATCAACAATAGGTTCTTTGATAGGGCATGGCGTTTTCGAAATGAATGTTTCTGTTTAGAGCACTATTCAACCATGATACTTGACTTTTACGTTTTCAAATTTAATTCAATCTATTATATAAAAACAATTTTATAAAATCAACAGTAGGTTCTTTGATAGGGCATGGCGTTTTCGAAATGAATGTTTCTGTTTAGAGCACAACTCAACCATGATACTTGGCTTTTACGTTTTCAAATTTAATTCAATCTATTTTATAAAAACAATTTTATAAAATCAACAATAGGTTCTCTACACATAGACTACAATATATTGTGGACTAAGTCACTGTATGGAGGCATGTGAAGCTTCCTCCCAGTGCATCGTGGTGGGTTCCTGCTTAGAGCAGGCAATCTTTCGATGACAATAACAGTCTTGAAAGTGTTGAATATTTGTTGATCCACATTACATCCCTGGCAATTTCGCATCTCCCTGCTAGTCTAAAATGTTTTCAATCTTTTTAAGCTTGCTTGAATATCATTGACTAGAACTTTTCGTATTTCATGGTCTTCCATTACATTCTTTCGTTTGACAAACTGATGTCATTTCTTAACCGGTCCACATATTTCACTTCTAACCTTGTCAAACTCGGGAATGTGCACGGAATTTCGAATGGAATACTTTATTTACTTTAGGAGTAATATGCTCTTTTCTTGTTCAGCCAATCATGACAGGATAGAAATCTTTAGTAATTTGCAGTTGTATTCTTAGTATCGCCCACACTGAGGATTGAACCTTCAACCTCCAGAAGAGGTCACTTAAAACTGAATTTTATCTAGTACTTTATCTGTTACGCCATGGATCCTTGCATAATAACCTGTTTACAAAAATTCGAAGTTCATTCTGGTGGATTTAATTTCGTAATTGAATTATTTTTCAAATAGTATTTTTAAGATGTTTTATTTTATGTTATTGCAATTTAAAAAATAAATATTTGAAACAATAAATAAGAAAAAAAATCAATGTGTAATTGTGAAGATGGCATCAATGCAAGAAACACGCACATCCACGCAATTATAATCGTATAATTTTATTAATATTGATATTAAAAACAGCTTTTTTCTGAGTTTGAAGAATCATAGCACCGGTACTACACCGCATCTTTACTATCCACTGTCTATAAAGTCATTCTTGAGCGAGGCATTTTCTTTTATCCAATCCAGAGAATTCCTTTTGTGAAGGTAGATTTTATTCACAAAGATGAACAAGAGTTAACCATTAGTCCAGTATAGAATTCGTTACACAGTTAAGGGATAACGTTCTAGTTCACTCAGCCGATTACCGGTTGCTTAAGGAGTAGATTATATCTGCAGATGAAAGGAAGAGAAATTTAAGTAAACACAAAAGTCTTTGGTGCTGGAGAAATACAGCAGTCGAGCCAAGGAGTTGCCTTCTTTGTCTTTTAGTACCGATGTTGCTTTCTAAGGTTCTAATAAAAAAAGGGGGGAAAGTAAAATAGTTGAAATGCTGCCAAATTGACAGTAATGTATTTAAATGTTTAATGATGCCAGAGTGACATTGTGCAAATCGACGGTTTCTTCTTGAATGCTTTGTCTCTAACTCTTGTTAACCTCTTCCTTTCAGCATCGTTCCGTTGCAGATAAATTATGATGCTGATAGTGGCGAACCACCTAACTTATATGCTGGTCAGAACGTTGATTTGACAAGTGCACGTAATGAAATATCGTTGAGTGAACCAGTAAGGATTTTTGTTCCACAGTCATTAAAATGCCTTCTCCATTTAACAAATCCCGGATTTGAGGAATGAATCCCTATGTAAGGGAAATGAGCAATATGTGGAATTTCTGACTCTTAACACTGCAGTTTATTTTCTCCCGCAGTTCATGCTTGAATAAATGGAGACAATTAAATAGAGACTCATGGTATGTTTTATAAGGTTAAGCAGCATTGCTGTAAACAAATGAATAGCATGAGCCGGCGAGCATCTGTTGTAATGTAACACAGTGCAGATGAGCGTGTGGGAAAATATCAGCAGCAGCCAAGGATAACTGGCTTGTGAAGAGATTAGCAGCAGCAGTAGCCAAAAAAAGCTGATTTTTGTTTACATAAGCATAACCACTTATCAGGGCACAGAGACCACTCGAGGATAAAGGTTAAAAGTGTACAGTAGTCAATTGGACAATATAATAATCGTTAGTAATGGAAATTCGGTAAATTTGTTAACTTAAGTGAAACGACTCATCAAGAACTTGTTTACGTTGGGCTTGAAGACAATCAAATTGATATGCAAATTAAGAAGTGTGTGCCAGAAGGAAAAAAGGAAAGAAAAATACACCTCGTACTCGGGGCAAAAACAAAGTGTGCGTCAAAGAAAATGAGCGTGTAAAGTTTTTAAGTTGAAAGTAATAAAACTTTTGTTGTAAAAAGCAGAAAAAATGGCGACCCGGATTTTTATTTATTTCTTTTCAGTTTAATTTTTATGAATTACTGTGTTACATTATTAGTCTATCACTGTTTAAAACTAAAAGATTGAATATGATAGGCTGAGCAGATTCTAGACATGGAATGTCACTGGAAAAAGTTGATTATCTGTCAGAGACCTATTTATTAGGTAGTATTAAATTCAAAACTGAGTTTTTAGGTTGGCACATCATGAAAATAATTTTGGAGAAACTACGTAGCATTATTATCTATATTATATTTGTCTGTCCATTCAATTTTCCTCAGAAACTGCTGGGCCGATCAAGCTTAAATTTTGTTTGAACTTTTGATATAAGGTGCAGCAAACTAAGTATTATGATATTCATTCAATCTACAGTTATGGATTAATATGGATTAATCACGATAATACCACATTTTAATACGGATTAATCACGATAATACCACATTTACTCTAAAAGTTTTTCAAAAAGCCCCATTCTGTCAAAAGAAATTTGCCTGCTTTTAATGAGCTAAGAAGTCGAGTCGAGTCTCTACTACATTTCTCTTTGTTTCCGTTCCATTTTTAGATCATTCGTAGACATTTATGAAGACGACACAAAAATCTGTGGCAACAATGACCAAGATCTTTCTGATTCTCTTTCTAATCTTCAGAACGTTGTGCAATAGGGAAAAAGGTGGCTGGTTAATTTTAATGAACCAAGCTTCTCTCCTTTCATTATAATCTCTCTGATCCGTATGAGGCTCCAATTGAAATGAATAACTCTCGTGTTGGGGAAGCTTCATGCCAAGCTTCTGGAACTGACCTTCACTCCTGATATGAAATGGAACACAGACATCTAATCTGTTGCCAAGATCGCTGAAAAAATGGTTGGATTACTTTACTGCTCCAATCGTTTATATGTATAAAAGCCAATGCAATCCTTGATTCATAAAATGGAGTACTGTGGCCACATCTGGTCAGGAGTTACTCGTTGGCCCTATCCAGCCCTGATAGAGTTCAAAACTGGCTTTCCCACTGAAGAGACGTTGAGAGTCTGTCTCTGCTCTATCGTTATTTTCATGGCAAGTGTGCAACTGAAATCCTATCTATGGTCCTACTTTGCCAAAATTTTACACAAAAAAAAACACTCAACTATCTAAAACTACTATAAACGATTTCCCCCACTCTCTATTTGTGCCTAAATCTAAATGCGGATTCCATGAACAAAGTTTCTTTCCCAGAACTGCCTGCCTGTGTCCTGCTTCGCAGTTGAATGTTTGCCTTCAAATTCAATGTAATGGCGATACTCAGAGCACTCTACTCTACCTTGACAGAGTACAGAATTGACTTTGAAATCTGGTGAGAGATGATCTTAGCTCTGAAGTCTCTTTTTCACAGAAGAGGCATTTCCAGTGTATCTCTACTTTATTCATAGTAGGTCCTCGACCAAGCTCGAGTCTCTTGCGCTGCTCTGTCTAGCAGCAGCCATTGCAAAGATTTACTTTCCACTGTGCACTTAAAACTAAACGAAACTATTACGATCAAAGTTTCTTATCAAGAACTTCTCATTGATAGAATACGATAATGCAGGGCTGCTTCTCAACCGGCTACAATATGGTCGTTTTTAAATCCAATATTAACAAATTTATGTTGAGCTATTCACTTACATAACCTAATTATTACTATTTAACCTACGGTTTGCAATTCTCTCAGAGGTGATTTTTTTATCATCTCATTAACCTTTATCCTCGAGTGATCTTTGGCCTTGATAAGCAATGATACATTAGTATTTAGAAAACAGATAGAATTATGAATTGGCTAACGATAATTTCTACATGACAGATACAATTATGATTTGAAAAGGTAAAAATTTCCAGCTAGTAAGCAAACTGTGTTTATGATTTAATAACAAAATATCCCTGCCTGTCAAGGTGTGTTATTTATTCGTGGAATAAGAATAAGCCCGCATATTATGACTTGGCAAGATGATCCTCTACATGGACGAAAGAAGGCTCTCATTAATTGTCCAATTGTAAAAATAGCAGAAAAAATAAAACGGTTTGTGATTGCATAATTAAAGTTAAATTTCTCAATAAAATAACTGACTCTAAAAATAGAAGCAACCAAGTTAAATGGAAACAGAAAGCATTACTGGTTCACTCAATGATGTTTTAGAGATTGGCTCATAAGGTGTACTTGTCACATCAAGATTCTGATCAACATATAAATTTAGTGGTGCATCATGGTTTACTTGCAACAAAGTAATGCGGGAACCACTAACTGCACAGTGACTCTTCCAGAATTAAACATTCGAACACGGTAGTGTCAATTTGATAGCCCTTTAACCAAAGACGTGCAGAGAAGGGGGTGCTAGGGGTGCCCAAGTCCCTGCCTCTTTTACTCCTGCCCTTTTCAGAGGAATGTATTATAGGCCTGTGCCTCACCCATACACCGTTTTTTTTTTTTTATACTTGAGCACCTGCCCTCAAAATGTTCTCTGCACGTCACTGACTTTAATTATCTTTCGCAGTGCGGTCCCATTGTGTGGGATGAATGTATAAAAAAAATATTATTGTTACACGTCTGTGTTTTAATGAATATTTTTCATTGTTTTTTGTTTTGTTTTGTTTTTTAATTGGGCGGGATGCATGTCATCAAAGCATAAAAATCAAAAATCAAGTGGTACCAATGAAAATCACGAAGGTAGATACAATTTAGTTGCCCGACAGAAAGATAAACACATTCGTGAGATATGCTATTTCTCTCTCTCTCTTTCTCTCTATCTATCTCTCTCATCAAATGACGAGTGATATCATCGTCAATATATTATAGGTGACGATGGCTAAGTGGTTAGCGACTCAAACTGGCAATCTGGGTACGCCAAGTTAGACTCTAGTTCGTTTCACGAAAACTCTGTTACTTAGAGACGTTAACAACCTTCAGTCAATCCCTCTTGTATGCATTCGATATCTTTCTAGAAAGAATTCGAACCGGAACGATATTGGAAACAATAATCATCTGCTTCAACATTCTTATGAACAAATCATTCACAGAGACCTGTTATTCTGTTGTCAATAGCAACTTTGTTTATTGCAGTTATAGCTCCGCCCACCACACAGCAGATCTCTTTTCTGGGTGTAGCACGTTTGCAATACCGACCTTCTCCCTGGGTAAAGCTTTTATTACCCTTGATTCTACTCGTAAATTTTCTTTCTTTCTGATCTGTTTTTATTAAAAATCAACTCCAAAAGAAAAAAGCAAGGTCACAAAGAAACATGAAACACCTTTTCGCAATCAAATATCGATTATATCAAAGACTTTTTTTAGAATACTTGTCAGTAGGTCACATGTGTTGTGTCAATCAATATGAATTAACCAAAATCGGTAAAGTATCCAAACTGTTGACAAGGAATATAATTTTAGAGTTTAGTAAGAGTTGATCTGTTCGACTCTACATCATGAGAAATCTACTCCCGAAAAGTTTATAAACTTTTGGACAAATCTATATTCGATCATTGAAATTATTTTAAGCATATTTGTTTGAATAAAAAACAAAAAAAACAACGTCAACAAAAACAACATAGGTTCTGGGAATTAAAGTTAGAAGATAGAAATTTTCTAGGAAAAATTATTTAAAATTTAGTTTAATTTTATTTCAAATTTCTCCAAAATCAAAATGCCTTTTTATTGGCACTAACCTTTGATCACAGATATTTGAGTTCCCTTTTACCTTTCAAACATCGAATTAGTAAAGAAGTTAAAAGCATTAATTTTCTTTGCTCTAATTACTCAGTTTACTATATATATATATATATATGATGATTGCAACGTCTTGTCAGACGAGTGCCACTCCCTCAGACGCTTAAAGTCCATGAGCCCCAAAATGACTTCCATCGCAACAGGACCATTTTAATAGACAAATGCCTGAGGGAGTATCTATACACAGATGATGTTACAGAGTCTTAGATTTTACGACAGCTAAGCCTAAGATCCACCAACAAGCAAGAGCAAGATAGCCAGCAACAAGTTAAACTGCAGACCAGCTTAATGCGGGTACTGGTCTCTCGCTTTCTGTTTTTTTTAAATCGGAGATTTGCTTCTCCTAGAAAGGTTGCCTTCACCATGGCCCTCTCCACTCCAACACACACATACATACACACAAACACACACAGGGCTAGTTGGTCATTGACCCCGAAAAAGAGTTCATTCGCCCTTTGGAAGGTCTTGTTTTTAATCCTTCAGCGAGACTAGCCACCCTCCTCACCAAACAAGTCTGGTGCGGGGGAGCCAGTTTAGTTGCCGGTGACCCGACCATGAGGCAGGTAGTAATGGGTTAAATGGTACCAGTAGCATATAGTATATCGTTCTTATGGTCTCTTGGTCTTAGTAGATTTCAGGACAAAAATTCATGTAGTCTGGCGAAATATCCAGCTAAGTGTGATTACCTGAGGTAACATCACTTAGAGAAGGCTGGCTATTTCTTGTATGAGTCAGTATATACTGCGTCGAAGGAGTCTTTTTTGTGATTTGAATATTTTATTTTTAATATTTGGTCAAGGTTTACATGTAGTGCAAAATATCCTCATGTCAGTTTCTTCTGACAAACCCTTGAGAGGAAAAACTCCAAAAACTTATGAACAGTGTCTAGTAGTTTTCAAGTTTTCTCTTGCTCAATGTGATTACAAATAGTTGTAGGGAAATTCGTAACTCACCTGAATAGCGCGCGCGTGTGTGTGCTTTGAAGAGTTCGGTCGCTTGACAAGAAAAAAAAAATGTTGGCTTGCAGTTGCCTCTATACTTGACGATCACGCGTGAGACGTATAAAAAGATACCATGGAGAGAACGAGGGGTTGAGTTGGCAGGTGTATTATGGAGACGAACGCGTGCGACAGATTATTTAAGTTAATTAGAAAAACAGTGGTCGGAAAAGATCAAAACTTTATTGAAACTGATTTTCACACTAAACTGATAAACCGATTATTCTCCAGATGAAGACTATCCAATCTACACAGTTACCAATGAAAATACTATTTCTAATTTAAGCTGGTTACTTTTAATGTATCTAAAAAACAAGTTTCTATATTTACATCATCAACGCTTTGATCCCCATCTGGCATCAACTGAAATGAATGGCTCTCGTCTTGGGGGAGGGGTCCATGTTTTGACATGGCTTGACCCTTACTCCTGATCTGAAAGGGAACATGTATATCAAATCTGTTGCCAAGGTCGCTGGAAAAATGGTGGGATCATTCTATCGATCCAGTAGATATCTCACTGCTGATGCAATTCTCTACCTATATAAAAGCCGGGTACGTCCAAGAATGGAGTACTGTTGCCACATCTGTGTAGGAGCTGCTAGAAAAACCTTATCCTGTCTTGACGGAGTTCAAAATAGACTTCGTAGCCTAATGGGGGATGCCTTTTTCTCTTCCCTGCAACCTCTTTCTCACAGAAGAGCCGCTGCGAGCATGTCTCTGCTTTATCCTTATTTTAATGGCAAGTGCTTGTCTAAGCTCCAATCTATGCCCCCCCCCCTTGCCAAACTTTCACGTAAAACACTCATCTAGCTGAAAACATTATCAATAATTTCCCCCACTCTTTATGCAGCTAAACCTAAACGTAGATTCCATGAACAAAGTTTCTTTCTTAGAACTGCACGCCTGTGGAATTCTCTTTCGTTTGCCTGCTTTCCAGTTGACTACAATATGGTCGTCTTCAAGTCCAACGTATAAAAATTCTTGTTGAACCGTCCCCTTAAGTAATCCAATTTACCAAATTTCCAGTACTAACGATTACTACGATGTTGTCCCATTGACTACTGTACACTCATTAACCCTTATCCTCGAGTGCCCTCCGAGCCTTGATAAATGGTGACTCCTATGTAAAAAAAAAAAGCACAATAGATCGACGAAAAATGACGCCTATGCAACAACCGTAGCGATAACTACAATTACTGTTTTGAATCTGTGCGTAATTTTTAAGTTCGGCACTTTCTTTCTGGCTTACCCTATCTCTCGGGTGAGCTGAATGTACAGTAAGAGTTGATAAAGAGAGTGCCGGCTAGATTCTTCCTATTTTACACTGTCAACAACTTCACGTTCACGTTGCTTAGATTAATTCCAAAACTGTTCTATTGTGAAGCAACAAATGGTTGACCCTTTGATCTGGAGCATGTAAAACAAAGGTAATAATTTGCGTGTTATTTCTTTCTCTGGCGTTTACATCTTTTTGTTCCAAATGAAATGAATGGCTCTCTTCTTGAAAACCTTTCTTGTTTTTAATAAGGATTGAATATGGTTTCATTATTCAATCACCCCAGGAAATACCGTAAAGCTAATGCAATGAGATATGTCATGGTATGTCATACTGTTTCCACTTCTAAAGAGGTGCTGCTAAGGGCACTCTTTCTTGTCTTGACAGAGTACAGAATCTTGCAATCAAGTGGTAATAAGAGATTTTGCTAGTCGTGCTTTATTCTATCGCTATTTCTCCATAACAGACTTGACTGAGCTCCAATCTATGGTTTGTGGCTCCTCGTCAAAAGACATTTCTAGCAAGAACCCATTTTTCTATAACAATCGAAAAGAACTCGTCTTTTTTCTTCCATGTGCCAAGTGTCGCAATTTTTTTTTATTTTAGTATTATTTCCTTCCAAGAATAAATATCACTTACTTGCTACCATCCATCCATAGCCCTTGAGCCCCTGGAGGGGCATAGGCCATCTACAATTTTTTGTAGTTGTTTTTGTAGCGAGGAGTTCTTTTTACAGGGTGAGGGTGCTGGCCCCATGCTCAACCTTCCCAGAAGGTACATACAGCGCCTAGTCTTCCCAAATAGTTACCCATCTGGTACTGACCAAGTTCAACGTTGCTTAACTTCGATGATCTGGCGAGAACCGGTTTTCAACGTGATTGTGCCGTATATGCGTGCTACGATGCAGACTACAATATGATTATCTTCAAATCTAATGTCAACAAATATTTGTTATAAACTCTCTTCATAAATAATCAAACTTTGTTCATTCTATTAGGCGTTTTTATCTTCTCATATTATTCATCATTAAAACGTATCTTTTGAATATAACAGGTGGTGACTCATTATAGAAGTTGCTATTTCAAGGTTAAGTATAGTAGATTTATGAAAATTCTATTCAAACATCAGTCCTTTTGGGGGGGGGGCGTAGGGAATGTAGAATTGCTTCATTGTAACCATTGCTTCCAGGTCTACTTTGGCCCAGTGTGGTACTACCTGTTAAGGCATCTAGTGCTATCAGATCAGGCTGTCTGAAGATAATAGCTTCCTGAAAAAAAATCAAATATTAATTTCATTATATTATTTAATTGGAATTCATTATTGAGATGAGTATTATTTATTAATTTTATTTATTGCGGACTATTATCCTCATCTTTTCTTACTTGTTTCACGACGATTCGGCAAACTATTCCTCTGGCCTTCGTCAAGTGGTAACCATGACGGATAGGAACTCTGAATCTCCTAACTGCATTTACTGCAATTACTGCCTTCCATAGTTGTTGTCGTCTCACCACGTTTTTGGCCAAGTAAGCCTCTGGCCGGCTTTGAGTAGGATTAAAACCGTTATCTTCAGACAATTCTCACCTGGAACAGTAGAGATTCAACGTCTCTATCAACTGCGCTATGGGCCCCGACGAAGGCCAGAGGAATAGTTGGCCAAAACGTCATGAAACAGCTAAGAAAAACTGAGGATAATAGTCCACAACAAATAAAATTAATTAACGTCATTGTTTTTTCCTTTTCCAAAACTTAATCATGTTCTACAATCACAAAAAAAAACAATTCTCTTTTACAATCAATCAACCTAAACACCATGAATAAAGAACTTGAAAAAAATTAACTTTTTCCACAATTACCGGATTTGGCATTAAATAACCCAAAAAGAGTTGCTACGCAATAAAACAAACGCAACCAACCAATCAAGTATACAAATTTTAGCCTGACAAAAATTTCAAATTTAAGTAGGATTATTCAACAAAAATGTCATTTAAACTTAAGCATGACATTTAAAGCATGACAAACAGACGAAATTGCTATTTCAAACATAAGTGTGACAGACTGATGTATATGCTATTTGAAATATAAACATGACAGACTAACGATAATGATATTTAAACAAAAATTTAAAATTGATCTAACATTAGGGTCCCATTTTTATTTTCTTTTTATTTAAATTTTTCTTTCTTTGAGGTTCTTTTATGTTTGTTTGTTTTATGTTTGTTTGTATTTTTAATTTTAATTTTGTTTGTTTTATATTCCTTTTTTTGTTTGTGTTTTTTATTATAATTTTTTTTGTTTTTCCAACATCAAGAGTGATCATAACAATACAATTGCCCGATGTTTGTGATGTTCATTAACTCATTCTATGGAGTCCAATGTTTACTAGCAGAAATCCTGCCGAAGGGTATTTTTTTTTAATTAACAGAAAACTGGTACTTGGAAGAAATAGTCATTGAAAAATGTGAGTTTTAATCTCTGAAGTCATTCACAGCAACAATTTGTCTTGCTCCTACAACTCAAAAGAACTTTCGGTTTTTCTATGTGCCTAACATAAAATGGAATTTTCATAAACACAGTTTATTTCCAAGAACTATTCGTGAAACACGTTATCATGGAATTGCTTCACTGCAGGATACATGATCATGTACAAATTCTATATCAACAAATAATTGACATAAATTATCCTCATAAGTAATCATTATGTTGTATTATGTGGATTAATGTTCTTGAATTTGATTCAACGTTTTGGCTGATGTAATCTCCGACCTTTTCGGGTGCATCGTTTTGAACTTTGGAATTATTCTGTTAAACTGAAATCTGCACGGAATTTCGAATGGAACTTTTTATTTAACCCTAGCATGCTCTTTTTCTGTCAGCCATGTCCGAGTAGAAATCATGTCATTTGCAATTGTATTCCTAGTATATCATCTAAAGATCGAAGGTTACGTCGGCCAAAACGTTGTGAGAATAACCTTAAAGTAAGAGCATCTGAGTAATCTAAATCATACAAATTATCACTCCTTATCTCAAGAATTCATTTTCAATCCTTTCATAATATTCTTCGTCATCTAATTCAAATTCAACAATTCAGAAACATAATGAAGCTTTCTTCGTTGTATTCATTTTCAATCCCAAATTACATTCATCGACATCTATGCAAACGATACAAACATCTATGGCAACATTTCAAAGGTCGACAAGGATTGGGATTTTTCTTATTTTCTCTCCTACGACCTCGACCATGTGATACAATTATAACGTGACACAAGGAACCAAACACATTGTAGTCTCAGTCGCAAAGTACACAAAGGATAGAAAGAACTTCAGTTCACGTTTTTTGTTGTACAACATTTATTTCCTCACTCTTCTACCACACGTAACTTTTCATTATGACTGTAACGTCTCTCATGTGATCATCTTCTTGAACGTGCTTTCTCTTCGTTTTTCTTGCGTCATTTCGCTCATGATATTTGCATATAGCCACCCCTGCTGTGTAATGCTGAAAAATGTTCTTCATAAGAATTTAGTACGTGTTCTGAGGTAAAATAAAAACAAGGACAAGAACAACTAAAGTTAAAAAAATATAATCTAAATAAAATGTCTCCTTCATTTTACCTTTTTTCCCTGTCATTATTTTTTCCCTTTATTATATCTTGTTCTTTCATTAAAACAAAAGAATTTCAACGCATTTCTTTAAATATTTAAAGTCAACGTTTTAATACATTGAAAGGGGAAAAAAATCTGTTAACTGTTTCAATAGCGGGAATACAGATTTTGTTTTTCTTTTTGTTTCAGATATTTCACTAATTAAGTGACGAAATGCTCTAGCTTAGTTGTCCAAAATGAAAGTTTTAAATGTCAGCAGCACGTTACAAAACCATCTGTAAATTCACCTGAAACGAGATATTTTAATTTTTGCAATAAAGTCGGTTTATTGCTTGTCGGCAGTCTTCATAACAGATGTAATATACTGTTCATTGTATACCCAGAGTTGTCTGTTACTTTTTTCTATCGTGCGAGTTGTTTTTTCTCATTTTCTAAAACAACCTTAAATTTCCTCTATCACATCAGTCATATTAATATTTCTCCTTGAGCTCGATAGATTTCCATGCAGACTGTCTAAATAAATTTTTAAAAATTCCTCTCCGAAATTCTTTGACTAAACTAGTTGGCATAACCTCTTGCCTGGTCTTACGACTTATTTGACCCTTAATTGCTCAACTCTATATAGGAAGATTATTCGAAACAACACTAGTTAATCTAATCTTTTGTTTCAGTCTACGCCTCCTTTTTCTTTTAACTGTTCAGTCACTTTTGATGAGATTATGCGAGACAATTACGGCTGACACTTGACCCAAAGGACCAGATCATTATACATGGTCCCAAGTTAATCAGATACCATCATATTAAACAACAATTATTGTAATTTCCCCTTTTTGGCACAATACGGTTTGACAAAATTTTTTTCTTTGGCAGTCCTGTTTATTCACTTATTACTTCTAATTTCCATTATTTTCTAAGCTACTTTTGTTTGAAACCTGAACCATCAAAAGTCCAGTTACTTCTGATGGGTAAGTTACATTGCATACTCAGGAAATTTGATCAGTTGTCGAATTTTCTGACAGCTTTCAAACTGTCTCCACAGAAAAAATCTTCATAATCTAAATCCTACATTTCTGAATCCGGGTATATTAAGTACCTTAAATATTTAGTGGACACTTATCTTTCTACCACAGCGGTAACGCAACCATTGCATCTTTTTTTCTCATAAAAATCACTAGCTTTACGATCAATGGATACTATTCCGTCAAGTGTTTTACTTGACCACCCATCAATATCGCTTGCCATTACATTTAAAATTAAAGATGACGTTAAATATTGCTGCTTCTATGTTCGGTATTAGATTTATATAAATTTAAGTAACAAAATATCGACAACTAAAAGCAGATACGGTTCAAGTAGTAACAAATAAAAAAAACTATAATTTATAAGTTACTCAGTATAAATTCTTGCTAAGAATTCGACGCATCCTTTTTTTAAAGCATTAGTAACCATAAAATAAAAACTGGATACATTTAGTTTTCTCATCCGAGAATCGATCTTTGAACAGCTCGAATACCAATTTACAAGAATAAATATTTCAATTTCTACATGTTTGATTTTAACTTTTTACTTAAAACTTAATAGGCTACTTGCTTCGTCAATTGATCATAGAATTTTTTCCTCTATAAATAAATTAAATAATCGTTATAATGCTAAAACTTTTGCCTAACATTAAAGATAATATTCACGTTGACCTAAAGTCCCCACAACTAAAAATATGGTCGAAAACAGGAGAAAAGGATTCGATAGTGAAGGAAAAAGAGAAAATATTAAAACAATATTACCGTTATACCGGCCTTTACACCGATTAGCACTATAAATAGCGCTAGTAATTCCAACACCGGTGAGAGAGATGCGACTGCACTTCAACTGCTAGCCGAGTGCCCAGCAAATATATACGCTTTCCTATCTTTGTACATTATTGTTAATACACGTGTTCCTTAACCGAATCTCGACTTGATTGTTCTTATTTTCACTGTTGTTCCACGACACAACAATTACTTATAACCCTATAACTTACAATTTTTTTTTTTACATTTTCCCTCCGTTTTATTAGTTCTTTCTTGCTTTCTCAGAGTCTCCGTATCTCCTTCCTTTGCGACTATACTCCTTCTTGGTAACCTTATTTTCTTCACTTTACCCATTTTTGTAATAATGGTTAGGTCTTTACGGCACCAAATTATCTTCTGTAATGTGACACAGGGAACCAAACATGTTGTAGTCTCAGAAGAAAAGTAGACAAAGAATAGGAAAAAACTTAAACTCGCTTTTTTGTTGGACAACATGTATTTCCTCATTGTCTCACCATGGCTGAGACGTTTCTCACGTGATCGTCTTCTCGAACATGCTCTCCTTTTTATAGTCCTCTTTCTTTTTTTACAGTGACGTAATTTCGCTCACGGCTTGGTATTTGTATATAGTCGTCTACACTGTGTTATAATGGGGTAAAAAATGGCTTAAATTTTATGCATCCAAAACCAAAGTTCTATCTTTTCACCACCAGCGCTCATATCCCAACTTTGCACCAACTGAAATGAATGGCTCCCACTTTGAAGAAGTACCCTGCTCCAACAAGCTCCCAGGACTGACCTTTTCCCCTGACCTGGAATGGAAGACCTATATCATAACCATTGCCAAAATCATTGGAAAATGTGTGAAACGGCACTAATCCTGTTTGAGTTTAACCGGCTTCCTCCGAAGAAGGAAGTTCCATGGAAGGAAATTCACAAGCAGTCCTCAGTCGTATGTTAGGTTTTCGCAACTCTAGCAGGGAGGTGTCGATGTCCTCGTACATATAGCGTCTGGAATTCCCAAATTGGTCACCCATTTTAGTAATGATCAGGCTCAACGCCGTATAAAAAATGGAAAAATAATGGGATCATTCTACCGCTCCAAAAAATATCTCACTTCAGACGCAATCGTCAACCTGTACAAGAGTTAAATGCTGCACCCAAAGATGTCCTCTAAGATAATCTGACCTAAAGTTGCATTATGAACTTGTCTTACCATTTACTTAATATTTAAACCTTATGTTTGAGAAATAGTGACCTCCCTAGTAAAAGAAAATCCTCTGATATTACCAGACCCTGCTTTCCATAGATACTGACTTCCTGACCTAAAATGCACCAAACATTAATGCTGCTTCTCCTTTCCCTTTGCAAAACTCAATCATGTACTGCAAAGTTTAAAACAGAAACAATTTTCCTCTACAAAACAACCAAATCAAATATCATGAACATGTATTTGCAGAGATAAAAAGAAAAAAACTTGAATCATAACTTTTCTTTTTACCAAATCTGAATAGAGTTCATATGTCGTAAAACAAACAAACCAAAGCAAACACTGTGAATTAATATTTAAAGAATTTGAAGCGCACATTCTTTTCTAAAAATTACTGGATTCGACATTACATTACTCCAAAAGAGTTGATATGCCATAAAACAATGACGTAATGCACAACTGTCCATACTCAACAACGTGTATCATGCATCTCTCATATCCATTATTATTTTTTTTTTTTAACTTTTTTTCTTCTTGTCCAACCGTTTTTTTTTTTTTTTCTCCTCATTGTTCGGACATCATCCCCTCTCAAGGTTGTCCCTATTGTTAAATGTGCTTACAATCGAAAAGCACAACAATTACATTGTCTGATCCCCCAAAAGGCCTTGTTTGGAGATCAATTCTGCAACTCTTATGTACTGATTAAGACCCAAGGCGATCCATAATACAGGCCTGACAAACATGCGACAGGGATCCACGACTGGAGTTGGGGAGTGTACATATAAAGACGAAAACTGTTACGAAATAATAATTATCAAAACTTTTTTTAGTAAGAAATTTCTTAGTAATGTTCTATGATGGACAACTATACATATTAGTAGGAGGCAGTTTATGAAAGTTTTTCATTAAATAAAATGCAAAAAGTACAAAAATATAAAATTACTAAATTATTTAAAAGAAAAAGTTTGTTTGTTGCATGTTTTATGAAGGATGTAAATCTTTATTTCTTTGAGATGCGATAATATATAATTAATCTATATAATTATAAAACTCAAATAACCTTGTAATGAGTGATGTAACCCACTTTCCGGTTTACGACATCCGGTTGCGCATGCGCGCATAAACATTAACCCATAACAACGTAAACAAATAAACACAAATCGCTTCTTTTGCAGATTTTGACCTGCGTACTGAAATATTAACGTTATTATTTCGAAATTATTATTAAACATGGAAAGAGTGGGGGTGTTGTGCAACTATTCTTTATTACAACTATACTGTCGCTATTTTCTTACAACTAAACAACTTTAACCCGTTGACAAACATAAGAACAATTGTACTAAAGCCAAGACTACTACTACTACTCTCTATCCGTCCCTTTTCCTTCCTTCCTTCCTTTTTTATTTTTTGTTTACATTTCTAGATACAAAATAGTTGTGTGAGAACGGTTAATTTGTTGACACATTTACTAATCTGTTTCAATATTAGTTTTATTTATTTTATTTATTTAGGTTTTATCTTTTTGCTTCAGCTTTTATTAATTATATATATATTTTTTTTAGATTTTAAGTCTCTATAACTTGGTTGAAGGATTCCAATATGGGATTTTTTATTCTTATATTTCTCATCGGTAGGTTCATGTGCGTTTTTGCTGCTAAACGACTTTCGTCGGCATTTGATTCATAGGAAAATCATGTTTAATTTTCGATTTTTGAGCGATTATTCGGGAAAACAGGTAACTTTACACGAATAGGGAGGATTTTCTTTTTCATGTTTGAGTGATCCGTCCGTGATTTTTCATTCTAATATACTTTCATAGAAATGTTTCTGTCATGTCAAAAAAAAAACTATTTTCTTTACGTCACAAGTGTCATGCTCATACATGAATTCCATAGCTAGTATAACATACTGACCCAACGGGTCACGGGTAGTCTAGTATATATATATATATATATATATATATATATATATATATAAAGTACACAGTCTTAATAATACGAGGGTTGTTCCAAAAGTAAAGCCTCCTATTTTTTAACTCCAAAAAATTGATGAGCTACGAGAACAGGAATGGTGCCATTAAACCTTGCGACCTTTTGTGCTCTTGAATTTAGTTATCTACATAATCACAACAATTCTCAATACACTTTGGCCAGCAATGACCGATGGCTGTGCATAGGCGTCCAGAGCATGCTTTGTCATACGAGAGCCATTTCCAAAGTAAAGTCTCCTAATTTCTTTAACTTGTTGAAGTTGAAGATTACGAAGATGTGAGTGGTACCATTAAAATGAACGACATTTTGTTCTTCAGAATTCATTTTCCTGCATAGTTACCACCATTTTCAGTGCACTTTTGCCAAAACTTCAGTGCCGCATCTCTGCTTCTGATTCCCGTCCATGACAGAGGTTGCTTTCTTAGTATCTTACACCGTCAATATCTGCAACAGAGAGAGATGAAACTTTTAGGTCATAAATGCCTAAGTCATCATAACAATGCGATTTGTTATACTCTCTGATTTATTCAGGCGGAATATAAAAAATAGAAGGAATTACGAACGCCCCTTGTACCATCAGAAAGCAAGTTCAACATGTTACAACATTTTACTTTGGGAACTTTTCTCGTAAAATCAGCTTATATTAATAAGAACATAAAACCAATAAAATATATGCAAAAAGAGGTTGTTCTTAGGATAAACAGTTTACCAAGCAGACTTATATATAATATATATATATATATATATATATATATATATATATATATATATATATAGACTTGGACCACGTATGCTCGTCATGAGAAAAGACTGAACGTCTACCATCTCCGATGCTTGCAACATATCATGGGCATCAATTGGTGGGATAAAATCACCAACGAAGAGGTGCTAAGACGTGTCGGCAGCCGCTCCTTGTTCCAGACACTCAAGCTCTGACGATCGAGTTGGCTTGGACACCTGCGCAGAATGCCCGATGGCCGTCTCCCTAAGGAAATCCTCTACAGCAAACTGGCAAATGGAACAAGAAGCTGCCATCATCCGGTGCTGTGCTTTAAAGACGTGGCAAAACGGGATCTGCTCGCTCTTTGCATCGATGTGAATGTGTAGGATGAGCTAGCCGAAGATAGATCAGCATGGAGGCGTGCCTTGAGTAAGGGTGGCGAAGGATTAGAGAACCTTTGGTTCGAGAGGCTGGCGCAGAGAAGACAAAACTAGTGACTACGTTTACTGTTGCTTGCATTAATCTTTTGTAGATTGCTTGCCATTATATATATATATATATATATATATATATATATATATATATATATATGATTTTTAAGATATGATTATCCACTGACACGTTTGTCGTCGTCTACGACTCATCAGAGTGGCTGAATCCAGCAAGATTCGAAATCGGAACCCCATGATAAGAAGCCTTTACCTTTACCCATCGTCCACCTCACGGACTGTTCGGATATATCACGATTTACGTAGATTTTATTTGTTTTTGTTTTTTGTGATACGTTTTGAATAAATTCAATTATTTACGAAAGTGCATTTTTACCTAAATGCGAGTCGGGATGTTTCCTCAGCTGGTTTGAATCATAGTGCATTTCCTTTCAGCCTTCATATAATATCGGGTCATCAGGAGAAAATACGCACTATTTTGGGGGCCTTCGTCTCAATGGCTTTCTTAGTGTATCGCCCCTCCTCGGTGTTATGAGGTCACACTATCTGAACTACATTCCAATCATCGACTCAAACTGTTCAATAAAATCGAAACATATAAAACGTTTTTTAACGGCTGGGCGTCTCACACCACCAATATATTAAAAGGTCCTCTTATCGAAACATTCAAGAGATAACTATATAATGCACGCATTTTGATTGCTATCATATCTCTCTGTGATATTTCATTTTGCCAAAAGCTACATTTCATATTGCTTAGTGATCTCTATGAGGCGTTTTTTTTAAGGTTCAATTTCAAGACGGCCTAAGAGCTTGTAGCGTTACATATCTTTTCAATATATTGATATGGGTAGTTACTATAAGGTGTTACACCAGAATTATATCCCTGTTTGTTATCTTAGAGATCACGAGGATACAGAGAAAATCCACACTCTTTCTTCCGGGTCTAGTCTTAATAAACACACCTAGTTAGACACCACTTTTCCCTTTTTATTCACCCGGATTGGCAGTTAACAACACTTGACAAACTCTCGCTCTTTTTCTTCGGGTTGACTACTATGAAAACACTATCCAACACGTACACGCTCGCAAACACACTTTGCACAAAGGTCATATCACTTTGTTTTGTCTACGGCGTTTCACCAGCTGTATCCGCGTCAATTTTACGTCACTCATTTACAATTTTACGTCACTCATTTCTAGGAAAGATTGAGTTATCATGTACTCGGTGTGATCCTTTTCAAAATTCACACTACCTCACTTAATCGCAACCGACGTTGGGTCCCTAATATATAAAACATGAACAGTAAATGTTGTTTTGTATATTTTGTTGTTTTGGATTGTTACTTTGTTTTCGTTAGTATTGCTTGTATTCAATAAATAATTGTTTCCCTGTAATCCTAAACTGGTAACCTGACTTGAATAATCTGTGTTGTTTGAAACAAAGACGCAATTTCGTATTCAGAAAAAACAAAACATTGTCTTTACTGAAAAATTGAAAAAAAAAGTCACCGACATTTTCTTTCTTAACACGTGAAATTATTTTGTTTCACTTACGTGCAATTCAACAAACGTTTTCTACATATACGAAAAAAAGCAACTTTATTCGAATTAATACTCTGCAATATTCAGAGACCGTATAGATAGACAAATAAATAAATAAATAGAAAGTAAACATTTAACAACGAAAAACCTATCCACCGTATTCATTTTTCTAGAGAAACCTGTAATAAAAAAAAAAACTAAAAAAAAAAAAAACTGACAGCACCATCTTTCTTTTGTAACAACGTAACCTAAAATGATTAAAACCAAGAAAGTAAGATAAACAACAAATAATTTACCTCTCGTTTAATTGTATTTATCAAAATATATGTTCTTTTTTATCTATTGTTACTAAAGAGGCCGTTAAAGTACCGGCAGATTTCAACGTGTAGTTAGAGGTTGAACTGAAAGAACTCTCGTAAATAAGGAAAGCGCTCCAAATTCAAAACAGGAAGCCAAGAAGCCGTTCACATTCCGATGCAGATACAATAATAGCTGTAGCAGAGATAGGTTCATTTATAGCAAACTCAAGATCGTATTTGTTGGTACCGTTTTAAATTTGGCACCAATGCAATTACAAGTGACAAGGAAACTTCAATCAGAAACAAGAATAAGTAAAAACACTACAGACTCATTGACTTAATACTGTTTGTTAAAAGTCAGGCCCAGCAAATATCAACATCACCATTCAAAGGCAGATAATTTCCAGAAACGACGCAATAACAAAAGCTTCCCAGATATTCATCCAGAAAGGAGAATTTTCGGAAATTCAATGAAGAAAGTCATCACTGACGACACCATGGAATAAATTACACCAGTTTTTTTTTTACAAGGTGGTCTCCACTTATCAATGCCCGGAAGCCACTCAGGGATAAAGATTATTGTAAGTACAGTACGTTAGTGTGGAGATTTAATAAAGTGTCTACTTAAGGGGGCGGTTCATCAGGAATTTGTTTACGTTGGACTTGAAGACATCCAGGTTGTAGTCAGGTGGGAAGCAGGCAGACGGAACAGTTCCATAGGCGTGCAGTTCTAAGAAAGAAGCTTTGTTCATTGAAGTTAAGAGGACAGTTGTAGATACTAATTTACTCATCAACTGGACATTCGTTGATCAACTCAACATCAAGAGAATCCATCATCTAAAACGAAGACATTCTGACAACAGTACAGATCCATGTGTAATTGTCTCATCAAAGGTGCAGACTGACTTGCAAACAATACAAACTTCAACGGTGCACATTTATTTATGCGGGGCCGGCCGTCCGGGGACAATCGACCCAACAACTAACAAAGTAGACAAGGGCAAAAAGGTAAACAGCAAAAAGGCAAAGAAGAATGACAGACACAGATTGTTTGGTTAAAGATGAGGGTTCGTCTTTTATTTGTAAATGAAGCGTGAAATCCTATGATCTGGATGCTGGTTGTCTGGAAAGTCGCACGTCACAGGAGGCTTAGGACTGGAGGTCTGAAACAGGAACTCTAGACATAGCGTGGTATAAAGTTGTTCGTTTTATAGTTCTCTTACCATTTAAATATATATATATATATATATATATATTATTATTATTATTATTATTATTATTATTATTACACATGCACACACATTATATATAAAGTGCTTTTAACCGATTTTAATCGACATTTTCAATAAATTTACTAAACGCAATTTTTTAATTAATTTACGCGCTTGAAAACGACTCATGGGAGTTGAAAATGTCCGTGGCGATAGCGATTTTTTTTTTCTTTTAACACTCAAACAGAATGTTCGAACGTTGGTCTACCAAACGGAAAAGACGAATCACAAGAGAAGGCTACAGGAATTATCTCTGCTGTTCAACGAAACTTGCATAAGAGATGAAATGTTGCCCAAATATACCAATATATATATATATATATATATATATATATATATATGCTCCTCACCTTGAGTTGAGCATATTGAGAAGTGAAAAACGAATTACCATTAGCATATAAGCGACGCTCTTTGTGTAAACAAATCGAGCGGAGGTATTTCGGACGATATCTAAAACATCGTTAAAACTCACTACTCGTTCAAGCAGCCGCCAATAGCGTAATGGTTAGAAGCCTTGACTGCCGTATAAACGGACGGGTTTCAATCCTAGCTTGAGGTAGTTGCCTGTCTAGCCGCACTGATGAGCTGTGAAACAGCGAAACAGTACTGTATGTGGATGACTATATATATATATATATATATATATATATATATATGGGTGGAAGATCCACTATGTCTCTATAAAGGTTGGCTGCAGGTTTTTTTGTTTTTTTTGAGAGTCAATCACTATGTAAAGCGCTGACAAAAATAGATATAGTTGGAACAACAAAGACTCGTACTCGGAAGAAAATTACAAGTGGTAGCTTGATTCCGCAAAAAAGATCAGAGCCATGGAAAAGAATTTATTAGGAAATGGGGCGAAAGACAGACTCAAAAGGAACTTTGAGTTTTTTTTTTGGGGGGGGGGGTGCCCTTCTCAACATTTTCTAAGGCCTGCTGTCATGGGAAGATTGTAGATTTTTAAATCACGATTTTTTTTTTTTTTGCAATGTCGGTACACGTAGCTGATAGGTTTCAAGGAGACGATTTGACTCGTCTGGAGTTAGGTTGCTGTCTGAACCGATATGACGCAAAACTCAAAATTGGTAATGAGTGCAGGGCATAATTGAAGAGTTCCCTTGATTAATGTATAATTGAAGAATGTATTTCACGACTACGATTTTATATTAAAATAAAGTCATTGAATTTATAATTAAGAATGTAGTTATGCATTGAAATTAGAATATCAAGTGTTGTCCTGTTTTATTTCTAACTATATAATAAACATTGAAATGAATGTTAACTATATAATAAACATTGAAATGAATGTTAACTATATAATAAACATTGAAATGAATGTTAACTATATAATAAACATTGAAATGAATGTTAACTATATAATAAACATTGAAATGAATGTTAAAATGTACTAATAATCGAGTATGGTCTATGTGATATATCAGATATTTTTCTATCGTAAAAAAAAAACAAACAAACAAACAAACAATCACACTTACAGTGTCTCATGAAAGTACAAGATAGAGAAATATATGATGAGAGTTGACCCGTAAAGATTATAGTAGTATTCTTCAAATTATTGAAATTGGAGCAACCTCATTTATTTCAGGCTATCTGTATCGGTTTTAGTAGATTTGGCCGACGCTTGGCAGTGCTGGTTCTCCTATGTATGTTTTTTTTTTTATATTCAGATTAGGGACGTGCAGAAGTGGAGGGAAGTGCTAGGGGGTGCCAAGCACCTGCCTCTTTTACTTCCGTTTTAAAAGTGCTCTTTTCAGAGGAAATTATAATAGGCCTGTGCTTCACCATTGCTATATATTTGCCGGTTTTTTTTTGCACTTGAGCATATGCCCTGACAAAGTTCTCTGCGCGTCACGGGTTCAGATCAATGAAAAAAAAAGTACCAACTGATTGGACATATGTATACATCAATTGTAGGACTAGCATTGATGATACATTATAAACTTCTATAAAATCTAAGTACGCAAAAGGAAAACGAAAGTGTAGCCTAATTTTAACATGCAAATTGTTGCTTCTATAACTTTGATGAGAATTGGGCACAGTTAATGTTTGACCAAAACAATGTAGTGTACAAAATAACATTTATTGATTGTGAACATCTGTATTGTCTACTAAAAAGTGTCCACGAGAATGTGTATAACTAACTTTAGATATGTGTTCATTTGTTTTCCTGTTGTGTCTGTTATAGAGCGTGATGTCATCAGCATATATACCCATCTCACAGAAAATTTTGTCAGAGAGGTAATTTATGAATATTAGGAATTATAGAGGTCCAAGGATAGACCCCTGGAGCACTCCCGCATTTATATCATATTGTTTAGATGTACGACCATCGATGACAACCTGGATTTTTCTCTTATCTAAGAAGGATTTAATTATGTTAAGTATTCTTCCAGTGATACCATGTGATCTCATTTTCCTGAGAAGACCTTCATGCCATATCCTGTCAAAAACCTTAGATATATCTAGAGCTACCGCCCTACCCTCCCCCGCTTTGTTCAGTGAATGGTATATACGTTCAGAGATTACAGTTAAGATGTCTGCTGTGGAACGGGCTTGCCTAAATTTATATTGTTGGTCAATCAGAAGTTTAGCGTCTGTAAGGTGATGGACTAGAGCTCAGTTAATTTTGGTCTCAAATATTTTTGCGAAAAGTAAGAGAAGGCTAATGGGGTAGTAATTTGATGGGTCAGTTCTTTCGCCAGAATTCTTGAAAACTGGTACCACAGAAGCAGTTTTTCAGCAAACAGGAAAGCAAGATTCATTAAGGCATTTGTTGTAAATTTTTGAGAGAACTGGAGCTACTTCGGTGGAGCACTTTTTTAATAGCACAGCCAGGATGAGATCAGGTCCACATGCTTTTGCAGTGTCAAGATTTCTTATGATAGCACGCATCTGAGCAGGGGTGATTTTCAGATCCTCTAGTGTGGCGTCTGTTTGCAAAGGAAAGTCAGGGAGGGGGTGGTTAGCAGGGTCCAGTGTGGAGTTTGAGGCAAACCGATTGGCAAGCAAGTTAGCTTCTCGGTTGCTGAGCAAACAACCTCATGATTGTTGGATAGTGGGGGAATTGTTAATTGCCCATTATTTACTACACTGTTGTAGATTTTCTAGAAGTCGCAGGTTCCTAATGTCTGTGCTTCGATGCGTTTTTTGATGGTTTCAGTAAATTCTCTCTTAGCTGTCGCTATTTCTTTCTTACAGTTATTACTTCTGGCTTCTATGTATTTCTGTCTGTTTGAACTGGACTTATGTCAGTTAAATCTACAGTACGCATGCTGATTTTGCTCTATGGCAGCTGCACAAGTCGAAGTAAACCATTGGGGAGAGTGGGGCTTGCTATAAAATTTGTGCATGGGAACATGTGCTTCAATTGCCGTTTTGAACCATTCAATGGTCTCATTTGCGCACTATTCAGCAGGAAGTGAAAAGATATTTCGCCATGGGGCGTCTCTGATGAGATCGCTGATAGCTTCCCAGTCAGCCTTTTTTATAATATCTCGTTGTTTTGAGCAATGGATCTTCAGTTTTGGCTCTAGAGTTTATGGCGATTTCAACCATTATCACATATATATATATATATATATATATATATATATATATATATATATACAGGGTGACCCCCCAAAAACGGGCCCAACTCTAATTAGGCCCCGTTTCTTAGTGTTTTGTCCAAATTAAATGAAACTTTGGTCATAACTAGTTTATTATATTCAAAACATCACATCAAAAAACTAGGGTCTTGGCCTTTTTTTCTCCGTTCTACAGCATATGTTCTAGATGGCCTCCATTTAGCTTTTGTTTTTTTTGGGTCACCCTGTATGAGAGTAACATAAAATAAAAATTTCAGATTAAATGGATTATATGGAATAGCTAATAAGCAAAAAAAAAAAAAACTAATAGACATAAATTAAAACTGAATCGGTGGTGGATTCGGTCAGATCTTGTTCATTTGATAAAAATGAGCATTAATACTCAAATTTTATATAGTGAAGGGTGGAGGCAATAGTAAGAGGGGGAGGCGAAAGTAGATGTTGTATGGAATGATTTGAATGCATGAGGAGAGAAAGCAGAGACGGAGGGCAGAGAAAGAGTAGCATGAGTAAAGAGTGTGTGGAGAGATATGCAAAGGAGGTGGAGGAGATTAGAAGTATCCTTATGTCTACAACTATGGTTTTGTTTTTTTAATCTTGTTCACCTCCAAAAAAATCATACTCCCACTTGACGTAAAGGGCTACTAAGTAGACCATATATATAGGAAACTATGTAGACCATATCTATAGGAGACTATGTACACCATATCTATAGGAGACTATATAGATCATATCTATAGGAGACTATGTAGATCATATCTATAGGAGACTATGTAGATCATATCTATAGGAGACTATGTAGATCATATCTATAGGAGACTATGTAGACCATATCTATAGGAGACTATGTAGACCATATCTATAGGAGACTATGTAGACCATATGTATAGGAGACTATGTAGGCCATATGTATAGGAGACTATGTAGGCCATATGTATAGGAGACTATGTAGGCCATATGTATAGGAGACTATGTAGACCATATGTATAGGAGACTATGTAGACCATATGTATAGGAGACTATGTAGACCATATGTATAGGAGACTATGTAGACCATATGTATAGGAGACTATGTAGACCATATGTATAGGAGACTATGTAGACCATATCTATATGAGACTATGTAGACCATATCTATATGAGACTATATGAGGAGATGAACGAAATATTTCTGCACATTGCATTTAAACTTCTACATGTTAGTATAGTCAGGGAAGCCGGAATCATGGAGGGATATTTCTCGACCTTCGAGCCAGAATCACAGTGTAGTATCTGTTTTGATGCTATACTTCACTTTTTTGGTTCTCAGTCAATGGAGGAGAAATACTTCTTCTCTGAGATGATTTTTATTTTTGTTCCTATCCAGATTGCCCCTTTTTGGGAGCTAGATTTTCTCCACATTAAAAACTGACCTTGTGTCTAACTCGGCTCCCGTGGGGAGGCAATTAAGTAGGAATATGGAGGGAATTCCAAAGTCGTTAGAATAAAGTTTTTCTGACATCTAGGAATCTCTACTGTGAAAGGGTGGGATTTTGTTGCTAGACGGGTTTGTTTGTTGAATGTACGTCAAGAGAGTATAAATGCAATGAGTTGGTCAGAACACATTCTATTGAAGTATTTATGAAACAAACATTACAGCAATGGGATAACGGTTGGAGCTTGCGGGACCTATTAGATTGGAGACCCTGTCTAAGAGAATAAGACTAGTGGCTTGTTTACTAACTACCCCATAAACTAATTTTCCATATATAGACATTCTTACCTCATGTATTCATGCATGTTCTTGAGTGTGGCATGACAGGATAAGATTTATAAATGCAGTACATGTAATAAAGTCTAGCAATTCGAGGGAAGAAGTTTTTGAATAAAGGCTTTCTGACATCTAGGGATCTCTACTGTGAAAGGGTGGGATTCTGTTGGTTGTACGTACGTCTAGGGAGTACAAATGCAATGAATTCATCAGAGCACATTCCATTGAAGTACTTAGAAAACAGAGATTACACCAATGGGATAAGGGTTTGAACTTGGTTTATACTATGGGACCTATTAAATTGAACATTCTTTTTTTTACTCTGTCTAACAGAGTAGAACTAGTGGTTTGTTTATCAACTACTCCATAAAAAGATTTTCCATATATAGGTATTCTTAGCTCAATGTATTCATGCATGTTGTTAAGTGTGCCATGACAGGATAAGATTTATCAATGTTGTACCTGTAACTTGTTAGTCAAAGTCTGTCACTACACTTAGCGACATGGATTGAAAAAAAAAATGCCGAGTTCGCTCCACAGAAAACCCTTTATCTAAATCACACCTGATCTTGTGACAAACCTCCTGAAGAGGAGGTAAGTAAATAAATATTTTTAACAACACCGTGTTTATTTCACCCTTCAAATTTTCCCACACCGGACATTAAGTAACTACATGTGTTCAACATTTCCGAGATGGAGATCAAATAATCTTCCAACTAACCTAAGGCAGATTGCAGATAATAAATGGACGATTTTTGGCAGCCAACGAGTTTACCCTTTAAATGCAAATGATAGGATCTAAGCACAGTTAGCTTATGGCAAGACAGCTCGAATTGTAACTGGCACACAATGTTGGCTCGCGAGAGAAAATCATATACTTGCCATCAGCGGTGTCCGTAGAGAATAGCCAGTGGTCACAGCTGGCTTAGACCTATGACCACTAAAAGATCCAGCTTGATGCTGCGGCATATTTTTCTCGGAGATTAGTTTTCAATAATGAAGCCTTCTGGCACCGAACGTACTCTTCTTAAATCATGTATTTATTTCTACCTTTTACTTTGATTGGTTCACAGTGTGCGTATGGTAATTTTGTGTGCATTGGCGTGGCAGGAGAGCGCAAAGAAATACAGAATAATTTATGAAAGTCAGCATGTCTGAGCGCCAACCTGTTTCTAGTATTAGAACAATGGTGCCTTATCGATAAAAACAAACCAACTATCAGGAGGGAAAATGACAGTATCTACAATATCTATCTTCTGAATAAAGGAGAAAGTGTATGTCTTCCAGAGAAAGTGTATTTATTATTTTGCTTTTGTTTTTTACTATTCATTTGAGTTATGATTAAAATGGGAAAGAAAGATGATGGCCAAGTGGTTAACAACACACTGAAAATCTGGGTGTGCCAAGTTCGAATCCAGTTCGTTCCACATAAACACTTTCATCAAACCTTACATGGTGTCTCCTGGAGATGGCCTATAGAGGAGGAGAGATGGCAATTAGTATGACCAAGAGTAGAAAGAAGATAACAAATAGTATGGCTTAAGGAAAAGAGAAACAGTATAGCCTAGAAGAGGGGAGAAATAGTATGGTCCAAGAGAGTGAAATATCAAAGAGAAGGTGTATTTTATATACTATTGTATGGAAAATATAGCAGATAGTATAACCTAGAGAAAAATGAGAAACAGTATAGATTAAAGGAAGGGACATATGGCCGTATAGTTCTCTATTTACATTATTCGTGTAAATAGGATAAAAGATATTAAATGCGACAGTCAGTAAAAGATTGGCGATAATTCACGATCAGGATGAATGCGTACTTCTATATCCTCCTTTCTCTCTTAATTTGCATTGATATATATATATATATAAAGCACGCCGCCTGGCATTACTCGGTTGTAAAAATATGCTTAAACATATTTAAATGTATGCATATTTTGTATTTTTTATTATAAAGCACATTCTCTATTGATTATCATATTGTACCTAATATATATGTAGTGATTTCAAAAGTTAAAATAAAAATATGACTTTAAATGCGACAGTCAGTAAATGATTGGCGATAATTCACAATCAGGATGAATGTGCACTTTTATGTCCCCCTTTCTCTCTTATTTTACATTGATATATATATATATATATATATATATATATATATATATATAAGGTAAAATTAAAAGCCAAGAACAATGCGAGATTTTTTTATTATATAGAGTAAAATTAAATGAAAACAAAAGAAATAAATTTCTTTTTTTTGTTGTTTGTTTTTTCTTTTTCACACAAATTTTAACTCTAAACAACAGTAATTTTTTTTTTCTGTTGTATTCAATGGTGTTATAAATCTCAATATATTTCAGACCTATTAGTCCTTTTTCAAGAGAAGGCAGCGGAAGAGTGTTCAAAATTGGAAAAGCAGCTACAGAGTTTGCCACGTGATACCGTGAAATATGGGTTTGTCGTGGGTGTTTACGTCGTGGGAGCACAAGTGCTTGCAGTTCGTCAAAGCATTCACCATTAAAATACTTGTAGAAAAGGCAGAGGGATGCAACATTTCGTCAATGTGACAGAGGCTAAAAGCTTAGATGCCAGTTCAGGGCCTATCAGATTGGCGACTCTCCTTTGAACCTTGTCTAAGAGCGAGAGACTAGTAGCAGATGCACCAGCCCAAATATGACAGCAATACTCCATACATAGGCGAATGGTTGCCTTATAGAGGTACAGGATACTTTCGGGTGTTAGTAGTTTTCTAGCACGGTAGAGAGAGCCTACCTTCTTTGCAGCGGCCCTGACAATGCTTTCAATGTAATTGTTCCAACTCCTGTTTCCTGTGAACGTTAGGCCAAGGAGTTTGAAAGATGTTCTCTCAGATAAAGAGTCGTTGGCCATTGCTATTGGTGGGAGAGGTTTCTTGTAAGTATTGAAGGACACAAGTTTAGTCTTGGCGGCATTGAACGAGACCATACATTTTTGTCCCCATTCCACTACAGATTGGAGGTCATCCTCTAATATTTCTGCCATTTCTTTAGATATGTGTTCATTTGTTTTCCTGTCGTGTCTGTTATAGAGTTTGGTGTCATCAGCATATATACACATCTCAGACGCAACATAGTTCATATAAAAACATTTTAAACATATATATCTTTTCGTGATTTTTTTTCAACGTTGAACCCAATTTTGATTTCTTTTGGGATAGTGGATCTATCGAACTTCATAATGTAAGTGTTCATATGTATAGTCTGATTCTTTTTTTTTATTGCAATTCTTTTAACGTTTCTTACTCCTTGGTTTTTAAGTTCTTTTGTTATCTCTTTAGTAGTGCACATTGAGAGGTCTTTCGATTTTACTTCACCTTTGGATGTATTCAGATTCTTGTGTGGATAAGTTTTGATATTTATGTTGTGGAAAGTTTTCATTCCTAGGAGAAAAGCGGCATGTTTTTCTCATTCCACTTCCACCAGTAGGGTTTTATTTTTTAAAGTTTTTAGATTTTTGGGGGTAATATATGCCGATATAATTTTATGTATAATAAACGGTGATAAGTCAGTTATTTTGGCTTCTTCGGTGGATTCCAATAAATTTTGAGGATGTTTGATATAGTTCATTATCTGAACTATCCGAATCGACGTGTTGGTGTTTGGAGTTTTTATAATTTGTTATACATATACATATTTTAAATTCATTGTTTATGCTCCCCACCCACCTCGGAGTCCAATATTGGGGCATGTTAAGGGGGGAAGCCCATTCGCCTTGTCATGCCAGGGCTACATGAACAGTATAAATGTTCCAAATGAGACCTATGAGCACTCATAAGCACTCATAGTTACACAATCCAAGTCATTTGTGGTAACTTCTGTCACTATACAGCCATGTCATGACTTTAATCATTTGGCACATTTGACCCTAGCCACCGCCTTCTAACACATGGAAAAGAGGGGAAAATATGTATATAGTTTATAGTAGTACAGGGTAGAACTGTATTTGTTACGGTTTAGAGGAAATTGATAGAAAAGTAGAAGATGTGCTTGACGTAACTAGCCGATTGAGCACCTGATTGAGTGCGAGGCCAAAGTGGAGTGTTGCAACTGATATCTTTAATTTCCCTAGATATCAGTTGTTCAGACACCAGGATCCTTTTCCGAGTCATTACGGGTCGCCACCCACGGCCAACAGGTGGCCCCTTTGAGAGGCTTTTACTCTCTGCAGGGGGAGCAGTCGGTGTATTTCAATGCTCCACCAACGGGGATGGAAAATAGGGAAGGAAAAAAGGAAGGGAAAGGGGCTGTTGTTTTTGTTTTTGTTTTTGCAGAACATAAGTTTTACAAAAGAGAATAGAAAACAAAAACAGAAGTTTAATGTAGGTGCATTTCGTCTCAGGAAGTCACTAGACAGCCTGATCTGGTAGCACCAGTTGTATGTTTTCTTCTTAAATTCTACACAATTATGCAGAATATAGAAACTATGCATAAAAAGAATTCAGCATAAAGTGAAATGAAACCAATCATTTAACAAGAAACAAAATAAAATAAATCAGTAATTAATTAACGTTCGTTTTTCAAAGGAATATGCAAATTAGTTAACCTCCATGTAGTCGCTGTCATATCCATGACTGAGTATATTAAGAAGTTCGTTTTAATAAATTTTAAATAGAAAATAATTTTAATATCAACATCAGAGCCAGAAAAAGAACTTTATATTTATATAGAACATATAGTGATAAGTAGTAAGAGTATCTATCAATAATTTCCTCCACTCGTCTAGCTGTAACCACTATCAATAATTTCCCACAATCTTTATCTGTGCCTAAACCTAAACGTAGATTCCATGAACAAACCTTCTTTCTTAAAACTGCACCCCTATGGAACTGTCTTCTGTTTACATGCTTTCCAGCTGACTACAATATGGTCATCTTCAAGTCCAATGTAAACAGGTTCTTGATAAGCCGTTTCCCTTAAGTAATTCAATTTACCAAATTTACACCTCTAAAGATTACTATATTGTCCTTTTGACCAATGTACACTCTTCAACCATTATCCTCGAGTGGCTTCTGGGCCTTGATAATTGGTGATTCCTTTTTTAAAAAAATAAGAAAATAAAAATTAAAAAAAAAAAAGAAATAGGCTTGTGGCTCCCAAAATTCATGCTAGAATTATCTGCAAGAACCCATGGTGTAATGAGATAGAATACTAAGTAAATTTAGTTGTAACTGACACTCTTCTGGGGGTTGAAGATTCAATCCTCAGTGCAAGCGATACTAAGAATACAATTGAAAATAATCCCCCCCCCATTAGCGGTGCCTAAACCGATGCGTGGATTCCATGAACAAAGCTTCTTTCCTAGAACTGCCCGTCTGTGGAGCTCTGCTTTCCAGCTGACCATATCATCGTCTTCAGTTCTGATGTAAACAAGTTCTTATTGAACCATTCTCATAAAATAATCTAATTATACCAAATTTCCACCACAAACGATCACTACACTACTGTCCCAATGACTACACACATTAACTTTTATCCTCGAGTAGTTTCTGGTCTTTGATATGTGGTAATTCCTTTTAAAAAAAAAATACTTAAGACTTCTACCAAGTCATGGCTGATAGAATGAGAGCATTCTACTCTCATAGATTCAATAAAGAGTTTCACTTGAAATTCTATGCAGATTCTTGAATTCAACAAGATACACCTGAAGAAGGTCAGACGTTACATCGGCCAAAACGTAAAAGCTCAACCAAACTCTAATCTATGGTCCCCCTGACCAAACTTTCATAAAAAGCACTCGACTAGCTAAAACCACTATAAATGATTCCCCCACTCTCTAACTGTGCCTAAATCTAAACAAAGATTCCATGGACAAAGCTTCTTTCTTGGAACTGCGCGCTTGTGGAACACTGTTTCGCTGTCTGGCTTCCCAGCTGAATATAACATGGTAGCCTTCAACTCCAATGTAAACAAATTCTCCTAATTTATACCATAAACGATTACAACACTACCAACTTACATTCATTAACCATTATCCTCAATGGCCTTCTGGCCTTGATAAGTAGTGACTCCTAAGTAAAAAAAAAAAGTAAAACTCAAAATGAGGAACGTTGTCTGAATAATCAAAATAATACAAAGGATTCTCAATTATTATATAGACTAGCGGGGGTACCCGGCGTGGCCCGGGTGTTTGTAGGTGTGTGTGTTGGGGGGGGGGTATGATCAAAACAACCCTGTTTTAAAAAAAACGTTGCCAAGGTGCTTGGAGGTGTAAAAGAAAAAAAAGTTTTAGTAGAAAAGTAGGCTTGAACCCCGAACCTTTGACGTGGAGATGGAAACGAAATGGAAATAACCCATGGGACCTAGTCATCTCGGCCTCGAGAGAAGAGGAATGAAAAACGTCTTAATTTAACGTTTATAAAATGAAATTAACAGGTGCGAGAACCTTAAGTCGCGTGATGTTTGACCTTGAAACATGACGCGGCTGCAAGCCAGTTTTAGCTTGTTTTATACTAAAAAGAGAAAGATACACGGGACGCTCTAAAAATCTGGAAACAATAACGCGTGAAAGTCGGGTAAATTAAATAGACATGTCACCTCCGTTCATAACTCATAGATATTATCATTTAGACGTGATATAAAAAGTTTTAAGAAGGAATCAGCCGAAAAAAGCCTTTTACAGACATACAGAAAAAGCGAACACACATACATACATACATTTTCGCTTTTATATATATAGATGGATGTTTTGTATTTTTATATTATGTGCGGTATAGAAGATTGCCAAAGCAACATTTTTTTTTTTGCGGCGAGACAGGCGACTTATAGTTACATTCGCTTCCATAGCTAATCATTGCAGATGTGACTAGTGCAATCTCTGAATCTGACCTGAAGGTTAATTTTAAACTTGAAGAGTCACAGTTCTGCTGGAAACTTGGCTGATGCATGATAATGGAAATGGATAAGTCTGGGATAGGGTGTGACAGGGATTTGATTGGTTCCATATACCGTCATGTTTATGATGATGATGTTGATGATAATCATAGAACTTGTTTTGTTTTAGGTCACCCAAGGTAAAGCTAACCATTTGAGCGCATGTGTTTTTAAGGAAATAGATAATAGAATAATTATAGAAACACGGCTATGATGCAAAAGACCCTTAAGATATTGATTAGTGTTCAACTTGAAGGAGGCAGAATCTTAGAATTTTAGAAATGCTCTTAAAGAGGACATAGATTAGAGGTATTTGAAATGAAGCTGCTTTCATGAAAGTTTTGGTCGTATGTCATTATGAGTGTCATTAATATATCCGCTTTAATGACTGTTTTATATGCTGATATATATTGTAAGGTTTTTAAAAACCGACTACCAAAATAAAATATCTCTGACCAGGTCTTTATTTATACCTCTTTTTCTCAACACTATCTTTATCAATTCTTCTAGTGCTTGTCTTGTCCTTCTCCTGCAAACTAATGCTTCTACCATAACACTTACTAATGTCAGAACTCTTGAGTCTTTTAATGCGACCAAATCAACGAAGTTTCCTGTTCCTTTACATTTTCCTATTGGTTTATCAGAACTAATGTTATACTGTGGGGTCTCTAAGCAAGGAGTGTATATAACATAACTGGGTATATAATGAGTTTATTTATAGATACATGTATAACTCTTTACACATATACATTATAAATATAGATACAGCTTCAACAGGATATATAAGATTTTATAAACAAACAATTCCTTACAATAAAAGGACGGAACATCTTTCTGGAGAATTATTTAGACCAAAAGGAGAACATACCTAGTCCATCGATGATCTTGATGAGATTGACGAAAGCTGTAAAGAAGATTCATTCTAAGGAATGACAACCGACATTCTGGTTATATTTTCAAACAACTTATATTCCAAATACTTTACCATTGGAAGATTGCAACGAGTCTTAGTTCTGCTTCCCCTGTAAGACAGGGCCCTAGCCCTGTCTCCAATGCTCTTCGTCTGTTCCCCATCTCTCTCTAGCTCTCTCTCCAACTGACTACTGACTAACTCTGTATATATCTCTTCGATCGCTTGCTATTTTGTAAAATAACTCACTTTGAAAGCTGTTTGTTTGAATATTTTTACATTCACTTCGCCAAGGTCACATTTCTGATTCTTTTGTTTATTTTTCTATTGACTCATTCCAAATTCCAAAACCTATAAACATATTTGTCTTTGTTTATACCGAAAAACAATAATGTTCTTTTATCTAACATTTTAATTTTTAAATAATCGATTTTCCTAAATCGATTATCATATACTTATCACTGCCTAAGATTGAATGTCCTTATGAAAAATGATCACAGTGCCCTGCATATCCTCATAAAACAATGATCACATTTTTTCATGAGGATGTGCAGGGCACTGTACAGAGTATGACTGCTCTTAGTATTTTTTATTTATTTTATTTTATTATTTTTTTTAATGAAGTACTATTTTTATATTTTTAGCTCATGTCATGTTTTTTAGTCTTAGCTCATGACTTTCCTGAAGTGATTTAAGTAAGAATGAGTGGTTCTTATCCAGAATTCCCCAATATTAAAAAATAAAAATAAAGAAAAATCTATATGATGTATGGATCTGTGACGAAACAAAACCATATCTAAAAAAAAACATTAAATTCGTCAAATAGTTTTGTTTTTGCATAAAAAAATGAAATTTTATGAGTCTTGACTGTCTCGCCTGCCACTTGGCAAAACAAAGGAGCTAACTCAATATAATTCAAGCTTGCGAGATTCATGTCGTAATGCCTACAAATTCCAATTAATCACTTAGACATGATTTCTTTATAAACATAAAACTATTTGATCAATTTACATGACTTTTGGAATATGATGTATCGTCAAGGACATGTAAATCATACAGAGTTTTCTTTATTTTTGTTTTTTAATATAGCTGGAATTCTGGACAAGCACCAAAATAAATATGAATAAAAAAATAAATATGAATTATCAATTAGGTATAAAATCTACAAAGTGTATTTTTGGTTAGGGTATATGGTCATTTTTATTGAAAATTGGATACTTGTGCAGAATTTGAACCAGACATGTCTAACTGACCGCTTGGCTTTGCTCGGAACATGACGTCAACCGCCGGTTTTCGCAAAGCGTCGCCTACTATAAAAGCATAACAAAGCTACTTAAGAAAATAGTGAAGAAAACGTTTAAATATGATAAAATCACTAGAAAAAAATATAACAAAAAAAAAAAAAAACCTACCGTAACAATTTTTGTTTTATTCTTGTTACAAATTTGTTTTAAGTGAAAAAAAATATAAAAAAATTGTCTCTCTGTGTGTGTACATTTCCCTACCAAATTACTCTGTCAATTTTCAGTCTACAGACTCGAGATTTGACGTAAAGGTTATTGGAAAAAAAATTTTTAATCGGTTTTCAACCAGAAATTTTACTGTCAAGGGGTCAAAGTTCAACAATTTGACATTTGAGAACTCTACCAAACTCCTCCGTCAATTTTATGTCGTCTAAACACTTGAAATTTTAGATGTAGGTTCCTTGGACATGGATTTAACTTGATTTGAGCCCAAAACTATAAATATTACAGTGTTAAAATTGGGATCTAGTTTTTTTTTTTAATTTGACATCTCAGCCAATTTTTGGTCCAAACATTTGAAATTTTACATAAAGTGTACTAAGACATAGGGCAAGCTTTTTAAGCAGTTTTTGGCCGAAAATTTGATTGCCAATGGATCAAAGTTCAAAAGATTTAACCTTTGCGGTCTCTAGCAAACTATTCAGCTAATTTTGAGTCTAAACATTTGAAATTTTACATAAAGGGTAATCAGACATGCAGCAAGATTTTTAATCAGTTTTTAGGCGAAAATTTGACTGCCAAGAGGTCAAAGTTCACCTTGACCTTTGCAGACTCTACCAAACTCCTCCCCCAATTTTGGGTCTAAACACTTGAAATCTTAGATGTAGGTTACCTTGACATGAGTCAAACTTTTTAATATATATATATACATATGTACATAAAGTTATGAACAGTACATAGGGTCCGAGCAACGCCAGGCTGAACTGCTAGTATATATATATATATATATATATATATATATATATATATATATATATATATTCAACCAACTGTTTTGGTGAAACAAAATTTAACGAAACGAATAAGGAAACCAATTTGTTGTGTGTTTTTCAGTTTTCATATTGTTTTAAACAAAGATTTAAAATTAAGCACTTTTTTATGTTTTTCATTTTTTTTTTTTCATTTTTTTTGTTTTGTTACTAATGTAAAGTAAACATATTTTTGTTTGTTATTATGTTTTTTTTTTTTTCATGAACCTATTTTCCTGTAGGTGGGGCTGTGCAACCGATTTTTTTAATTAAATTAAGACAGCCGGAATATTCCATAAGGATTAGGTAGACTTTTCTGTGGTTGCATCAGACGATATCAAAGTGTGGTGAGAAGAGACAGCGGATGTGGAAGAAACTTCACCTATTGGGTAGCTTTCCAATATATGGTTTAAGATAGAGACAAAAGAATATATACCAAATTTCTGTCGCCACAAGAAGATAATCATCAAGAGGCTCCTGGCTGGTCCTGTTGACTTTTTTTTTTTTGCCAATATTTTCCCCAAAGATCGTCTGCTCCTTTGCCGCGCATTGATTGGTGTCTTACGTCAGATTACAGTCAAACTGAGCTCATGACGTCATGTTCTGAGCAAAGTCGAGTGGACGGTTAGTTACGTCTGGTTCAAATTCTGCACAAGTACCGAAAATTGTTTAAAATTTTTGTATAGTGATTTTTTTTTTTTACTTCAATTAATTCTCTGATCAAGATACATAGATGGTGGGATCCTTCTACCGATCCAGAAGATATCTCACTACTGATGCAATTCTCTATCTATATAAAAGCCAAGTACGTCCAAGGATGGAATACTGTTGCCATATCTGGGCAGGAGCTGCTAAAAACAGCCTATCCTGCCTTGACAGAGTACAAAATAGACTTCGTGGCTTAGTGGGGGATGCCCTTTTCTCTACTCTGCAACCTGTCTTCCACAGAAGAGACATTGCGAGCCTATCCTTGTTTTATCGTTATTTCCATGGCAGGTGCTCGTCTGAACTCCAATCTCTGGTCACGAAAAACACCCGTCTAGCTGAATCCACTGTGAAAAATCAAAACGCGGATTCCATAAACAAAGCTTCTTTCTTAGAACTGTACGCCTGTGGAACTCTGTTCCGTCTGCCTGCTTCCCTCCGGACTACAACTTAGATGTCTTCAAGTCCAATGTTAACAAATTCCTAATGAACCGCCCCCTTAAGTAAACACTTCATCAAATCTCCACACTAATGTAATGTACTTGCAATAACCCTTATCCCTGAGTGGCTTCCGGGCCTGGATAAGTGGTAATCACTGTGTAAAAAAAAAAAAATATTTGAATGCTTGTTTTTTCCTATTTCTCAAACTTTGAAGCAGTGAAGAATAACCATTGTCTTCTAGGAATTATTAATTATGTATCGTGTAATATCTAAAAGTGTAATTGTCTGTATTTTTGAGATGAGGTGTTTTCATTGATTGAGATTGTCGGACTGACTTCCTTATCTTGGTTGTTATCCTAGTGATATATGGCCGAGTGGTCTTAGACGTTGTATCAAAGTTTCCAGTTACCCAAAGGTGCTGAGTTCAATCCTGAACGAAGGCAGTGAAAAGTAACATTCAAAACAGAGAATCAGCAACTATGGCCCAGAGCCTAGCTGGAGTCCGAACACGGTACCCCCGTAATAATAATAAAGGGTTGGGTTCGAGACTCCTAACAAACGGTTCCCCAGTTCGATACAAAACACGTGATGATCGGCCGAAACGTTGTGACGATAACAACCAAGATGAGGAAGTCAGTCCGACAATCTCAATCAATCTAAAAGTGTCTTTTCTATTTATTAGTTAGGATTTATAATTATTTTAAGTGAAAATTGCTTAAAAGGTTTTTGTGGCTCGTTTGTTATATGACTTTTTAAACCTTGAATAAATGAAACAGTGAAGAGGAATCTACAAAATTTTAGTCCATTAATCGTGAATAGTGCAACAACGCTAAAGATGTCAATGACTACAAGTTAATACAATAGATTTTACAGGATTTGAAACCAACATACCGATTCCACAGTGCATTTGGCAACCATTACTACGCTTGTGGCATCCCCAATTGATCCTAGACTTTTAAGCGGACAATTAAGATGGAGAAGATAAGTCCGGATGCATCCGATTGAAATGCATGGTCTCTTTTATTTATTTTTAATGTTTCCTGCTTTGTCTGTGTTATGGCTGTTGGATCAGCTATTTAAACATTAAATCCAACTGATCTGTTTCAGAGAGCAGAATAAAAAATTTAAAAAAACAAAACATGCGACAAGTGAAAAAAAAAAAAATAGTAGCATGGCTGTCACATGTGAAGACCAGAGTTGTAATTACTTGATGTATAGCCTATCAAGATAAAAATCTAACGAACAAAAAATATGTCTCGCTCTACATTGTCAGCACATCTGTATGCGTGAGAGTTAATATTTGTCATAGAAGAACTGAAGAACGAATTCCTACTACAAGACAATGTTTCTATGGAATTATCTGCTTACTGATTGTAAGCAGATATTTATTTTTGTAAATGTATTTTTTTTGTATCGTTATTTTCATTATCAGACCCCCCCCCCCCAAAAAAAAAACTAAGCAATACATATATAAAAAAAGAAAGAATAAAGGAATCAAGTTTTATCGTATTCACGCACAATGTCTCCTCTTTACACAATCTGTCTGGAAAGTAACGAGGCTAGATGTGTTGTGTGAACTATGGGCGAAGGAACGATTTTTTTGTTTCATGCACGAAAAAGCCGGTTTTTTAACTTTTGAAAATCTCTTTTCTCCAGTTGTGTTTTTGCTCATTTACATTTTCGCCTGATAATGATTCGATGAAGAATCTAAAACGCTTTTGATAAATATTGAACGTACATTATTCTTTTATTATTATTTTAGTACAGAAAAAAAAAATCATTAGAGAAATTTAAATAACAAAAATGGTACATTTGAGCAATAGAATTTTATTTTCTATACCGTTTTCTGATATGCATAGTCTTCTGACTATATGCATCTAATAGTGTTGGTAGGATTTCAAATTTCGACTTCAATTTTGATTATTGCATATTTTCGAGTCATTTTTGAAAAAGTTTGGCAAGGAAGGACCATAAATTGGAGCTCAGACGAACACTTGTTTTGAAAACAAGGATAGAGCAAAGACAGGCTTGCAAGATCTCTTCAGTGTGAAAGAGGTTGCAGGGTCGAGAAAAGGGCATCACTCATTAGGTTTTGAATCCTGTTTTGAACACTATCAAGGCAGAAATAGGGTGCACTGAACAATTCCTGCCCAGATGTGGCAACAGTATTTCATTTTAGGGCGTACTTGGCTCTTATACTTATAGAATTGCTACAGCAGTGAAGTACCTACTAGAGCAGTAGAATGATCCAGCAATGTTTCCAGCGATCTTGGCAACAGATTTGATGCATATGTTCCATTTCAGATCAGTAGTGAAGGTCGGTCCCAGAAGCTTGTCAAGATATGATGCTTCTTCAAAACGAGATCCATTCATTTCAATTGGGACCTGAAGAGGGTCAGAACAATTATGATAAAAAGAGAGAAGCTTGGTTTTAGCTGCATTTAATTAACCAGCCACCTTTTCCCCATTGCACCACCTTCTCAAGCTTAGAAGAAAGAGAATAACCAAGGTCTTGGTTATCATCGACTTTTGAAATGTTACACAAAATTTTGTTGTCGTCTGCATAATTGTATACGAATGATCTAAGAATGTGATTTAGAAAATCATTGATGATCAAGAAAAGAGTTAGGCCAAGGATGGAACCCTGAGAAACGCCATCGTTAATACTGTGAGCTTCTGATTTCTGTCCATCAACGATTACTCTTATAGGCCCATCAGAAAGAAAGGATGTAATAATTGAGAGGTCATTTCCAACTGAGGAATAGCTGAAAATCTTGTAAATAAGACCTTTATGCCATATCCTATCAAAAGACTTTGATATGTCAAGAGCTATTGCTCTAGAAACGAAGCCCTTGTCAAGAGATTCATTAATCCCGTGTGATATTACAGTTAGCACATCAGCTGTAGATCTAGAAGAACAGAAGCCATATTACATGTCACTGAGTAGGGTATTTCTGCTGAGGTAGTTGACCACTTCTCTATTTATTACAGATTCTAGCAGCTTACTGATAACACACAGGAGACTGATTGGTCTGTACTGAGAGGTGTTGGGAAGCAATAGTAGTCCAAGGATCGACACCTGGGGCACTCCTGCATTAATGTTATGCTGCTTGGATGTGAGAAGGATATAATTATATTTAGTATGTGTCCAGTTATGCCATATAATTTAATTTTCATCAACAACCTTTCGTGCTATACTTTGTCAAAGGCCTTGCATATATCAAGGGCTACAGCGCTGGATTTGTCTGCCTTATCCTGTGCATGGTATATGTGTTCAGAAGTGACTGTTAAAATATCTAGTAAAATAGCATTGCATAAATCCATACTGTTTGCCAAAGAGAAGATTTGCTTTAGCAAGGTGATGGAGTAGTGCTTGATTAATTAAGTTCTCAAAGATTTTAACGAAGAAGGGAGGAGATTGATAGAGTAAAAATTGATCAGTTATTTCATCAGAATTTCTGTACACTAGTACCACAGAGGCCTTCTTCCAGCTGTCAGGGAAGCAAGATTAAGCAAGGCATTAATTGTAGACCTTGGAAAGTACAGGGGCTAGCTCAGCTGAGCATTTCTTAATAAGTATAGCAGGGATGAGATCAGGCCCGCACACCTTGGAGGTATCTAAGTTTTTTATGATATCGCAGACATGAGAAGGGATGATTTTGGCATCATCTAGTGTGGCTCCAGTCCGCATAGGGACATTTGGGAGGAGTTGTTTGTTGGCTCTAAGGTGGAGTTGCCATTGATGGATGCGCATCCAAGCAGCATAACATTAATGCAGGAGTGCCCCAGGTGTCGATCCTTGGACTACTATTGCTTCCCAACATCTCTCAGTACAGACCAATCAGTCTCCTGTGTGTTATCAGTAAGCTGCTGGAATCTGTGATAAATAGAGAAGTGGTCAACCACCTCAGCAGAAATACCCTACTCAGTGACATGTAATATGGCTTCTGTTCTGCTAGATCTACAGCTGATGTGCTAACTGTAATATCACACAGGATTAATGAATCGCTGGGCATGCAGTTCCACCTTCTCGGTTGCCGTGCATATGACCTTTTGACTGTTGGGTATGGGGGGGGGGAATTACTGATTGCTCTTTATTCACTACACTATTGTAGATTTTCCAGAAATCACAATGTCCAATCTTTTACAATTCTATGTTTTCCTCGATTATTTCAGCATGCTTTCTTTTTGGCTGTGACTATTTTTTTCTACAATAATTTCTAGCATCTATAAATGTTTGCCTGTTTGTATTTGACTTATGATTTAAAAACCGGTGGAATGCATGCTATCTTTATGCAATTGCAGTTGCACAGTCTGTAGTGAACCATGGAGGTGAGTGGGGATTGCTATAATAATTCCATGTGGCAACATGTGTTTCAATGCCCGCTTTACACCATTCAGTTGTCTCATTGGCACACTGTTCAGAAGGAAGAGAGAAGAGATGTCCATGGGGCATCTCTGATGTGTTCTCTGATGACTTCCCAGTCAGCTATTTTGTAGTAACTTGTTGTTTTGAGCAATGGCTCCTCATCTTGAGGTTGGGATTTAAGTGTGATGTCAACTGATACCGCTAGATAATCTGTATTTCCAAGTGAACTGTGGACACAAGTCACACAATCCTCTGGTACTGTGGTAAGAAACAGGTCTAGAAGTGAAGCTTGCTGGTGTTCATGATCTGAGAGAAGAACATGACTGTATGTGCGAAGGAATGGGCTATAGAGAAGCTATAAGTATGGAGCCCAGCTGCAGCTGAGAAACTAAGTTAATTTTTATGGTGGGCATTAATCACATGTATTTGGACGCTACTATCTAAGGAGCATACTATATTTATGCTATCAGAGACATGATCGATTAGAGTACAGTCCTGATTGAGGGAGAATGGCACAGAAAACAATACAGTGATGGTAGGCTAGTCAAAAGCACAATAAAGCCTGGTCTTCCGATTCAAGATGCTACTCTCTAGTTAAAGAGAGTGTGCTACAAATATTGACTCCAAGCCCGTGAATATATCTATCCAAGTCCTTACGGCAGAAAGGGAAGTATCCTGCCCTATTAAAGGATTACGAGAGGGTTGAGGAATGTAAGTTTGATTCACTTGATGCTAAGATATGCGGGGAGTTAACTCAGAGGTTAGACTCTACATCATCTGGGTTGCTTCTAAGCCTACGAATATTTGTAAATGCGAGCCTAAAGTGAGTAGGCGAATTGGTTTTGTTTAGGTGGTTGTCTGGTTTGATCGTGATATTTGTTTAGGTTGTCATTTCATTACGTTTTTGTTTAATTTCAGGTTGGGGGTGAGTGTTGATTAGTGTGGGCCAGTTTTGATGTCATGTATACACACACAATGAGACAGCACCTGAGTCCCTTTCCATGCGTGCCATGACACTATCACTTTCGTCTTCAAAATTAATTAAAAAAAAATAAACTTAAAAATTTAGTTTCTATTCTTCTGAAATCAGGTTCTAAATTAAAAAAAAAAAAGATTTGATTTTAAAAATCGAATTCACGCTGTTATCTAGACGATGGTGGTGATTAATTTTTGGAAGGAACTGACGACACGCGTTTCAGTCCAACTGAAATCGTAACACCACATTCGTTAGAGATGTTTAAAACCTTTATGTGATGCCAGTTGTGAGTAATTAATCTTAAAAGTGAATAAAGAAAACAAATGGCAAGACAGCAAAATTAAACAAACCAAAAATCTGTAGCAATGTGAACTTACTCCTACGGTTCTACACATTACTCCTCCCGTACTCTACGCCCCCCCCCACTCAACGCTCAACAACTACACTCAAACATTACGGTCTGATCTCAGAACCTAGGTAAAATGTTGACATTTTACTCCCTCCCACTCATTCCCCCCTCCTACTCCTCCAACCCCCTCCCCACTACCCCTACGGTTCTATCACCCCCTCTCTTACTCTACTCCCACTTTCTCCCTGATATCTATACTGGTGATACTAGATCAGGTGGTCTTAAATGTATCAAGCATTGATGTTGTTGCTGTTTTCCTTTGTTTGAAAAACTCAAGCATGTTCGGCAAAGCTAAAAACAAAAACAAATCTCTACACAACAAGCAAATTAAACACTCAATAAATATTTGAAGATGTAAAAAAAAAAAAAACTTAAAAACATAATTTTAAACAAATTACTGGATTCGCCGTCAAATAACCCGACAAGGGTTGATATGCTGTAAAACAAAACAACCAAACCAAACACCATGAATAAATATTTGAAGACATAAACAGTTTGAAGCATAAAAAACTTAAATAACCCATCAACTCTGAGTAAAATAGTAACTGCCAAAGTGTTTGCAATAGATGCTGTTTCGACGTTAACTGAGAACAAAAGTTACGCCATTAAACATGTTTAGGAAGAAGGCAAATAAAATCTCGTTTCGAAGAAACGAAAAGATAAATCTCGTTTAGAAGAGAAGAGAGATGCAAATCTCGTTTAGAAGAGAAGAGAGATGCAAATCTCGTTTAGAAGAGAAGAGATGTGCAAATCTCGTTTAGAAGAGAAGAGAGATGCAAATCTCGTTTAGAAGAGAAGGGAGAGGCAATTCTTGTTTAAAGGAAATGAAAACGAAACTAGTATAAGAACAGGTTGATCCATCTCTATCTCGATTTTCTTCAAATGCTTACCATTTTTAGAAGAGCAGGTGTCCAATAGAAGATTTTCACACAACAACATGGTTAGCGTGAATCTATGATGTTGTGTGTGACTGGCGACGCAGTTACCAGCATTCCGTTCACAGCTTCCCGAAAGCAAGTTGATAATTTTGTGATTGATCACATCTTTGCACGTATCCCTTGGGATGTATGAAACAGCATTAAACAAAATGATTTCAAGTCACACGGAATCGGCAGATGTCTGTTAAAAAAGCAAAAAAAAGTATTGTATATAAAGTACTAAAACAAATAAAAACAAAGCACTATTTTCTCTTTCTTCCATGCATCTCCACTCGATCTTAATTTGAAATACATAATCATCTTTCGAAAGATCTTCTCGTGAGGAGAATGTGCATGCATATGTCCGTGCCTTGGATTATTTTATTTTTAATAATGGTGCCCGAAAACACGTACAGAGTGGAACAATACAATTGTCGCCTTAAAGAAAACAACACTACAGGTTTATTTCCAAACTTTTATTGACAAAATCAATTCAGGTAACTTGATTATGTAGTAGAGCTAACATCTATTCAATGTAGCCGCCTTCAGTCTCAACATGGATCCGGAACTGGGAGAATACCTTTTCCACAAGCACTGGCGGAAGTTCCACCAATATTCGGTGGATAACGGTGATCAGGCTGGCTTTGGAGGTTATGTTGATGATGTTCTCGACGTATGACCAAACGAAGTAGTCCCCAATGAGTTCAAGTCGGGGGAGGAGGGGGGTCAGTGAGAGAAGGGTACAAAGTTGCAGAACACCTTCTGAAGCGAAGTCTGGGTCTGCCAGCAGCTACCTGATTGCACCAGCGGATCACCACACTCTTCAGCACATCCATGTACACTTTGGTGTTGACTTTCAAGCTGACTTCGAAGATGTGAGGTGATATGATGTGGCCCTCACTTGAAACCATACGAAAGACCATAACCGTGAGCTGTGCCTTCAAGAGTTAGACTGTCTGGATTTGCATTTTAATGATCCTGTTGTCATAACTTAGATCGGTAGAAAGCATAAGTTGTTCAGAAGTGCATCTCTGATCTCGCTCGTTGAACATTGTGCCATTTTTCAGATTTGATAGAAGTTGTTTTAAATGTGTGAATTAATAATAATAATAATAATAATAATAATAATGATAATTTATTAATAAACTCCTTTGAAGCTTGCATTGTGCTAGCACCAAACATAGCACTTTTAGATAACCTAGTATGTTCAACAAGGGATTAGTCATGCATTACTTGAAGAAAGTCTAACCATCTTTTAAGGGTATGCCGAGCAAAGAAATAACATTGCTGAGCTGTTGTAGATAACTTTTGAAATTGAAGAGGCTCTTGTAGGTATTCTCATTGCATTTAATCAAACGACGACACATACATGTCCACAAGCAGAAATAAGATAATGAAAATAGATGCATTCGAAATCTCATTTTCATTGAATCCGAGTTCTAGACAGATTAAGAACATCCATAGTGATCGCACCAATAAAGAAAACATACGTCTCAAAAGCTATTACATCTGTTCAATAGATCAAGAAAATGTAGAATGAAAAACTGATGCTCTCTTTTGGAAGAAAGTTTCCAGCTAGCATCCAGTATTACAAGCAAAAGAAAGCAGGATGTAACTTAATACAAAACCAATATGCAAACGTGAAAAGGAATACGTGGCTACGCTTAGCATGTGCTCACTGTAAGGAAACGGTAGCACACAAACTTATAACCGTTTCAGTACAGGACATGTGTGATTCTGCAAATTTGGAGGCTCAAAATAAAAAAACAAAAAGATTTACAGTTCAGTTTTGCTTGGGATGCCATATTGTTCTTGCATGTTTTGGAATGTTGTCATTTATTTTTGTTGTTGATGAAAAGAAGGAAAAAAGTACTGGTGCTATTGATACTAAGAGCAAATGTCTTTGTTGTGAGTGAAGGAACAAAATAATCCAGCACCAAATCAACAGCCAATCAAACCCCATTGAATAAGGCAGACATAAGTTCTATAATGGAACATTCCAACTGACTATGTAAATCACCTAACAAGCTGGAGTTTATAAAAAAGATCACATTCGGGGTCACCAATTTTTCGGGAAGAACATCGTTTTGCTTTGGTTTAGTAACGTATATTAACGTCCTCAATCAGATACGGTGTATATGAGATTTGAAATAGACGAAAATATATTAATTTAGTCTACATAACATGTTAAAGACAGTGAAAGGTAAAGAGTTTGTAAAAAGTGTTCAAGTAAGATTCATAGATAAAAGTGTGGTTTTCTCTGTAAAGAGAAATGAGAGCAACTGTGTGTTGGATGGAGAAGCATGCAGATTTGCCTGTGTATCTATAAGTATGCATGGTATGTTTTAGTGAGATAGCATTATGTACAGGGTACGTCAGAAATACCTCCCACATTAAAACTTTCAACTTTATTGTTGCTAATGAACTTAAGCAAGTTCAAGAAGTGTAAGCCATGTTTAGTTTCATAAAAGTTTCAGATGGTTCGTTGTTTTAAACAAGTCCTGAGAGGTGACTGGTTTGCAGTAGACAGAACAGTTTCCAATGGTTCGTTGTTCTAAACAAGTTTTGAGAGGTGACTTGTTTGCAGTAGACAGTTCCACAGAGCAAAATAATCTTACCGTGTCGAGACGGTGGGGGAGGGGGGAACATGTGAAATTGCTCCAGAAAAGGTTTAATATTTATGAAGCAATTCTGGTTTCTGATTGGTTGGTAGCAGAACGTGAATTAATTCAATTCGTCAGTTCCTAGCAGCATCGTTTATAAATAGAATCATCCGACTGTGTGGGATCATACCCCATTACTTCATCATAAGGATGGGATGTGTCTCCTAGCGGCTTCGGCTGCAGGGAGACACGTCAAGGATTCGTTACGTCAAGGATTGACACTCAGCCCAACAGGTGAGGGGCCGGGAACCGGCCCAGCACCTGTTGGACAGAGGTACGCTGCCTGGGTAATACCTAGGAGGTCCATCCTCCCAGGCCTAGCCACTGGGCTTTCCGGTGGGGCAAGTTTATCGCTTGCTGCCTGAGGCGCCCCGACCGGGAAATGCCGACGGTGTTACTCAGGCAATTTTTACAATTGCAGGAATGTCCCTTCTTTAGGGGAGCCTGTGGGGTTCCCACTTTCCGGCCTTGTGCCACATTTTGCTGATGTGGGCAGCAATTAAATATTCACCCCATTACAAGTCCAAAATATTGCAACACAAGTGATAATGATGTTTTCATTTAGCTAATAACTTAACATTTTTTCAGATACTCTCATCAAGTAATATTGTCTGGGCTGGTGTACATCGTGCTTTTACTCTAGAAATGTTTTTGAAGAATGGTGAATCTAACTGCATTAGTTTTTCGAGTTCATTACAAGTTAGGACGGCATTATGCTCTTCCAGATAGAAAATTGATACAGCTATGGGTTGCACATTTCAGAGTAACAGAAAAACATCTCGCAAGGCCCCGAAGCTTTCGAACACCAAACAGAATTCGAGCTGCAAAACTTTTATTGCTCAGTCTCCTACACGTTCAACTCACTAACATGTTTTCGCTTTTGGATTGTCTGATTGAACATTCAAAAAAAAAATCTACTAGTGACATATGGCCGAGTGGTCCTAGACGTTGTATCAAAGTTTACAGTTACCCTAAGGTGCTGAGTTCAATCCTGAACGAAGGCAGTAAAAAAGTAACATTCAAAACAGAGAATCAGCAACTATGTCCCAGAGCCTAGCTGGAGTCCGAACACGGTACCCCCGTAATAATAATAAAGGGTTGGGTTCGAGACTCCTAACAAACGGTTCCCAAGTTCGATACAAAACACCTGATGAAGGCCAGAGGGCAAAACGGCCGAAACGTTGTGATGATAACAACCAAGATGAGGAAGTCAGTCCGACAATCTCAATCAATGGGAAGATCACATGTCAAAATGTGGAAGATATTCACCCTGTATAAACTGTATGTGCACTTTATATATGTGTGTGTATATATATGTATGTATATGTGTTTAGAAATTCGTGAAAGTTCCTCATGTGTGCTATTTGTCAAAGAATACTTCACTCTCTGTTTCATGGGCGCTAGGCTGGATTATGTTGCATGCACGTTTGTTGTTTCCAGAAGAAATAAAGAGAAAGCTGTGTGTCTGGGTTTTTATAGTATGAACTGGAATAGTTCTTGCGGTTTAATTAGTTGAAAGAAACTCTTGTGAGCTTCTATTCAATTAGGAGTCAATACTTAATACAACATTCGCTGCTGCTACTACTTTGAACAAGTTATTTTAAAGCAAATTTAAATTGCAAAATAGTGGAGTACTGATTCCACACAATCGTACAATTACAATTCTAGTCCCACAGATAATTAGGATCGTTTCATTTGACGCAGTATTTATCTATGTAAAACTCTGTATCCTTTAAAAAGCAACATTTAATATAAAATCAAAATATATTTATACGCATAAAAGAAACCTTGTGTGTGCAGAATAGTCTCTTCCAAACTACTATCAATTTTTGGTCTACAGACTTAAAACTTGATATATAGGAGATTCAGACTTGTGGAACAAATCTGAGTTGTTTTTTTAGCCGGTAAAAATAGCTGCTAAGGGATAAAAATTCGAACTTGGCAGGCGTAAGTCGACTTAAAGTTCTCCTTTATGCAGGCACACATACATTTATACGTTTAAATGGGCGAATTTATAAAATTTTCATAAGCACGTGAACTTGGCTCAGATTGTAGCAAATAATGTTTTGGTTTCAATTCTAGCTGATGGCACCCAGGTTATATATATATTTTTTGAAACTTTTGAAATCACTAGTATATATTGGTTCTATTAATACAAAACCTGCATAAATTAAAATATCTTATTAAGCGTATTTTACGACCAGGCGATGCTCTCTCTGTGTGTGTGTGTGTGTGTGTGTGTGTGTGTGTGTGTGTGTGTGTGTGTAGAAAACTTAACAGTGAAAAATTTACGAATATTCACATTCATATGTTTTTTATTTTCATATTCAATCATAAACAAATGATGGATTTTTGTATTAGACGAATCTCCATTATTAAAATGCTCATTTTTTTTTTCCTAATGGATATTACCATTTCAACAGATAGCTTTATCTATATATTAACATGCATGTGTGGTATTCATTTGTTCGCTTGCGTGTTATATTGTAGTTACTTAGATTCCAGCAACAAAACAGAAATTTGCGATAGAAAATTTGAAGCAGTTAAAACGAAAGACAGTAAATTACACATGTTGGTATCAAGAAAAAAAGTGGAACAAGAGCGTATTATATCAGTTGAATAAAGAGAATGACAGAAATAAAGGGTAAAATTCGCTTCGCTTATTTTGTCCATTTAGTCCTCACAATGTTTCTGACAAAGGAGAAAGAATTGCAGTTTTCTGGATTGGAATCTATTTGTATAACATCGTTTGCTAGTTTTTGACTTTGATGTGGTATTTTTTTAAATTTTATATTTTAGATCCTTACATCCAAATGTTTGAAAATGTAACATACAATTTTCCTTTAATGAGAGAGCGTGTATGTATAAACTGTTTACGGGCATTTAGTGAGTGGTGTGTGTCTGCTTCAGTGGGTGGCATGTTTAGAAGTCGGTAAAAGTCTCGTGTGTGTTGTTTGTTGGAAAAAAAATGTCATTTTAATTCATTTGTGATTCTTTAACATTTTAACATGAATTGGAACAAATATATTAAAAACATTGCCAAGGCTGCTGCAAAAAGGTGGGCTCTCTCTATCGTGCTAGGAAATTACTCACACCACGGACAAATCAATCTCAAATTGCATAGTCATTTAAAGCAATTTTAATTATTACTTTATTTGATTGGGGTTTAATATTCACACTCAGACTTGTTAATTAGAAGAATTAATTTGTGTTAACGAAACCTATTTAAAGTTCTTAGTTTTTTAGATGAGGGCTGATTGTTTGTATTGTATTAATCGGACTATTGTTCTCATCTTGAGTGTTATTTGTTAAACCTATTTATTTTATACTCATTCGTTGTTAAACCTATTTATTTTATACTCATTCGTTGTTAAACCTATTTATTTTATACTCATTCGTTGTTAAACCTATTTATTTTATACTCATTCGTTGTTAAACCTATTTATTTTATACTCATTCGTTGTTAAACCTATTTATTTTATACTCATTCGTTGTTAAACCTATTTATTTCATACTCATTCGTTTCATATAAATCGCATGATTCTATCGTTTGTAATGATTTCCCTGGTAGCTTTCTAGTCAAAATCCTTTCTGATAAGACATTGGTTACTTATAGAAAGACTATGTGAAGGTTGCCAACATCCTAACTGAAAGTGTTTCTATGGAATGAACTGGACCTGAACTTAGCACAGCCAGATTTTTCATTTTTAGTATGAACTATTTAGCACTGTACCCTCCCTATTTTTATTGAGGAGCGAGTTCGATTTTTCTATAGCACTCATGGAATTTGTACCTAAATATTATATGGCTTGCATGACATCCTCCTCATGGGCCACAGTTATTGGTTAAACCTGGAAGAATGCAGGTTCATTTTTTCCCCTAAGTCAGAGGATTCTATTGCTAACATAGGTTGACCCGATATCTGTCTGAGCAGAATTCTTTCTGGAAAGACATTGATGATCGCTCCAAAAGTAAAGCCTTTTATTTTTTTAACCTCAAAAAATTAAAGAACTATGAAGACGAGAGTATTACCGTTTAAATGAGCCACCTTTTGTGCTCCAGAATTTATTTTTCTATATAGTTACCATTATTGTCAATGCAATTTTGCCAGGAATTCAATGGTGCATATCTGCTTCTGATGCACGTTCATGACAGAGGTTGCTTCTATAATTTTACACCGACAATATCTGGAACAGACAGATGAAATTTTCAGATCATGAATGTATAAGTTCAGTCATCATAACAATGCCATTTGCAATCCTCTATGATCTATTTGAGCAGAATAAAAAATAGGAGGCATTACCTTTGGAACGCCCCTCATACTTACAGGAGGGTCCACGTGAAAGTTGCCAACATCCTACGTGAGTGTTTCTATGGAACGAATTGAGTTTGAACATAAGACATTTAGGTTGACTGCAGTGTTGTTAATCACGTAGCCACCGTCACATTTCAATCACTTCTAGAGATAAAACTTTAAATAAAGAAAACTGTGTGATCATATTTGAATGTGTCATCGCTGTTTGTTTGAGAAACTCAATGTAGAACATATTCTTGAGCCTTCTGATATAGAAAGAGATGACTTATATACCATACATTACGACTATGTAATCCCTACAGCCACCTACCTTGAAAATGCTGCTGTCAAACCTGACATGGTTATCTATAATCTATAAATATAATAAAAGGCAAAATGTGTGTGACCATTTCGTGTATGTCTTCAAAAGGCTTTTCTCGCACACGGTTCCGAGGTCGTTATGATCGCTTACAACTGTTTATATGCGTCCTAAATAATAATATGTACGATTTGTGAAAGCGCGTCGCATCTAGATTTATTTACGTCGACTTTTTACAAAATTATTGCTATTTTGGCTTCTCGCGTGTTGATGAGGCTTTTTCGTATAAAAAGTGAAACTAATTCAAAGTTAATCAGTCCTCGGCATTGCGCCGGGAAATGTCCAGATCAATGTTGTACATCAGACAATTGCTATTCAATCTGGACAATTGGAAGCTGGTTTCCCTCTCCCCAACAAACTGCGTGACTTCTATTTGACCTTCTTAATAAGGTCAAATGGAAGCAGCAGAGTTAACTTTTATTGCGCACGCCTGTTTTTATAGTTAAATAAATAAATTCAAACCTGTATGTGTTGTATGTCGTGGCGGCCTAATGGTTAACGTCGCCCGTTTTTTTCTTTTAACACATTAATTTCCAACTCAAGGGTACGGGTTCGATTCTCATACTTACCTACCAAAACATTTATTATTATTATTATTATTTACCCCCTCCCCCCCGCGGAGTTTTGATTTACCTCAAGACACCCGGGCATCGCCGGGTATCCCCCGCTAGTCTATAAATATAAAAGCGAAAATGTTTGTGTGTGTGCGTTTTCGTGTATGTCCAAGAAAAGCTTTTTTCAGAAAACTGATCGGTCGCCTCACAACTTCTTAAAACTTTTTATATCGCGCCTAAATGATAATATCTATGAATTAACAACCGGGGTCGCCTGTCTATTTGATTTGCCTGACTTTCAAAAAATAAATATTCAACAATTTTCGATCGCCGCATGTGCATTGAGCTTTTTCGTATATGAAAAAAAGGAGCGAACAGACTCGCTGTAAATAAAACTGTCCCGAACTCAAAATTGACGTCATTAACTCGTCTAAAACAGGCACCTGCCAAGTCGCACTTTTTATCAAACTTTATTGTTTTCCAACTGCGCGTCAAGGCTTCGTTTTTTTTTTCAAACAACCAACGATTTTTGTTTCCATTTACCCCAAAACACACACACCTACAAACACCCGAGCAACACCGGGTACCCCCCGCTAGTATGGAATAAGTCAGAGTTGCAACCTTGGTTGAAGTGAGTGTCTTTAATGAGGGAGGTCTGAACAAAGCTGAAAGAGAGAAACAGATCAAATATCAAGGTCTCATGTATGATATGAAAAGAAACTGGAATCTTAGGGATATATCAATCATACCAGTTATTATAGGTGCCACACGGCTTATGAAGAAGAACCTGAAGTCCTACCTAACTAATATTCCTGGTGAACCAAGTGCAAAAGAGATCCAGACAAATGCACTTAAGGGAACAACGAGGATACTAAAAAGAGCTCTCGGTTGGTTTCAATAAAAAGCAGGGCAATGTTGGCAGCTGGTTTGGCTGCTCCATACCCAGCGTTACAATCTTCAAAGGAAGAAAATTAAAAAGAAAGAAAAGCGTGCCTTTTGTATGCTGTTTCTGAGGCTCCCAAGAGCCTATTTTAACTGTGTTCATTTTCAATAAGACACTTTTATGGGTCATAAAATATTTCAATGTCTTTTTTTAACCATGTCTTATGCATTATTGTATCCTTTTGATGCATGAGTTTCTACATATAAAGTTCAGTTGTGGACGTGTTAATTACTGATATCCTGAAAAAAGTGATCATCGCACGTTTGTGTGCAATTTTCAGCTGTTAAACACTATATCATTTTAGAATATTTTTTTTTTTTAGATAAAGATTTATAATTTATATTATGTGGATTATTCAGACTACTTTTCTCATCTTGAGAACAACGTTTCGGTGGATGCAACTTCTTTAAACTTCTACCCGATCATGGCTGACGGAACAAGCGCATTCTACCCACTTGAACTAAATAAAACATTTAATTCTAAATTCTGTCCAGATTCCTGGGTTCGACAGAAAGATTTCAGTTCGACAAGATATATCTGAAGAAGATTGGAAGTTACATTGACAGAGACATTCTAAAAATAACACTAAAGATGAGAACGGTAGTTTGAATAATTCGAATAATACGCCGATTCAGATTATTCTCAGATATATAATAAATGTAAACGTACGTGTATTGCCCAATATGCGACATATAAAAAGGATGAAGAAGAGGAATGAATGAGAATATTAAAACAATTAGTTGGAAAAGTAATAGCAGCGCATGCTGCTGCTGCTTTCAAACCTTGAAACCGATCAACAATTCAGAATTAAGTTATTTTTAAATTGTCAGTATGGGCCACTGCTGCTGCTGTTGTTGTTGTTGTTCTTCTTCTTCTTCTTCTTCTTCTTCTTCTCCTTCATCGTTCATTCATTTTGAACGAATTTGATGTTTGTTGATAATCGTTTCCCTGATATCTTTCTAGTTAGAATTCTTTCTATTAATAGAAAGCTATAAGCTACTTACGGATGAACCATGTGAAAGTTGCCAACACCCGTAAATGAAAGTGTTTCTGTGGAACGAACTGGTTTTGAATTTGATAACCCAGGTTGTGTGCTGTTGTTTCTGCTTCAAATGCTAAATATTATCTTATAGTTTTTGGTTTCTATGTTTGATTGATATTTTTTTAATGAATCACTTCTGTGTTAATTTTTACAGAATAAGTCATACATTCATCTATATACATAAAAGAATAGATGTATGTGTGTCTATCTCTGTGTAAATATTTAACTACTAAACTTTTAAACTACTGATCACATCAGATTGTAAATAAGAGGAAATAGTGATCATACATCAAGCATGGTTTATAGTGAGTAAAATCTTTGTTTGGATGGATGAATAACGCGTACAGAAATATGTTGGCAAGTTGAAATGCAAAATGTTCATTTCAACTTGCCAACATTTCTATTAGTTTGCGCATGCGTAAACTAATTATAGCTAAAAGTGGTTTAATTTATACATTTCTTATCTATCTGTTGAATTAAGTCAAACGGTAACGAACGCGACTCGAGCGCTAAATGTTTTGGTTTCGATTCTAGCTGATCGCACCCAATTCCTTTTTTTAACTTTTGAAATCAGTTCTATATAAATATAATTATTCAATAGAGAATTTCCTTTGTAATTATAAATATGAAATCTGCATGAATTCTGATCTACATCTGGCATCAATTGAAATGAATGGCTCTCGTCTTCAGGAGGCCTCAAGTTTTGACAAGCTTCTGGGCTTGACCATTACTCCTGATCTTAAATGGAACCCGTACATCAAATCTGTTGCCAAGGCCGCTGGAAAAATGGTGGGATCTTTCTATTGATCCGGTAGATATCTCACTGCTGATGCTATTCTCTATCTATATAAGAGCCAGGTACGTCCAAGGATGGAATACTGTTGCCACATCCACATGCCACATTGGACAGGAGCTGCTAGAAAGGACTTGACCTGCCTTGATAGAGTTCAAAATAGACTTCGTAGCCTCGTAGGAGATGTCCTTTTCTCTTCCCTGCAATCTCTATCTCACAGAAGAGATGTTGCGAGTTTGTCTCTGTTTTATCGTTACTTTCATGGAAAGTGTTCGACTGAGCTTCAATCTATGGTCCCCCCTCACCAAACTTTCACAAGAAACACTCGTCTAGCTGAAAACACTATCAATAATTCCCCCCACTCTTTATCTGTGCCGAAACCTAAACGTAGATTCCATAAACAAAGCTTCTTTCTTAGAACTGCACGCCTGTGGAATTGTCTTCCGTTTTCCTGCTTTCCGGCTGACTACAATATGGTTGTGTTCAAGTCTAACGTAAATAAGTTCTTGATGAGCCGTTCCATATAAGTTATCAAATTAACCGAATTTTTATTACTAATGATTACTATATTGTCCAATTTCTACTGTACACTCTTTAACCCTTATCCTTGAGTGTTCTCTTGGCCTTGATAATGTGGTGATTCCTGTGTAAAAAAAAATACAATATATTAAGAGTATTTTACGATCAACAAGACCGGACGCACTCCTGCTAGTGCTTGATAAATTTGTATTTTGCTCATTTCATTGGAAATGTGTGTTAATGAGGGAGAAAGAGGGGGGTTGCTAATGTTTGAAATAAAAATAGTGTTTTTAAACAAATTATATTTTTTACTTTTAAAAAAATTGAATTAATATTTTATTTAGTTCTTACAATAAATAACGTTTCCAGTGTATGTCAACTTTGAACAACATCGGTAAAAAAAAATGGTAAAATATAAGAAAATTTTATTATATTGTTCTTGCTTAGCTCTTCTAAAGGAAAAAGCAGAATATTAACTTTTTAATGATTTTTAAATGGGTCTCGATTTTTATTTGGTAACTCACTTAGAAGTTATGTCTTGATAAAACATACAGATTCCTGATTTGTAACTGGTTGGCATCCAACTATAAAATCTGTTCAATTATCACTATAGCATTTCCCATTATTGCTAACTTTATTTGTATCAATAACTATCCGGGAAACCTAACGTTGCCCGGGATTAAATAATTATTAACAAATGTTTTACACTCCCATATTTTTATTCTCATCAAAATCGATGAAATCGACCATTTGTCAATCAAATCGATTGTCTGCTCTAGTTGAGGGCCCATCGCGGTGCACCAGGAGGATTCTTCACGTACCTTCCCGCACTGACTTAGTCCACAATATATTATATTCTACATTGCACTGTAGAGAACCTACTGTTGATTTTATAAAATTATCTTTATATAAAATAACCTGCATTAAAGTTTAAAATGTAAATATCAAGTAAAAACATTCATTTCAATCACGCCCCTGTCATATCAAAGAATATACCGTTGATTTTATATGTCTGGCTTTTCTGCTTGTGCAGTAATAAAATTTCTCAAATGCACTTGTATGGGGTGTTTACTTTGTTCGAAATCGCCTACTCCTTCTTTCATCAGATTTTTTTTTCGATTATCGATATTATCAAAGACATTCCAATACAAAACTTAAGAACACTGCCAGATACATAAAGTACATTTGTGTGAAATTTCACAAAAATTAGCCCAGCTGTTTCGGAGTCCATGGACAACGAACGTTATTATTCCTAATATTCATAAATGACCTCCCTGATAAAATTGTCTCTGAGATGGGTATATTTGCTGATGACATCATGCTCTATAACAGGTACGAGAGAACAATAAATGAACACATATCTAAGGCAATGGCAGAAACACTAGACAGGATTACCTCCAATCTGTACCAGTATCTGTTGCCAAAACTAAAATTGTTTCCTTCAATAACTACAAGAAACCTTCTCTACCACTAATAGCTATGACTAAAGGTACATTACCTGCAAGTACTTCTTTCAAACTTCTCAGCTTAACGTTCATGAATTGTACAGATACAGTTACTTATGCCTGAAAATATCCTGTACCTCTGTAAGGCCAACATTCGCCCATGTACGAAGTATTATTGTCACATTTGTGCTGGTGCATCTGCTGCTAGTCTCTCACTCCTGGTCAGAGTACAAAAGAGAGTTGCCAATCTGATAGGTCCTAAACTGTCATCCAAGCTTCAACCACTGTCTCGTCAATGCAATGTTGCATCCCTCTGCCTATTTTACAAGTATTTTAATAGTGGATGCTCTGACGAACTACAAGTCCTTGTACCCCCTCGACGAAAATACTCCCGTCAAACCCAACAAGCAGCAAAGTCCCACCCCTACACAGTAGAGATCCATAGATGTAAAAAAGCCTTCTACTCTAATAGTTTCTTCCCCAGAATTGCTAGATACTGGAATTCTCTTCCGGGTTCTTGCTTCCTCAGTATACTGACATGCAGAAGTTCAAGTGTTATGTGAGCAGACATTTTGCTGCTCAACTCCCTACATAGTATCTGTTGTGGTTGCAAGGTTGAACAATAATTAGTAAGGAAATACAATGAAGACGCCAACAACAAGATAACGCAATAATAAGTGTATTAAAGAAAAGGTATATTTACAATATGTACAAATGACGGTGTCGAGTCAGAGAGTCTTGGTGGGAGGACATGTACGCTCTTCGGCGTCACTTCTGGTGGCATTTGAGTAAGACACACCAAGGCCAACCTAGGCTTGCCATTTATAGTGTTATGTTATTCGCATATGCAAATAAGTGGTTGCCACCACAACACCCCCCTCCCAAGATTTGAAGTCACACAGATTTCAATATCTTTTTCTTTTTGGGCTTGGTAGGGGGTAATGGTGATCTTTTAATAGGGAGTTGACCCCGGTCGAAAAGTCTGCGCACACTCTAAATTAGTCATTCTTTTTCTTTACGTATACGGTGGGGGCTGCCCACTCGCTGTGTTCTATTTTTGATAGAATTCCCATCTGTTCCAATCTATTTAATTCTTTATCAATCTTTTCCAACCCAGCGAACGGAACATTTCGCTTTTTTCTAAAAATTGGGCTGGCGTTTTCTTTAAGTTCAAACGAGGCCTTGAATTTATTGCAGCGACCTAAGTTAGCCGTAAATGCCTCAGGAAATAATTCTTTTAAATCGTCTTTTATATTTACTGTTGTTGGAGAAGAACATTCTAATTTTTTACAGAATGTATTGATTGGCTTATCCCATAGTCCGAATTTCTCAATTAAATCTATTCCAAACAGATTTTCACTATTTTTTAGTACGAATATTTTTAATTTCTTCGAAATCCCTTTCAATTTTATCGGGAGGACAACTTCTCCTTCAAATTTTATACCACCACCAGTTACCGTCCGGGCTGCTTTACTAGTTTTCATCATGGCCGGTTTTCCCAACTTTTTCCACGTATTCAGGTTTATTATAGAAACATTGGAGCCGGAGTCGAATTGTAACTTTATTGATGTTTTAAATATTTCCACTTTTACGTATTTTCGCCGATCTTTGTCTAATTTTGTATTTGATTTTGTTTGCTGTACTCTCTTTCTGGTGTAATCTTTATATCTGCAGCAATCGCTTTTGTGTCCCACCTTCTTACAAATGTAGCATTTTTTCTTCTTATAAGGACAATCTGATTCCCAATGCTTTTCTGCACATCTCTTACAGTTATATCTAGGAAGAGGCTTGTTATATTCTGTACTATATTTATGGTTATTATCTTTGGAATATCCCGTTCCATTGCTTTTCTTTGTAAAGTTCTTGGTTGGTGCGTATGGTTTTCTAACTTTTCTTACATATGCCACTCCGGATTCTTCTATATTTTTTTGAATCCTTTTTTAGTGTAATGGCCCTTTCACAGTCCTCTGCTAGTTTCTGGAGGGTTAAATCTTGCTCAGATTCCAGCTTAGACAACACTCGTCTGCGTATTTCTGCATTTTTCGTGGAAACTAACCCTTGAGCGAAGATTAGACATTAAAATCTTCTACCGTTAGTTCTGCAAGCTTAAAATTATCGCAGTTTTTATTGACAACTGATGCGTATGTCAAATAATCTTGGTTGTCCATCTTTCTTAGATTCATGCACAGACATCTTTTATGAAAAAGAGATATAGTTGGATTAAATAATTCTTTTAGTAATTTTACAGCTTCCATGAACTCTAATTCCGCAGTTTTTTTTAGGTAATATGTAATCTACGAATTTGCTGTGTTCTGATGTACCCAATTTTCTGAGTAAGAGGCTCACTTTCTGACTATTTGGCCAATTTTTACAGTCCAGTTGAAAAACATCCTCGTATCTTGTGTAGTATGCTTCAAAATTCTTCTCTTCCTCAGGCATATAATGAAATGTGTCCATGCTATTAAAAATAGTTGTATGGGAGAACTTAACACTGTCGACATTTTCTCGATTACTCTTTAGTAGTTCCAGTGTTTTAACAAAACGTTCATCTTGTCTTTCTTCATATTCCAATTGTAGTTTCTTATGCCTTTCTTCCTGTTCCAATTGCAGTTTTTTCTGCTTTAATTGTGCCATTTTCTGCTTTTCTTCTTGTTCCTGCTGCCATTTCAATAATCTGTCCTCTCTCTTTTCCTCGCGGTCAGCCTGTGCCTGTATTTGTGTTTGCAAAAGCTCGTTTTGTGTAGCTTGTCTGCGTTCATCCCGCTCAGCCTGTGCTTGTAAAAATTGCATGAACATTTTTGATAAGTCTTCCATGTTTTTATTTTTTATTTTTAGTGTGTAGTTAAAAAAAAATATTGTACCATGTACACTATACACCGGTTTGGGTTACAACAAAAAAGCAAATTGCTGTAAGCTCCTGTTTTCAATAATAATAATATCGCTGCTTGCAATAATATATTCTTTTTGCGAGTCACGCTGCAAAAAAAAAAAAAATAAAACATGTTTATCTGGAATCACGAAATGGAATTGATTTTCCGTTTTTAGGCACTTACTAATAAGTAACTCTTTCCACAAAATAAAAGTTTTTTTTTTGTTTTTTTTTTGTTTTTTTTTTTAATCGAGTCACAATTGAATAAATGTATGCAGTACATTTAGTTCTTTGAGTTTTTTTCTCTCTAGTATTTTAGTAATTAAAATACCTCTTAAATTGAGATTACCTTTTTTTCCGTGACGTTTTTCTGTATTATCCGTTATTCAGTGACAACTTCAAGAAAAAAAATCCTTCCCTTGAATTTTAGTTTTAGTTGTGGTATTTCCTTTTAGTACCGACGTCAACCAAAACATTAATTAAAAAGTCCTTTAGTTGTTGTTTTGTTTACGGAGAACAGTAATTAGAATCCACTGGTGAACTTTTTTCGTAGGTTACTTCCTTGCTTTTCGTAATACGGGTCTGACCTGTCGTTTTTGCGACAGAACAAAGTTCGCTTTTCGTTTGCAAGTTGGTCCTTTAGTAAGATTTGTCGTGTAGCGACAAAACAAAAATTCACTTTTACATTCGTTTGCAAGTCGGATTCCCAGAAAACGGCGTAAATTGTCGCTTTTGCCACGTTAGAGTTGTTTTTTTTTTCACTTGAGTTGAAACTTCTCTTTAGCGTAAAATCCGTTTGCTCGTCAACACTTTGCATTCCTTAAAAAAATAATGGTCAACCTTTGCGTTGTACTTTTTTTTTTCTTTTTAAATAGTTCTTCGTCAAACTGTTATATTTGACGCTTCTTATCTTGTCGCCAACTGTTGTGGTTGCAAGGTTGAACAATAATTAGTAAGGAAATACAATGAAGACGCCAACAACAAGATAACGCAATAATAAGTGTATTAAAGAAAAGGTATATTTACAATATGTACAAATGACGGTGTCGAGTCAGAGAGTCTTGGTGGGAGGACATGTACGCTCTTCGACGTCACTTCTGGTGGCATTTGAGTAAGACACACCAAGGCCAACCTAGGCTTGCCATTTATAGTGTTATGTTATTCGCATATGCAAATAAGTGGTTGCCACCACAACAGTATCCCTGCAACTTATGCCCCCGATAGTAGCTCCATACATCAAAGTGGCACTGTGCCTTGTTTGGGGTGAAAATGTAATTAAAAAAAAACTCCCACAAACACACAAAGTTCCTTTTATATAAAAGCAGATAGATTAAAAAGATATTGATACTGTTAAAATGTATTTTTTTATTAAGGCTTTTTGGAAAGGAATAAATATATTACGTCATGTATGAAGGAATAATGATGATACACGTGTTTTTTGTGTGAAATAATTTGTATATAAGTGAATCTGCAGACTAAGTAGTAGTTTGCTATAAAGGAAATTAACCTTTTTTTCTCTTCATTCTACTGGTATTAACGCGAATCGTTTAACCTATATCGTCGAATGTCTCAGAAAAAATTAACTTAATGATTATATTCATTTACAATTATGTAACATCATTTAGTGTTCTAACATCTTCAAATCACTTAATGGTTTCAATAACGTAACTTATTTATTCTGTTCAAAGCGCAAAACACATTGGGTTCGGATATAACATTTGTTAATTCGTGAATAGTTACTCATCGCGGTTAATACCAGCAGAATGCAAAGAGAATAACGTCTTCTTTCAAAAAGGAGGTAAGAGGTGTCTTACATAAGTTTCCAGACTTTTTTTACTACAGGAATTTAAAATTGTTGTCGACTCTTAAAAATTCAGTATCTCATTTCTATCAATCTTATGAGATGAATGACCAATTTATATGATTTCAGGTTGAAATAAACAGCTGCAACAGGAATTGAAATACACACAACTAAAGCTTGATTCTCACAGTGCAATATGGATGTGAGGACACTTTAAAAGAAAGATATGCAATAAAATTCTGTTTAAAACTTGGAAAAAATGCATCAGAGACGTATGAAATGCTTCAGATTGCTTTTAGAGGATCTTGCATGAATTGAGCATCAGTTTTTGAGTTGTATAAGAGATTCAAAGAAGGTAGGATGTCTGTGGGGGATGATGAATGGTATGAGAGGAGTAAGGAAGTCAGAACACTAGAGGTGATTGGCCAAATAAAGAATTTCATGGATAAGGACCGTCATGTGTCTATAGAGACAATAAGTGTACAGTTTGATGTCAGTGTGGGAACTGTACACAATTATTTGTGAGGAACTGAAGATGCGGAAGATTTGCGCGAATGCACTAGTCTACAACTTCATCCTTGTCACAGACTATTTGACCAAGATGAGCATCAACACAGTTCCTCACTCTCTCTATAGTGAAAACCTTGCTGATAGTGACTTTTGTTATTCACTAATGAAAACTTTAGATGCTGTCGTTATGAGACAATTGAGGAGATGAAAGAGGCTGTGATGAGTTATTGCCATGCTCACACAAGAGGATTTCCGTAGCGCCTCCTGGAAGTTGTTGGAACGAGATTAGTTCGAAGAGAACTAGAATTTCATATGTGTACTATCAATAAAAGTGCCCGTATGCAAAAAAAATCTGGAAACTTATTGAAGACACCTCGTATATAATTAAAATTCTCAGTCCTTAGTAAATGATAATATAATTCATAATATATATTGATTTTTTATTTTCAGAAAGTTTAAATGTGTCATCGGTACCGTCGGTTTCAAACTTGATAATGTATGCATATGCCTCCAATTCCGGTTATAAAACAGATGAATATCGGCTGAAGAGAGTTTGATATGAGCATCAAAAACCGTCCCCTATTATCGGGTTTGAAATCGATGGTACCGATGACTTATCTCATCTAAACTTTCTGAAAATATAAATAATACGTTCTTATTTTCGGAATTTTTTCCTCATAATAAAGCGCTCTGCTGGAATCCTTTTTTTTTTTTCAAAAATATAACTAAGCACACACACACACACACACACACACACACACGTATATTAGTGATGGGATGATTCCAATATTTTTTCCCGATTCCGATACAATTATCGATTCCGTGCTAAATTCCCGATTCCGATACAATTACAGATTCCGATTCTTTATAAATCTCTAATTATTTAACTATAAGATTGTTATTTTCCCCGATTTTCGTAAAATCACGTTAAATATCTAGATATTTTCCTAAACGTAAAATACAATTGTGGAGGATGATCTATCGATTTTAGCGATACTCGTAATTTAAAATCAATAAATATTTATTATCTTATCATTATTATCAGCAATGGAAGATTTTACTTTAAACAAAATCAAATAAGAGATAATTAAAAGAATCGTTTTTGGCATCGGAAAACAGGCACAGATTTTTCCGATTCTGATACCCCCATATCTTCCGATTTTTCCGATTCTCGATTCTGATTAATCGCCCCAACACTAGTATATATATATATATATATATATATATATATATATATACACACACAAACGTAAATAACTTCTCTTCTGTTTTTATTTTATTTTTGTCATTATCAGAAGCGATTCTAACGTTTATTTTTCTTTAAACATCATTTTAATTAAGAAAACAAAAAATAAATTACAACTAAGGCCTTGAGAATACTGCTCAAACCAACTCTGGTCGTGGAGGGTTAGAGTTAGAAGTAGTTAGTATCAACGCCGATAATTATTGCAATCCATTTTCATATCTTGAAAACCTTTCCGCATAATTAACTCGGATAAAATAATCTTTTTATTAAGTGTAAATCAATGATCAAATCTGTTAATTTTTTATTGGCTTTTATTATTTTGTAATATTTTTATTTTTTAATATTTTTATTTTTAATATTTCAGTTAAATTCTTCAATTAAAGTCAGCATAATTAACCTCGCATATCCCAAAAAGCATTTCGCAATTATTGACTGCGGTTATTTCATCTTTTAATGTTAAATTTAAAACGAACAAAATCAATAATCATTTTTTCGTTTTCTTTTTTTTTTTTTTTTCGCTAGAGGAATAAAAACCAATTTTCTCCAATAAATTAGTTATATCTGAATTCAGATCCTTCGATATATATTTTTTTGGGTAGAGGCAGCAAAAGGATTCTTTATATTATGGAATATCTGTAACATGACCGGTTCTTTCTTGGGTTTGTTTCTTTCATTGAATTGCATGCAAACCATTATTGGAAAATTTAATAAAAGAAAAAAAAAACAGGAACTGATTTCTGAAGTTTCAATCAATAAATTCAGTTTTGTGTATTCAAATGAAGTTTGTATCCTGGCAAATTGGTTGAAAAATTAAAATGAGTTTATGCCACAAACGTGGAAGTTTCATTATTCTCTTCCAGATTATGGGGAAGATCTGTTTGGGGAAAAATGGTGTATACTCTCTCTGAAAATATTATATATTAGTGGGGCAGGTTATCTCGATATTCCATAAGAATCTTTCACTTAGTGATACAAGTACCAAGTGAAAGATTGTTGCAGCAATCTGACCCATCATATATCTCTCTTTGAATTGGTTCTGTATCTCTCTTTCTGTTATAGGAGCGTGTCTCTGCACAGTTCGTATGTATATATCTACACCTTTTTTTATTTCATTTTAATTCAATCGAAGTTCCCAGAAATCAAGGGACCTCTTCTTGAGGGATAACACTTGATTTCTATATGAGTTTGCCATTAAATTCTCCTTTACTTGTTAAATGAGTTAGTAAAGAACACTAATTGACAAGTAATTGTGTTATAGTATCTCTTTCTTGTGGTTGCTTGATGTAACGGATTCCAGGATGATGAATTTATTTAATCTAGTGGAGTATACATCTTAATAAACTCACGTGGAGAGTCCTCATACAAGCCAGTGTGGAGTAAACATGCAGAGGGTATTCTATTTGGGTAGTGAATATTATGTTATTTTGAATATTTACTCAGGGTTTACTTATAGAGGGAAAGTATTCTCGTACCAAGTTTTCCTGACAAACCCTTGTACAGAGAGACCTTAGACGCTCGAGGATAGTGTCTAGTAGGCATTCTCAAGTTCTCTCTGAACCTTCTAAACAGTTTGAACATAGAAATGTGTGTTCCTAATCACTTGCTTCTCTACACGGGTGTGGTTTGAGTTGTCCCTCTTTGCAAATTGGCTGTTTGGAGAAATGGAAAACTAGATGGCTCTGGTTGATAGTCAATTTGCATAAGTGGAGAAATGGGCAGCATATAAACAGTACTTTTTTTTAAGCAGGGTGAAGAGCGCAGATAGTGAAACGACGGTTGGAAAAAGTGATGGTGAATTCTTTTTGTGACGGTGAATTATTTTTGGACGTTGAAGAGCTCAACCTTTTGGAAAGAAACAGCTGTGTCTTATATATATTTTTTTAAATTTCTTTTTTTTTTCTACTTCACTACAAGCTATTTCGGCGAGAACTATGGAAGCAAAGAGGATCAGCAGTGAAATGCTTAAGATGTTCTCTGGAGAGGGAGATGTTATAACCTGGATGACCAAGGTTAAACTTGTCGCTAAGTTGAGGGACATCGCGGATGTAGCCAGCTTGATACCACTGTATCTTGATGGTGATGCTCTGGCCCTATATCTGGAGATGCGGGAGGAGGATCGACTGTCTGTTGACGCCATTGAGGAAAAGTTGAAGGAAGCATTTACCGAAAGACCGTTTTTTTTTTGTTTTTTTTTTTTTACACAGTGATCACCACTTATCAAGGCCCGGAAGCCACTCAGGGATAAGGGTTATTGCAAGTACATAAAGTTAGTGAGGAGATTTGCTGAAGTGTTTACTTAAGGGGGCGGTTCATTAGGAATTTGTTAACATTGGACTTGAAGACATCCAAATTGTAGTCCTGAGGGAAGCAGGCAGACGGAACAGAGTTCCACAGGCGTGCAGTTCTAAGAAAGAAGCTTTGTTCATGGAATCCGCGTTTTGATTTAGGCACAGATATAGAGTGGGGGAAATTTTTCACAGTGGATTCAGCTAGACGGGTGTTTCTCGTGAAAGATTGGTGAGGGGGGACCAGAGATTGGAGTTCAGACGAGCATCTGCCATGGAAATAACGATAAAACAAGGACAGGCTCGCAACGTCTCTTCTGTGGGAGAGAGGTTGCAGGGTAGTTGTGGCACATGGCAAACTAAGCCGTATGGTGTGGACTGGAGAGCCTGTTGATGTTTACGCCAACAATATCAGGAGGTTGACGGGACTAGCAGGATTCAATGGAGGAGGCCGTCGACAGATGGTTAAGATGGCCTTTATCAATGGCTTCCCAGACCATATTTCTATAGCTCTGCAGTAACTGCCCGGTGTAAATACTATGGAGGTGGCGGAGTTGATTACACAGGCTAGGGTGCTGGTCAGGAAAAAAGAGAGTGAGCAGGGAATCGTAGCTGTTGCTCAACGAAGCAAACTGCAGCAGGAAATTGTGAAGGACGAAAAGCAGAGAGGACTGTGGCAGAGACTCAGGTTCTCTGGCAGATGCTACCGATACCAAAGCCCCCATATGGCGAGGGAGTGCAGAGAGTCAAAGCCAGAAGTCACGAGCATATGGAACATTAGGGGGTTGTCTTTTGCATCGTGTGCTTCTTTGACGTGACACAATCATCGTGTCTTCATTAGGAATAGTACCCACACTCACTGTCTGGAATGTCATCAGATGAGCCATCATCTACATCCACACTGGGTGTCTGCTGACACAGCATCTCTCGCTTCCAGTTCCACTTTTGACAGGCCTGGTCCCATTATGGGTCGCAGGTCTCTCATTCCATCAATTGATATATTCTACATACTGGCACTCCCAATCACACGTCCCACTTCATATTCCGTGTAGAGCCTTTATCACCCATTTTGAAGACAGTCTACTGTTTCGTCAATTCCTTTAAGCCGTATGCAGCACTGATAGACCATATTGGCAGGTGTTATACCGGTATACTGTTTTATAATATTATATAATAAAAATATATTCCGTCGCGTGACAACATGAGGCATGTCTGGGATCTTCTTCCCTCTTCTCCAATGCAGAGCATTACCCAGACCTGCAAACCAAGCACTTGTGTATCATTGCTGAGAATCCGAAGTTGTAAAGATGCTCCTTCACATGTTCTGCAGACACAATACTCTCGTCCAAATAATCATCAATATAAACAGATGTTCGTCAGGATAGCACCAACAATTGTTTGCATGATGGACATTGAGTCCAAACCCAATGCGAGTCGGGCAATAACTTTGTCCCTTGTTTAGTACAGATTGATAGGTATGCCTTGTGACAGTCTAACACCGATACAATTGATCCCACTCATTGAATTCATTTACTTCACGAGGGTAGCAGGCTCATATATACATACATATATGTGTGATCGTTTATGTATATTCATGTTTATTTAATTTATTTTAAAAATTAAATGTTTATTTAATTTATTTTAAAAATTAAATAAACATGAATATACATAAACGATCACACATATATGTATGTGTATATGTATATATATGTGCATATATGTATGTACACATATATATATATTCATATATAAACTAACAAAAAAAAAACAAAAAAAAACCCACTAACCTAGTTTTAAAACAGATCCTTTGTCCGATAAAATGTATGCCCATTGGCTAATAGGAAGGGGCGCGGTGGATACTAGAAAGCTGATTGGCTAACTAAAATCTCAATAGGAGAGGAGCATATAAAAACGATAAACAACCACAGTATTCGCGCATAAGCCTGAGGAGTCCTAGAGTGGATGAAATGGCGAATATTCAGTGTAGCTTAATCGCCATATATATTTTATAAATTACTAACTAGCTCTACCTACGTATTGAGCACTTTTGAAGTAAATACTTAAAGTTTACGCATAAATATATACTTTTGTATATTAATTTTATGTGAGTAAATTAAGTAGTTTATATATATATACACAGTTCTGGCAAAAAGAAAGTCTGCACTTGTAAGTTTTTCAAAAACTGCAAATTTAAGCTAAATTCTATGTAACTGTTTAAACAACCTTTACCTCATTAGATTCGCCTTTTATTCTTCTATAATTTTACCTGTTCATATTTGAGTTTTAATTGAAATATTCTAGTGTTCACGTCAATTTAAAAAAATAACTTCAAGTTGAGGAGGCAAAAAAAAAACGTCCGCAGCAACAAATTCACTTAAAACAAGCTTAAATCATCGCCCCTAAGTCAGTTTAAAATATCCATCAACAGGCAACAAAGCATCTCTAATAGTAATTGTTGTTGTTCCAAGTCATACAATGTAAAATTTAGTCCATATGCAACGACTGTTTCTTAGTGTCAGGAGTTCATTAATCGCCACCTTTCTGATTTATCCAATCGAGAAATCGGCCGCAGGTTGAAATGTGATGAGAAAACGGTACGAAAGACTGTGCAAAAGCACCAAAACACTGGCAGTGTTCGTGATGCCCCTAAATCTGGTCGTATAAGAGTTACTTCTAACAGGGAAGACAATGTTATCAAGATCCGCAGCCTAAGAAACAGATTTGAAACGGCTTCCCAAATCCAACAACAGTACAATCTTGTTAAAAAGTGCTCTCTTTCTACTGTCAAGAACAAATTAAAGGAATTTAATTAGCGAGGATATGTTGCAAGACGCCAGCCAATGATTTCTGTAAAAAACAGAAAGCGCCGTCTGGAATTTGTCAGATGCAATGAAGATCATGACTCTTCATATTGGGCAAAATTGCTTTTAGCGACGAAAGCAAGTTCAATAGGCTAGACAGTGATGGTAGGAAAGACAAAGAATTTAATCCTAAGGGCTCAGTTTCAATGCTGCAAGGTGGTGGAGGTTCAGTTTTAGTGTGGGGCATTATTAGTACCAATAGCCCAGGACCTATAGTTCGCTTGCAAGGTCGAATTAATTCGACCAAGTACCTTAATATGTTATAATTTAAGCTTGTTTTACCTTAATATGTTATAATTTAAGCTTGTTTTAAGTGAATTTGTTGCTGCGGGCGTTCTTTTTACCAAGTAAAACCAACACAAAGTCAAGTATCTGCAGAATGTCTTCTTGGTTCCTCCTCTTCTCTTTTCTCTCTCCCAATAATCGAACACAGCATATAATAACAAAACTCTAAAGCACGTCTGACAGCACTGACTTCTGCCAACAGTCTGTCCCTCCTCTTAACAACACAGGCTTTTTATATCGCAAAATCGTTCACCTCTATTTGCATATTCTTCTAACTCACGTGATCACTACTCTATAAATAAGAGTCTTGACCGTTTCTTTTCTTTCTTTTTATTTATTTTTGGTGACCGACCCGCACGTGGTCTATCCAGGTAAGTCACGCATTTCTCCACACTCCCCCCTGATCTCATGATCACAAACAGGACATGCGGGCAATCGTCGTTGGCGGGTACTCCTTCGAAGAATTGGGGGCAGCACTTCCTCATTGCTGTTTTCTTCATTACCACCATCATTACTACCAGTCTGTTCCATTATCCCGTCTCGTGGTTCCATAGGCAGTGTCTCACAATCAGGGCAGGGGGGCAGTATCCGTCTTTGTCGGGTACTTCTCCGAAGAATCGGAGGCGTCATCTCCTCGGTATGCTCCATCATCCCTTCTCGCGGGGTTTCGCAATCACGAGGGGTGGGCAGTATTCGTCTCTGTCGAGTATTTCGATGAGGCATTACTTCCTTGTGTCCATCGCTCTCCTCACTATTGTCATCAGTATGTCCCATCATTCCCTCATCTGGTTCTGTTGGTGGTGTTTCTATGCTCACCTGAAGGGGCAGTAAGTGATCAGGATCATCTCTGAACGGTGTGTGATCCTCCTCATCGTCCTCAGAATCAGAAGAGGTATAAGAAGGGCGGATATCTTTTACGTGACGTGGTATGCCACCAATCAACATGGTCTGAGGACTTATGATTTCATCTATTTTTCCCCGGAAAAATTTCGTAGTGCACCCAGCATTTGGGGGTTTTATCCAAACAAGGTCTCCCACCTGATATGGTGTATTGACAACACTCACCACTGATGGTATGGCATCAACTCCTTTCACACGCTGTTCATATTGGTAAATCCCATTGGCTGGTGCAGTTGCTGGTGTTGCATTGTCCTTGGGTGTTATATTATACCAGTACACAGCTTCTGGAATAGAGCACTGCGTCCTGGCTGCAATTCTTTTGATGGTGCGGTGACACCGTTCTGCTATACCATTACCCTCGGGATAATATGCACACCGATAATGCATTTTAATCCCCCATTAGTGCACGAATTTCTGAAATTCTTGACATCGAAATGTGGCGGCATTATCAGTCAGAATTTCAATCGGGGCACCACGTTCAAAAAAGACGGCTCTCAACTGTTGTATAATGCTGGCTGCATCCTGTCGTGTCAACAGGCGCCATATTGTGAAACGCGTCGGGCCACAATCCGTCATGGTCAAAAAATGTTTGTCCCCATAATGTGTTATGTCCATCCCTACTCGCTGCGAGTTGCCCTCCACCTCGAGCTTCCCTTTTTGCCATTGGGATGGTGCCGGATCAATTCTCTGGCACTCTTCACACGAACGTATGGCTGCTTTCACTGATGCTTTTGTAGTTGCAGGGCATACTCTTCGGACAAAATATGCAGTCCTCTGAATTCCAGGATGTCCAATCTGCTGGTGTATCATACGGATCTGGTCAGGTGTTAATTGATCCGTTACAGTCACGCATGTTTGTTGTTGAAGATCGGATCCCTGCCTCATTGCATCGATCCACCTCTTTGGTACTCGAGTCAAGCTATCAGCCAAATTCTGCATCAACGAGACTAACGTAATGTCTACCTGCAAGCTGTATTCGTCAACTAGATGCTTAATTATTGCTAGTCTCCTTCGTACTAGCATTTCACTTGCAGCTCTAGTCTTAACTCGAGCCTTTCCAGTCAAGGTGTCGGTTAACCAATGGTAAACACACAATGAGTCAGTGTGGAGATGCACAACATTAGTCTGCCATTGCAATGCGAGATTAAGACCTTTTAACGTGGCATCAAGTTCTGCCAAATTTATATGTTGGGCATCATTTTTCGGACGAAGCCAGCATGCATCTTCCACAACAACACCTAGTTGCTCCAACACGACACCTGTAGCCAACGAACTTGCGTCAACCCATGCATTTAGTTCGTTTCCAGACACTTGCCACTCACCCCGGGCAGGGTCATTCCTATGCACTCTGGACAACATTTCAGCCATCATTTGTTGGAGAGAATCATCATCCGCAACATCGTCCCATCCTTTTGTTACTGTAGTCACTCGTCTTTTCACCACTCCTGTTGCCGATCGGAGCCATCCACAGACAGGTAGATGTCCTACCAATTTACCACAGATAGAAAACACAGTACGTCTTGTTAATACATTGGGTAACTTTGGAAGTGGGCTCCCTCGTTTCCATCGCAACGTATTGCCCTCCTCCCAGACCTCGAGGCCTAGCACGGGCACTCCATCCTTTAGGCGCTTAGGGTCTTTGCTTATTAACCCAAACGCTTTCAGTTTTATTCGAACTGCATCCGCAGACATTATGTCCTCATTAACATAGATGTCATCTATGTAGGCTGAAGCAGCTTTTGCTGTGGTCTCATCCTGCATCAAAACAGTTTTAATAATGGTTGTCATAATCAAGGGTGCTACGTTTAGGCCAAAACCCAAACGTGTCAAACAATATAGTTTTCCCTTGAGTAGTACTGTCTGAAACGGCCATAATGACTCATGGACACGTATCTGCAGGTAGGCCCTCTTTAGATCCAGAAGTGCTACATTGCTCCCTTTTTGACGCCACTCTCTCAGTTTAGCAGCGCACACATCTGCGTTTCCGGTAAACGCATCAACATGCCGATTCAACTCTCGGTAATCCATTACGGGACGAATTTTTTCTTTGGTAGGTTGTTCAACAGCCATGAGCGGAATTAATCCCTTGGGTGGTCCCAGACGTTCCTGTGGGTATGGTATTAACCAACCGTTGTCAATCCACATCTGAAGTTCTTCTTCATATGCGGCCCTATTCTTGGTAGAAACTGCATACTCTGGAATCGTGTTGCACAGCCGATCTGGTTCCTGGCCCATGGCCCATTTCCACTTTGCAGTCCACACCCTTTCGTTGTCATCAAATGTAGCACAGAAGTCCTTTTCTTCAATCGACATGGCTGCACAGACGTCTTTCCCTTCTCCAAGCCTGATACCTCTAGCTGCTGTGATTGTAACACCTCCTAGTGCTTGTATTGCATCAATTCCAAGCAACATGTCGTAGCCAAGGGGTTTCTCCTGCATCACCAGAACGTCAACTTTAGCTGTGTCACCCTTCTCAGTGCAGATTGTGACTGTCCCTTCACCACAACATACCCGTGATAAGCCATTGATGGTCATAACGCCGACTGGGTTCCTCCGCCACACCGGACAGCAATGGGCACTAACTATAGACCGGGAACACCCCGTGTCGACAAGTGCTGAACACTGCACATCATCAAGTTTAACGCTAATGACAGGCAATCCTGTGTTTATTGGTTGGTAGGGGGCAAGGGTAGCGATAGTACCTTGCCCCCAACTTCGTTTCCCGAACAGTTGCGAGATATGCGCCCAAACTTATTGCAGCGATAGCATTGCACTGGTCTCTTTGATTGTGGATATACACCTCTCCTATCACTCCGGCACTCTTTAGCAAAATGATTGGCCTCCCCACATTTATAGCACACTGGGGTGGCATGCTTATTACTATCTGGAAGAGAGTCCACATTGCCTCCATGTCGAAAACGAGCTGCTGCTGCAATTGGTTCCTGTTCCTTACAGATGTTTCGAGCTCGGGCCAATAACTCATCAGTTGACAATTCGTCGATTCTTGATGATGCCCGCAACAGTTTACTGACCTCCTCGGGTAGGCCTACCAAAAAAGCAGAGCTTAATATTTTATCGTTGACCCCACCAAACGGTACAGATAATTTTCGCAGGTCGGCTAGGTACACGTCGACTGTTTCCTTGGGTTGAAGTGTCCGGCTCGTGAACTGTTGCCACGCAACAAATGGATCTGTACCAAACGCTGTATACAGGCTCTGCTTGATTTCATCCCAGTCTGGTTCATCCCCGAGTTGTTGGTAGACTGCATAGGCCCCTCCGGTTAGCCTCAAAGGGATAACTGTGGCTGGTTCTTTAATTTTGCACAGTTTACGGATTTTCTCTGCCTTTTCAATCCATTCAACGACAGCCGGTCCAGTGGTAGATCCGTCGAACTCGGGTATTAAGCGAATGTCGAATCTGTCCATTGTTAGTAACCGCACACCAAGCGCCGAAATAGCTTAGAACCAACACAAAGTCAAGTATCTGCAGAATGTCTTCTTGGTTCCTCCTCTTCTCTTTTCTCTCTCCCAACAATCGAACACAGCATATAATAACAAAACTCTAAAGCACGTCTGACAGCACTGACTTCTGCCAACAGTCTGCCCCTCCTCTTAACAACACAGGCTTTTTATATCGCAAAATCGTTCACCTCTATTTGCATATTCTTCTAACTCACGTGATCACTACTCTATAAATAAGAGTCTTGACCGTTTCTTTTCTTTCTTTTTATCTATTTTTGGTGACCGACCCGCACGTGGTCTATCCAGGTAAGTCACGCATTTCTCCACAAGTACCAATGGCCCAGGACCTATAGTTCGCTTGCAAGGTCGAATTAATTCGACCAAGTACCTTAATATGTTGACTGAGCATTTTCTACCCCACTTTGGTCGGAATTTGGATGATAATTCAATATTCATGCAGGATAATACTCCCATTCACACAGCTGGTAAAGCAAGAGGTTCCTTGAATAGCAAGGTATTTGTTCACTTTACATTTAAATTTCCATATTGCGAATAAATTTAAGACTCGCTCAATTAGCTGAAATACGATCTCTTTTTTACTTTTATTCACCTTAAATAAGGCATATTGTTACTGAGACATAAGTGGCTATTGAGATTTAGGGTCATATTAATACAAGCATCTTAAGAATGAAGATTTGCAGCAAGTATTTGTTCACATTACATTTAAATTTCTCCATGCTTTTATAGTCGGGGGAGCAGTGAATGAATTTCAAAGGCAAGCGGCCTGATGAAGAGAACTACTAGAGTAAAAACTTTCAAACAAATTCATGGGTTGACGTTTAAAAGAAGTAATAAATGTATGTTCCATGATCAGGCATGAAACACACTTTTAATCACTTTAGTTGAATTTTATGCAATGTAATCTTTTCCCATTACATCTAATTTTAATTTTAAGCTGATGCTTGTAAAACAAAGACAGATCCTGATAAAAAAATGATGCAACCTCATACAATTCTCTCAAACGTATCGTAAATACCGCCATTTTAACTACGATTAGGATGATGACATTGTTAATCATATATGCAACATCTAGCAGTTCTAGCTGCTCGGATCTGACCCATCAGTATATTGACATAGCTCTAGAACAGCTAATATTCACTATTTGGAAAAATTTATTTTCTGCTGTTTCGTCCTTAACACTGTTGCAGTGTGGTGGATAATCGAGTGACTACTCAAAATTATTCAAGCCTGAGGCGTCCTTTAAAGAGATGACTTTTTACTATATCTGGTCCTGCACAGTTCTAGGATGTCCACTCTCTCAAGTTTTGTCTTCTCCCTTTGAGTATGGCTAAGGTTATTGCTAATCGTCTAAGGCACTCAAGTTTATAGTGATCAGATCCAATAACCATACCTTTTGAAGCCATAAAAAAATCAGTGAACCATGAAAGCTTCCTTGTTTTGTCACTTGAAGTACTATTATTTCCTGGTTGGTAAATGACAGCTCTCAACAGAAAAAAATGAGGATAAAGCCAAGGTTTGACCCAGGGAAGCTACTCCCTAAGCATGCTGACAGCTGGCTTCTTCAGGCATTTCCAAAAATTCCTCACACAGACGTTTAAATACAAACGTTTCTACAAACCCATAGTCTTCCTTTTATTCTCTCCTTCAAAAAGATGCCTTTTTGCCATCAACTGGGAGTTTTTCTGCAACACAAAATGTCTCTGGTCCTATGCATTTCTAAGATGTCCACCCCTTCCCAGGCTTTGTATTTTTCCTTTGAGAAGGGGTTAATTTAATACTGCAGGACTACCCAGGCATTTTTTGCAGATCAGGGTATTCTTCCCCTACTGCGCTGACTTTATAAATCCAACTTTCTGACCCTTGTGTCACATATTGTCACTGTGAGAGGAAAATAAATAACTTCACAGTATACTTTTCTTCAGACTCGATCAATTCTCCAAGGAAACCTTTAACTACTTCCATGGGATACATGCTCAAATTTTTAACTCCCGTTAAACTGAGTAATGGACCAGTAATCATCTAGTTTTACCCCACTTTTTTTTTCATCAATGGTATCGCACCCTGGTCACCTGATCAGAAAAGTAGTTCAACAATTCCAGAAATTATTCGACCCACTATACTTCTTAGTTCCTGTAATAGTTTCAATACAATTCTTATCCGAATGCCATCCCCAGTGAACTGTACACTTTCTGGAGGAAATCTCCTGATTAAAACCATACAATTCCATGGACTATTCTTCAATTTCTCATGCTGTGACCTAATTTGACAATGAAATGTAAATAGTAAACAAATGTATTGTATCACTGTTAAAACAAACAAGGAAGGGATTTTTACTTTGCATACTTTTTAACACATTTAATATCACTACACAAACTTACCCTAACCTTTCATTACGATTGGGATTTACTCATATTATTTGGATTCTAATTTAATGGTGGATAAAGTACTGAGTCGAATTGAGTTGTAGTTACATTCTTCTCGAGGTTAAAGTTTCAATGTGCAGTACTTTTACCTAATCATGGCTGATACACACACACACACACACACACACACACTTTTTATATACAGGGTGGAACAATAAATGTATTGCCCTAAAGGAAATAGCACTAAATCTTTATTTTAAATCTTTTATTGAAAATGTCAATTCAGATAACTTGATTATGTAGGAGAGCTGACATCTCTTCAATGTAGCCGCCTTCAGCCTCAATCACTGCCTCAATACAAGTCTGGAACTGAGAGCATGCCTTTTCCACAAGCACCGGCAGGAGATCGATGAATACTCGGCAGATGGCGACGATCAGGCTGGTTTTGCTGTTGTGGGAGATCATGTTCGTATTGTTCTCGATGTATGACCAAATAAAATAATCCAGTGGTTTCAGGTCAGGGGAGGAGGGATGCCAATGAGAAAAGAGTACAAAGTCGTAGCACTCCTTCTGAATCCAAGCCTAAGTCTCTTTGGACTAGTGGGCCGGTGCCGAATCCTGCTGCCACATTCAGGGTTTGCCAGCAGCCACCTGATTGCACCATGGATCATCACACTCTTCAGCACATCCAGGTACACTTTGGTGTTGACTTTTAATCCGACTTAAAAGATGTGAGGTGGCATGATGTGGCCTTCACTTAAAATCACTCCAAAGACTATAACTGTAAGTCATCCGATATGTTGAGCTGTGCCCTCAAGCGGTTAGCCATCTAGATTTGCATTTTGAGGGTGCTGGCAATACACTTTTTTTTTACATGAGGTTCACCACTTATCAAGGCCCGAAGGCCACTCAGGGATAAGGGTTATTGTGTTTACAGTAATCAATGAGATAGTATTGTAGTAATCATTAGTATTGGGTGTTTAGATAGAGTGTCTTACTTAAGGGGGCGGTTTGTCAGGAGTTTGTTTATGTTGGACTTGAAGACGTCCAAGTTGTAGTCAGGTGGGAAACAGGCAAGCGGCAGAGAGTTCCACTGGCGTGCAGTTCTAAGAAAGAAGTTTTGCTCATGGAATCTACGTTTGGATTTAGGCACAGATAAAGAGTGGGGAAAATTATTGACAGTAGTTTCAGCCAGACGGGTGTTTCTCATGAAAGATTGGCGAGGGGGGGGGATTGGAGCTCAGACGAGAACCTGCCATGGAAATAACGATAAACTTGGATCGATAGAGAGTATGAGTTGTATAGCAGTGTATCTCCAATCTCGCTTGTTGAACATTGTGTCACTTTCAGACATAATAGAAGACTCCTATCGCTCTTGCGATTTGCACACAACTGGCCAACTAATAAATGTTCTGCAACAAAAAAGAAAACTGGTTTTCATCAAAAGGAAATGGAATCATGGCAGTTTTTCTAGTTCGGCAATTTTATCATTCCACCCTGTTGAAGGAGAGCATGTTATCCTCATCGATTAAATAAAGGATTCCATTCATTATTCTGTGCAGATCACAAGTTAAACAAAGATTTCCAAGTTTAATATGATACACCTGAAGAAGGCTGGAAGTTGCATCGACTGAAACGCTGTGAAAACAATATTCAGAAAGAGAACAGTAGTCAAATGTTACTAATAATCAATGCTTATATCATGGATAGACATTTAGTATTTTTTGAAGAAGAAGAGTCTTTTTGCCATTAAGTCAATTTATTTCTACAAGTTGTGATATTCTTTTATATTGTAAACTAACCATTCACAAAAAGAAAGAAAAAAAAAACACACCACAGCCAAGCAAAGAAGTCAGTTCATTACGAAATTAAATTCTACCATAATATATTTTGGTCCATTCATACATAAGTCAGCCATTCAAAAAAAATTTTTTTGGTTAAATTATAAATTAACCCTAATCCCGATCCTAAGTAATTTTGGTTTGTGTAGCTTAAGATTATCATGCCTCAATATTTGCATGTCTTTAGAAATTGATTTCCAAACTAATCTATCTCTGGTCAGGTCTTTATTTATCCTCCTCCATCTCGAATCTATTTTTATCACCTCCTTGCAGGGTTTCCTTTGTCTATTCTTGCAGACTGTACCTACTATCTCAACTGTTCTACATCTTTTAACCTAAGTACTCTCATACATTCTTTAAACATGGCTATGCCATTTTTTTTATTTTTATTACATTTTCACCCAAACAAGGCACATTGCCACTTTGGTGTAGGGGGCTACTATCAGGAGCAACAACTACTGGGGTACTATGTAGGGATTTGGGCAGCAAGATGTCGGTTCATGTTGCACTTGAACTTCTGCACGTCAGTACAGTTGGAGAAGCAGGGACCTGGAATGGAATTCCAGAGTCTAGCGGTTCTGGCGAAGAAACTACTGGAGTAGAAAGATCTTTTACATCTAGGGATCTCTACAGTGTGGGGGTGGGATTTAGCTGCCTGTCGGGTTTGTCAAGGGTGTTCACGTCGTGGGGGCACAAGTGTTTGCAGTTCGTCAGAGCATTCACCATTAAAATACTTGTAAAACAGGCAGAGGGATGCAACGTTTCGTCGATGGGACAGAGGCTGAAGCTTAGATGCCATTTCAGGACCTATCAGATTTTCGACTCTCTTTTGAACCTTGTCAAGGAGCGAGAGACTAGTAGCAGATGCACCAGCCAAAATGTGACAGCAATACTCCATACATGGGCGAATGGTGGCCTTATAGAGGTGCAAGATACTTTCGGGTGTTAGTAGTTTTCTAGCAAATGGCGTAAAACAGATATTAAACCGAGATCATGATGTAAAACATATATTAAATTGTGATGATGAGGGAAAACAGATAATAAACTAAGATGATGGTGTAAAACAGATATTAAACCATGATAGTCATGTAAAACACATATTTAATAGAGATGATGAACTAAAACAGATATTAAACAGTGATGATGGTGTAAATCAGATATTCAACCGAGATGATGATAAAAAAAACATATAAAACCGGGACTATGATGGAAACAGATATTAAACCGAGATGCTGATGTAAAACAGATTTATTAAACCGAGATGATTTAAAACAGATATATTAAACGGAGCTGATGATGTAAAACAGATATTGAAGCGATATGATGATGTAAAACAGATTTATTAAACCGAGATGGTTTAAAACAGACCTTAAATCAAGGTGATGATAAAAAAAGGTATTAAACAGAGATGATATTAAAAAAAAGATTTTAAACCGAGATGATTTAACACATATATTAAAACTAGATGATTTAACACATATATTAAAACTAGATGATTTAACACATATATTAAAACTAGATGATTTAACACATATATTAAAACTAGATGATTTAACATATATTAAAACTAGATGATGGTGTATAGCAGATATATAATCGATATGATGATGTCAAACATGTGGTAAAAGGAGATGATGGTTTAAAACAGATATATAACCGAGATCATGATGTAAATCAGATAACCCAAGATGAGGATGTAAAACAGATTAAATTGAGATGATTGCAGAAAACAGATATTAAGAACAGATAGTGTAAAACTGACATAAACAAAAAAGAATAAACCGAGATTATTGTGTAAAACATTTATTAAACAGAGAAAAATATGTAAAACCGAGATGATAATGATGTAAAACTACTTATAAATCGAGATGATAATGATTCTTCGTTGTCGTTGAGCATCATTCATCAATTTTGAATAAATCAGATGATTCTATTACTGACATTCGTTTTCCCTGATATCTTTCTAGTCAGAATTCTCGATAAAAAAACATCGAATACTTCGAAATGCTGGCAACCTGCAGCTAAGAAAGTGTTTTTGTTGAACGAACTGGATTCGACTTTGGAACACCCAGGTTGTCAGTTCATGTCATTAACCACTAAGCCACCGTCACATCCCTGATGATGATGAGTTTTGTAATAAATATGTGATTTGCATGAATTTAAAGAATCTCTTTTTACATCTAGGCAATATCGAGTCAATTTGATAGATTTTTATAACATGAAAATATTTTGTAATCAAATTTGAAATTGCGAAATTAACAAATTCTTGCTTTATGGTTGGAAGATATTTTCTCGATAAAATTGTTTAAGTTTTGAGATTTACATATGAAAACTGCATTTTCTCAAGTGCATCCACACCGTTATATAAAAGGCTCTGTCTGTTAGTCGATCCATCAAACATTTTGTGCTTGTCAAGCATAAAGTTGAAATAGAGTTTTCATAAACGTGCAGATTGAATGGACGTATCTTATTACAGATGTGTCCGTGTATAAGAGGTTCTGTCGATAAGTTTACTAACACACTTAAGCTGGAAGTGGCCTTTTTGATGTGAACTCATATTTCTATCAGTCAGTCTGCCTAAGTAAAGGTTTAGCATTTTTGTTTGTCTGTCACATTTATAGACGAAATAGCATTTTCTTTACGTGTTATGCATATTTCAAAGTTTTGTTGTCTGTATATACTGATAGTTGAAATAGCGTTTCTTCTTTGTCACACATTTAGTTGAAATAGAATTTTTTAAAATTTATACATATAACTAAGTACGATTAAAATGGCATTTTTTGTCTTATATTTATTTTAAATAACATTTTTTTTTTCATGAAATGGTTTTTGTTTTCTGTCACGCTTGGGATTGAAATGGCATTTTTTTGCTACTTCTATGGTTAAAATAGCATTTTTGTTTTTTCTGTCACGCTTGTGATTGAAATGGTATTTTTTTGCTACTTCTATGGTTAAAATAGCATTTTTGTTTTTTCTGTCACGCTTGTGATGGAAATGGCATTTTTTTGCTACTTCTATGGTTAAAATAGCATTTTCAGAAACACACGCATAATATTGGTATTGGATTTCACTAATTGATGGAATGCGTCTTAATTATTTCAGTTCATAAAAATGGATATCTGCACAACTTCATTTTCTCTTTGTTCATGGAGAGGGAGTCTGACACCAATGATTTCAACCATCGTTTTTATAACCACAAGTTATAATAGCCAACCAATCACAAGCTTCCAAAGTTACTATAAAAAATGTCGAATTTTGAGTTTAATCAGTTCGCCGTCGTCTTTGTCACGAACCTGCATTGATTCTTTGCCGCCATCTTTGTTACTAGGAATTACTTAACACTCAAGATTGAACCTGCATTGATTCTTTGCCGCCATCTTTGTTACTAGGAATTACTTAACACTCAAAATTGAAACTGCATTTGATTCTTTGCCGCCATCTTTTTTACTAGGAATTACTTAACACTCAAGATTGAAACTGCATTTGATTCTTTGCCGCCATCTTTGTTACTAGGAATTACTTTACACTCAAGATTGAAACTGCATTTGATTCTTTGCCGCCATCTTTGTTACTAGGATTTACTTAACACTCAAGATTGAACCTGCATTTGATTCTTTGCCGCCATCTTTGTTACTAGGAATTACTTAACACTCAATATTGAACCTGCATTGATTCTTCGCCGCCATCTTTGTTACTAGGAATTACTTAACACTCAAGATTGAAACTGCATTTGATTCTTCGCTGCCATCTTTGTTACTAGGAATTACTTAACACTCAAGATTGAACCTGCATTTGATTCTTCGCCGCCATCTTTGTTACTAGGAATTACTTAACACTCAATATTGAACCTGCATTGATTCTTCGCCGCCATCTTTGTTACTAGGAATTACTTAACACTCAAGATCGGGACTACATTGATTCTTCGCCGATTTGATTTATTGCCGCCATCTTTGTTCAACATAATGTCTCAACATTTAACACTTTTGTTCATTATGCTTCATCTTTTATTTAATTGCTTACTGATTCAATTTTTTGTAGCTTTAATATCTTTAATACGATTTTTTTTCTATATATTTAATATTCTATAAGAATGCCCGTAAAATCTAGTGTTATGACAAATACTTTCTTTAAAATTGTCATAATTCATGATCGGCTGTGAAACAGTGGATGGTCTACTTGCTAAGTTAAAGATTTTGGGGAATGCTAAGTAAAACAAAGATTTGAGGGTGAATGTTGCTTAGACCAAAATGATGGTCTGTGGTTAAAATGTTGGAAAACCTTTCACAGAACAGAAATTTTCTCTGTTCATGTTGTGGAAACGGATTGGGATCAACTCAGTTTTAAATTGTACTTGTAATTATTGGTACAAAAGCAGGCCAGTGGAATTAAAGTTGAGTCATAACCAATTTGCATGCAAAAGTGTAAAACCATTGTAGCACAGGGAGACGCTGGTGATGATATGATACCAAGTGTTAGGAGTTGATCTAATAAATTGAGAGAAATTCTATCATTACAAACTAGCAGAGAATTACGAGTGTCGAACAAAGAAAAAGTCCACGAAGCAAATCTGGTCAATGAGTGTTAATTACATGACTTACACTGAGAGGAATGAAAAGAGAATGATATCATGGATGTCTAATGCTAGTCTTAAGGTAGGCTTTGATCTAATGTCACCAAAAGAAGACAGGGATTTTCGTTGGTTTAGTGCCATTCAATGAAATGACTGAATGTTCTTCGGTTAATAGATGTAAAACAGTTAAGGTAGTAAGGTGAGTTTACTAAGGGAACTTCAAGGAAAACATGGAATGGATTTGAGTAAAAAAGCATCAAATAAAGACCTAACGGTAGATAGCTTAGTTTAGTAGTCAATTTCTAAAACATCGCAACATGTAAAACAGACATTAAACAGAATATGGTGACAATGCCGAAATATTCCATTATGCCATCATTGATGACAAATATGTTTTTATAAAGAAAATTTTGTCAAATAATTTCATTTTTATCTTGAATCTTTATAATAATTATTATAAAGATATAACAAGCATATTGTGCCCTCCGGATTCAAATCTCTCATAAATGTGGTGCGTCAAAGTGTATACAAGTCACATCAAAAATTCAAAAACGGCAGCAATAACGTTTGATTTTGTTTTACACCAAGGCGACGTGAATTCGTTTTTAAATGCATCTTCTTTACTTTCTTTTGAACTTTTCATTTACTTTTTTATTTTTGTATTTAATTCTGATCTGAAATGGAACACGTACATCAAATCTGTTACCAAGGTCGCTAGGAAATTTGTGGGATCCTTCTACCGCTCCAGTAGATATCTCACTGCTGATGCAATTCTCTATCTATATAAAAGCCAAGTACGTCCAAGGATGGAGTACAGGAGCTGCTAAAACAGCCTATTCTGCTTTGACAGAGTACAAAATAGACTTTGTAGTTTAGTTGGGGATGCCCTTTTCTCTTCCCTGCAACCTCTCTCCCACAGGAGGGACGTTGTGAGCCTGTCATTGTTTTGTCGTTATTTCCATGGCAAGTGCTCGTCTGAGCTCAAATCTCTGGTCCCCCTTCCCAATCTTTCACGAAAAACATCCATCTAGCTAAATCCACTGTCAATAATTTTCCCCACTCTTTATCTGTTCCTAAATCAAAGTGTAGATTCCATGAACAAAGCTTCTTTCTTAGAAGTGCACGCCTGTGGAACTCTCTTCTGTTTGCCTGTTTCCCACCTGACTACAACTTGGATGTCTTCAAGTCCAGCATAAAAAAAAATTCCTGATACCCCCCCTTAAGTAAGACACTTTATCAGATCTGCATTGCTAACGATTACCACAATATTATCCCATATATTACTGTACATGCAATAACACTTATCCCCGAGTGGCCTCCGGGCCTGGATAAGTGGTGATTACCATGTAAAAAAAATCGATTGGTCAGAAGGAAGAAAGAACGACAAAGAGGAAAATAAAGAAAAAAAGGAGGCTACAATTTGATGTTATTATCGTAGTAGTAGTAGTAGTAGTAGTAGTAGTAGTAGTGTCGGTGGTAGTATTTCTTATACTTACTTACCCTTGTTTAGCACTCTTGTAATTGGTAATCCATTAGTTAGTTAGAATATAGTTAGTTGTTTTCATTTTGTTATTCTATCTTTCAAAACCATAAGATATCCTATTGTTACATGATAAAGGGTTGCCCCCTTTTCATGTAAGAAAAAAATAGGGAATTATTTAAATGTAAATCCGAAATAGGATAGTCAAGGATTCGAACTTGCAAAGCTAGATTTGGAATTGAAAATTCTAATCTAATTAGAAAATTCTAATCATAAGTTAAAATAAATATAGAATGTTATTGAAATAAAGAATGTCGGATTGGCAATTGTTTAGCTTACATATCTGTATATGGAAAAGGAATGTAATAATGAAATTTTGTTTCAGTGAAAATTAAAATAAGGAATTTAATCGTCAATTGAAATTGTAAACATATTTTGTGAAAATGTTATTTGAAAAATAGGTTACTGAACTCGGGGTCATGTTAAGTTTGGCAACGTGATGCATGTCATGCAACGTGCTTTATGAGCACATGTTTAATCATGAGATGACGTGACGAGTTCTCAATATAGGAAAGAGTTCGAAGTTAGTTAGGAAGAGTTGGATCAGAGTGGAGAGAAGCAGAGAGGTTCAGACCGATTCTCAGTTAGAGTCAAGGCACCCTCTGGGAAGCCATAGGGTTTTAGAAATAACCATGTAACAACTTTGAATCCCTGAGATAAAATCATGTCCGACCGGTCGAAGATGAAATAAAGGACGTCAACATGTGTTTTTGTATCTGCGTCTCCATGTTGTTATTCAACAGAAAAGGTATTGTCCATTTATGTTATAAGAACTTTGTGAAAATCATCATCACCAAAACAAAGGTAAAGTGAAATTGTATTTATATGAAATTTGTGTTTATAAAAATGTACAACTGTCAAAACGTAAATGCCAAACGCACTATCTCTCGGTCTATCTATCAAGACATTCATAAATCTCCTCTCATTGAATTGGTTCTCTTGTAGTAATTTGTACACGGTCTGTTATATATATATACAGAACTGTCTCTCTCTTTATTTATACCTCTCTATATCTCACCAATATATATCTCTCTACAACATGAACATCGTCTCTAATCACACTAAGACTCTTTCTAATACAAACAAGAACACTAAATAATAACACCAGTACGTAACATATATACGTATATTTGGTACCTCTTTAAAAATAACGCCCCTATGCAATACTATTTATTCCAGTAAATATCATTTCTTTCAAATCTCATTGTAATAATGATTTGATGTTCGTTTGTAAGCAAAACTATGCCAGTTTTCAAAAATATAATTTCGTAAAAATACCTGTATGTTATCGATTTTAAAAACTTTATAGCTTAACCTTTTTGAACAATCAATTATCCTTCAATGATTATCCGGTTCATCTGCCTTTCGCTCACTGGTTAAGCATCAACAAGTCCTGTAAAGCTTACTGACCTCTATGATTGAAAGCTGAACCCTGTTTCCCTTCCCCTACTCAATTTCCTGTGCACTTTACATTAATGTCTTGTATCGATTTTTTCCTCATCTTTCAATAATTTTTACTGCACATGAAATCAAACTTCTTAGCTGTAAAAGATGTTTACGTAAAAGATGTCTACGTTTTTAATGTTTTTTTTCTTGGTTGGGGAGATAAACAAGAATAATTTCTGCTTCTCTTTATCCTTTCGCACCAAATGTTTCTGTCATTTTTCCTGTTGCGCTATGGGAACAGATTCTTTAGTGAAAGGTTATCATTTTTACCCGGTTATAGAATTCAGTTGATATTAAATATTTTTTGTTGACCTTTACAATAACTCATAAAATGACATATTTTTCATTTCATTTTATTTTGATAATAAAGAACTAGGATTGGTTATAATTATTAAAAAGACAATTTAAATGAAATGCTAATATGGTCAAATTGGAAACGATTATATAAAATAACAGGCTCAACGTGAGCAAGTTGAAATAGCTTGAACTAATTAGACTACTAAGAAAACGTTTTATAAAATAGCGGAATCGCCTTGAACTAGATAGAATTGTAAGAAAAGTAAAACCACAGGATCAACTTGATCAGTTCGAATAGTAAGAAAACAATCCATGCAAAATAACAAGCTTTGCTTGGATCAAAATAGTAAGAAACAATTTTATAAACTAACAAGCTCGATATAAATGAGTTAAAATAGTAAAATAACATGTTTTTGTGGAACAGCGTCCTACACGTGCGTCTAGTCGCGTCTTTTTTTTTTTTACATGGGGGTCACCACTTATCAAGGCCCGAAGGCCACTCAGGGATAAGGGTTATTGCGTGTACAGTAATCAATGAGATAGTATTGTAGTAATCATTAGTATTGGGGGTTTTGATAGAGTGTCTTACTTAAGGGGACGGTTTATCAGGAATTTATTTATGTTGGACTTGAAGATATCCAAGTTGTAGTCAGGTGGGAAACAGGCAAACAGAAGAGAGTTCCACAGGCGTGCAGTTCTAAGAAAGAAGCTTTGTTCATGGAATCTACGTTTTGAATTAGGCACAGATAAAGAGTGGGGAAAATTATTGACAGTAGTTTCAGCCAGACGGATGTTTCTCGTGAAAGATTGGCAAGGGGGGGGGGACAAGGGATTTGAGCTCAGACGAGCACCTGCCATGGAAATAGCGATAAAACAAAGACAGGCTTGCAACGTCTCTTCTGTGGGAGAGAGGTTGCAGGGAAGAGAAAAGAGCATCCTCCACTTGCTTGAGAGAGAAAGAGTGAAAAAAATAAATAAATAAATAAAGCTAGGAGTTTTGGGTTTGGATACGAACACATCTTTTCATATTTTGTATCATAAAATAAATCCTGTTTTATTTCTGTGGCCGTTACAGGAGTCCCATGCAAGATAACGGAGTTTTTGGAACGGTTTTAGTATTTTTTTATAATTGTGTATGTCCATTAATTGTTTGTTCATCTTGTTGTTTAATAATAAACAAATTCGTTGTCTTTTTCCCCATCTCACTGCTCTTTTTCTTGTTTTCAGTTTGTGCTTATGTACTTTTTCAGGCGGTAAACAATATTATTATTTATATTGGTAGTTGTATTTTGTGTGTGTCTTTGTTTGTTTTCAATGTAAGGTTTCAAACGATCTATTGAAACCTGCGTATGCGTGTTCAGTCGAGCACTGTGTAAGGACCTGAATAGGGTGCTTTTAGCAGTGTTCAAACACGTACACGATCAGTTCTAATCCAAACTTTTGAACAAGTTTAAAGTTGATCTGGCACATGTGTTTTTATTGCTGATATTTCTCTGTTTCAAAAGAAATCAAATTTTGCCAGTTTTATGCAGCTTTCTTGTAAAATGTGTAATTCTGTGTTTTCTGGATCAAGCATTAATTGTGGCAACAATATTTGTACACCTGTAACGGCATAAAAAGGGGAAAAATTGGAACAGTTGGATATACTTCGAATTCTCAAGAGATTTTTTTTACATGAAGGTCACCACTTATCAAGGCCCAGGAGCCACTCGGGGATAAGGGTTATTTTGTGTACAGTAATCAGTGAGATAGTGTTGCAGTTCTCATTAGTATTGGAGATTTGATAAAGTGTCATTACTTAGGGGTGCGGTTCATCAGGAATTTGTTTATGTTGGACTTGAAGACATCCATGTCTGAATTATTAGTAGGGCTGGAATTCAGGATTCCATCGGCCATGATAGTTGCTTTAATGGTTCTCTGAGCTCTCTTTATGAATCCGTTTCATTGTGGGTGATAGGCTATTATTCTTAGTCAGTAAAACCCAATAATTTTTGGTAATTCAAGGAATAATTCACTTTCGAATTGTGTGCTTCTGTCTTTTATAACATGGGGAAGAACACTCGATCGAGTGATCCGTATATTAACAAAGGCTTCTGCTACAGTTTGTGCTGTAATATCTGATATCGGTTGTGCCTTTATCTAGCGACTGGCTCGATCTATACACGTTAAAATGCACCGATATGGACTGAGTGGTAAAGATTGCTTGAGCATTTTGCCCGATGTAATCTGTTATCCGTCCCCCCTTTTTTTGTAAATGTTATAACTGTTGAATTGTATCTGTGAATATATTAGCACGTATAGACACAAGAACACTAGACGATAATATGCACACTCATAAATATTTCCATGTTACATACATTCAACAGACACGCAAACACATGAACGTTTATATATATACAAATAAACTATTATGCACACTCGTTTATATATACAATCCTACAATATAACATCTCTCTCATATATATATATATATATATATATATATGCGTTTTATTTTTTTATTACCGTATCTTTCTGTAAAGTTACATTATTGTTTCAGCTACCCGGCCGTTTTTTGTTGTTGTTTTTTTTAGCTTCTTCAGACTTTTACAGAAATGTTCGTTATTATGGGATGAAAGCGTGAAAGAGTGATTGAGGTCAGGGGTGGGGTGCGAGAAGAGCGGAAAAAAGAGGAAGGGAACAAGGGGAAAGGTGGGAGGGGGTGCTTGGTATGTCGGTAATGTTTTAGTTTTGGAGTTTAAGGAATTTGTGGGGGATGGTCTGGAAAGTTCATTTCTGGTGTGGATGAGGGCCTGTTATTCTCGTTTCTGTCTCTCTCTTTCAACAGCTAAAGGTAATAAGACTACCAATAAAACACAGATTGGAATAGTCTATTTTAAAAATTAGGAAGATCACCAAATCACGGTAATAAAAAATAAAACGCATATTTGCTCTACAGCAGTATTGATCACTTTCTCCAGTGTTTATTAATTACCATCTATACTATATATATATATATATATATATATATATATATATATATATATATATATATACTTAATATTAAACAAAACTTACATCAATAAAATTTCTTCTCTGAAACCATCATCTGTAGAATCATAATCGTTGCTTTCCAGTGAACTACAATAGTATTGACAAGTCTAATGCAAACAAATTCTTGCCGAGTTGCCCTTGTATATAATTTTATCCATTATTACCAATCATCAAGGTTTGTCCCACATATTCATTATGTCTGTCACTCATTTAATCCTTATCCTCGGGTGACTTTTGAGACTTGATAACTGGTGAACTGGTGACACCTTAGTAAAAAAAATATATGTAAAAATATTTATTAATTTTGAGATGGAGTTAATTTTGAAAAAAAAATAATTTTAATTGTTCTAATTAATTATAATTTGCAATTAACTTATATGTTATTATGTTTCTGTCTGTCATTCTCACCTTCTCTCACGCTCTTCACCTTTATTCTAATCAGTCTCTATTATTCTCGTTTCTGTCTCTCTCTTTCAACAGCCAAAGGTAATAAGACTACCAATAAAACAAAGATTGGCATAGTCTATTTTTAAAAATTAGGAAGATCACCAAAGTATTTTTACTATTTAGCTGGAGAGATAGAGAGAGAGAGAGAAAGAGAGAGAGAGAGAGAGAGAGAGAGAGAGAAAATAATTTTTGACGTTTTTTTCGTTAAAATTTAACTTACTTTATTATTATGTTTTTAATTTAAACAATTTAACCCAATTGGGAACCCAACGGGTGACATTTTTTTATGAAGCTTCGATTTATTATATCGCTTCTTTAGGTCATGAAAACAAAATATTTCCATACAATAATTTACAAATTGATAAGGAAAGATATGCCTGAAGAAGGTCGAAGTTTACATTGGCTGAAATGTGAGAATGGCATCCAAAATAAAAATAATCCATATGATATAACTTTAATAGAAATTGTCCGTAATTATTGTCATAATACTATGGCTTAAGAGTCCCATCTACCCTCGTAGGAAGGATAGACCGTGCCAGTTTCTCAACCCGGTATTTTACCTCGCGGTACATACAGTGCCTCGCCTTCCGAAATGGTCACCCATCTGGTACTGTCTAGGCTCAATGTTGCTTAACTTTGGTGATCTGGTGAGAACCGGTGTGTCAACGTGATTGTGCCATAATATGTGTAATTCTCTCTATCTCTCTGCATATATATATATATATATATATATATATATATATATATATATATATATATATATATATATATATATATATATATATATATCAAGACCCAAAGTCCACTCGAGGATAAGGTTTAATGAGTGTCAGGTGAGACAACACTGATGATCAGTAATGGTGGAACTTAGGTTGTGTTTGTTTATTAAAAAATACCCTTGATAGCCCCGGCAAAGCATCGAGTATTCATCTACCGACAAAATTTGAATTGCACTACAAACTTGTGTAGTGAGTTCAATCTCGGCTACGGGCGCGCTGGATGGATTGTCATTATATATCTCGTTTCTGTCTATCTTCTTCATGAGGTTGTCGTATTTAGGCCGTAGTGAGTATCTGGACTCTCAGATTGAGTATATCATACAATGCGGAAACTTGTTTTTTATGTGATCCGATCCAAAGGGTTGACATCACTCAGCTTGTATGCATTTAAATCAGGTCTTTTTCAGTCGATCATGCTCCCTAGTGTCTGGGATATATAGATGCATTATGGAGTTGATGCGAAAGGTAGCACACTGTACTTGGCTGAACTACCTGATAATGTAAATTCCCGAGTTGATAAAAAACACCAGTAGAAGGTTGGAGTTTGTATCAGCCAAAACATTGTGTGAAAAATCACCAAGATGAAAATAATCCAAATGATACAATTTTAATAGAAATTTCCTGTCACAATATATTCTATTGTATACCTCAATTACCATATCATCATTATGCGTTAGTATTTATAAAAATGACTCAGACTAGCAACGTCACATCTGTGAGAGAGACAGAGAGACAGGTTGCAAAGTCAAACAAATTAAATATGTTGTAACAGAATGCAGACGCGCGTATAGCAGCAGCAGCCGCCAACGTATGCAAATGACCGAGCTGTGTGCTAGGTGACGTCATAACGTTGAGGAAGGAAAGAAAAAAATTATAAAAATAGAAAAAATGTGGTCGAGAAAGTTGGGAAACAGACGTGTTACACACGTGGCATGGGAGTGACAGAAATAAGCGTATCCTAAACATGGTCAGACAACGACAGGGTACCACGGGTTTGACATGGCAGAGTCTAGTTAAGCACATTGGCATACAAGAAGACTTTTGAACAAAAGACAAGGCATTATTCTGGAAGTATCTGTAAATAAATGTCTGTTGTTTCATTGAAAACATGCAAATTGAATTCTTTCCTTGTCTTTGCTTGCAGACAGTTGCAAGGAAACAATGTGTGGGTCCCGATCGTTGACATGTAACGACTACATTACAACGTTTCTGCACCTTAGCTAGAATACACGAATGGGACCCAAATATGACAGCAGTAGTCTATAGATTGTTTGACTGTTTGGAACCGTGGCGTAAGGTATCAAGAGCTAAGTAATAATCGATTCTAAGTGACAGTCTTCTGGAGATTGAAGGTTTAGGACTCTGTGTAGGCAATACTAAGTATACAATTATGAATTAAGGTATCTATGGGTCTATAGAAAGTAAGCTATCCCCATGGATGAAATAAAGATGGTTGATTTGAAATTACATATAGTTTGACAGGAAGACTCGTGCATTCGACACCTGGAAAAGGTTGGAGGATACATCGGCCAAAACGTTGTAATAATAAATATCCAAGATAAGAATAAACCAAATGATACAATTTTAATAGAAATTGCCCGTAACTCTTGCCATAATATAGTTCCAATAGGTATGCAGTGTTACAGCAACCCAAAAACATTCTTAGCAGCTTCATAAATATTCATGATTTTAGTTAAAAATCCAAAAAATAACATTTTTGAAGAATAGAATATTTAAAGTAAAAAAAAAAGTGTTTCTGAATATCTTGTCCTTCATCACACCTCCGAGGAATTCCTGATTCAATCTGATTTCATTAGTCGCACTACAGCATGCATGTTTTTTGGTTTTCTTTTTCAGCAATGCAGAATTTTTCTCACAAGCAACACTCATCACGACGTTATTAACGCGTAATCAATAATTTCGTAAGGATATAGAAATTCATCGTGCACACGGATGCGTGTAACAGGCAAAGAGGCGAAGACAATTGCCAATTTGTTTTTCGTTAGCGCTTGAGACAAGAGAGTGGTTATATCGGAGGGAATATATTTATATGCGTGACAAGATGGAGGCCTAGAAGAGATGTGGATAAAAGAATGAATTCATGAGCGAAACGAAAAGAAAAATTGTATGGAAATGAAATCGGTTGTTTTATTTAGGAGAAAGATATGGAAGAAAAAAATGAATTAAAAGAATATTAAAGCAAAAAATATATGAATACGCGTTGAAGACAATTAGAGATTCGTATACTGTGGAGAATTTTGATTTCAAAGGAATGAAAGGAAACGGTGAAACAAGATACTAATACGAGGAAGACACTAATTATATACTAGCTAATCTATTATTTATTTTCTCTTTATACACAAACTCAGGTAAGTTTCTTAAAAGTACACTGTTCCCCTACTCTAAATTCTAAATTTTCTTTATTTGCTTTTCTTTCTTTCTGACAAGTTGTTCGTGGTGTTTACACATTATTGCCTAAAACAGGTCAAATCATATTTTGGAGGTTGACCTACAAATAAATCTTACAAATCTATTTATTTTAAGGCACGCCTAGTATTAGATCTCAGTTTCTTGTACACAATAACTCGTGACAACAACTCTCGCTATGTAATATTTCATTTAGATTGTGGCGTACCACTACTGCAACTACTGTGGGAATATTCGCGCCCCTCTTCACTTCTTTAATTTACTATCTTTCCTTTTTCTCTGGATTTCATCAGCCAATCGAGGATTCGAGAACTGACCAGCGCAAAATTCAAAAAGAGTAACTAAAGATTTTAAAATACACTTCCTTCCTAGCATGTCCAATCAAAAGCCAGCTCTCAGTCACGTGATCGAGTCTATAAAACGTTAAATCTGCAACACTCTCCCTCTTTTTTTCTTCTCAAATCAAGGACGGACACACGTGGCCTGCGAGTGTGACACGTCTTACGCATACAAAGGCCCCGAAATACCAACATTTAATATTTCAGCAAAACCGACTATTTATTTTCTGCATTATAAATTCCTTTATTTAAAAGATATACAATTTAACTTTGAGTTCTGATTTTTTTTTCAAATGGATACATGATATATTAAAGGCATTGCAGAATATTTGTGCCTTTACTGCAGATGACTTGGAAGTTGTTAATTTCTGTAGATTTTTCAGGGACATATTTTGATTCCTTGCAGAGAAATACACTTATATGGTAAATTTCGTTGCTTAATTTCGTGTTTTAACAAATATATAACATTTTTACCGAAACCGTAGTATAAATATCTGCCAAATGTCTTAAAGAGGGGGAATACCCAAACGTACGACGTACAAAAGTAGTCGGATTTAAAAATTAAAAAATATTCGTAGATCATCAACCTCTTTCTATATATGCGATTATTGAAATATTTTAAGCAATTTCAATTCTTTTCATGTGTATTGCTAACAATAGATTTGGCAGAAATTTAACTCTGATATTTATCTTCTTTTCCCGAGAGGATCATGTGACACAAGGGTCGGAAAGTTGGATTTAAAGAGCCAGCGCCCTAGAGTAAGAATACTCTAGCTTGCAAAAATGCCTGGGCTGCCCAGTGAACATTATCCGGTACAGAAATTTCAGGCGATTAACAATAACCTAACCCTTTCTCACAGATAGAAGGTAAAGCTTGGGATGAACAGGCAAATACCTCCGACAAACGAAAGCAGACTCATTGTCTGTTTGTAAAGTAACAGAAGGGTTGTCTATGCTAGCTAGGAAAGACTTAATTAATGCAGTATTTATCTGCCAGGTTTCCCCAGCATCATAAGATTTCATAAAAGATCCCTGAGTTTTTTATAAGAAAAAGAAAGATAGACTAATGCACTGTTCATGTATGAAATATTACTATAAACATACAATGTATTCTTAGTTATTTTAATGTAAACATCATCATATCTACTCTATTATCACCATAATTATATTTAGTGTCTTTTTTACACGCTGGCAGATGCTGAACAGAGTTTTAAAAATTGACATCCAAACAAGCCTATCGCTAGACAGGTCTTTATTTATCCCTCTTTCTCTCATACCCGTTATAATTTCCTCCCATGTTTTCCTTGGCTTTACACTGTCAACTGACCCTGCTACATCCACTGCTCCATGTTTACTAATTTAAGAACTCGCATCCATTTTTTTCAATGTGACCATACCAACGAAGTCTCCAGCCTTTATACTGTTCAGATTTCATATTCCTCTGAGGTCGTCAGATCTAAATCTGTTTTTAATACATCACTCATCCATAATATCTTCATGCAACATATTCACAAATTTCACTTCCATAGGTAATCACACTGTGCAAACATATCTGATATAGTTTTCGTTTGGGTATCGGTGTGACAGTGGCAATTCTCTGCTGGTTAGTTGTGACCGAATTCCTTGAAATTATTGTACTCTTAGATCGCAGCACAAGCTGTGCACCAATGGTATCACCAAGATAAGAACCCAAGTAGCCTCTATTGATACAAAGGTTTGATCATACATGACATACTTGGCTGACGTACATTTGTAAGCTGTGTCTTTTCAGGTTTTCTTTGTCTTAGACTAATTGCATTACCAAAGTTTCTTATCTGCTTTATTTCACTATTTTAACTGCTATTACCCAATCAATTCTTAACCTGTATTAATTATTTTCAAACATAATTATTATGGCTGCGGGCCGGTAACAATAAAGATAAATACAGTGGTATAATTAAAAAAAGTGTATTTAAAAAAATGTTACAGAAGTACATGTCATTATTTTGGGACCATAACTGCTATGAATCACGGTATTTACTTCCTTCCGATTGCAAGATTATGTGACACAAGGTTGGAATGTGAAGAGAGTTATGCCAGTTTGCCTAAAGGAGGAACAATCTGACCTTTAAAAAATTGCCTGCGTTTCTCAGTTAAAGCATCTCAAGCAATAAAGAACGAATCCAAAGAAAGGAGGAAAGGCTTGGAAGGGTAGATCTCCTAGAACTACCCAGAATGAATGCTTCAACCTGAAAGATAAAATGACCCAGTCTCTGTCGGAATGATTGTCAAGATCAGAACCTTGACTGACATGTTTTTTTTGTTTTTTTTTTACACAGTGATCACCACTTATCAAGGCCCGGAAGCCACTCAGGGATAAGGGTTATTGCAAGTACATTAAGTTTGTGAGGAGATTTGCTGAAGTGTTTACTTAAGGGGGCGGTTCATTAGGAATTTGTTAACATTGGACTTGAAGACATCAAAGTTGTAGTCCGGAGGGAAGCAGGCAGACGGAACAGAGTTCCACAGGCGTGCAGTTCTAAGAAAGAAGCTTTGTTCATGTGATTTAGGCACAGATATAGAGTGGGGGAAATTTTTCACAGTGGATTCGGCTAGACGGGTGTTTTTCGTGAAAGATTGGCGAGGGGGGACCAGGGATTGGAGTTCATACGAGCATCTGCCATGGAAATAACGATAAAACAAGGACAAGCTCGCAACGTCTCTTCTGTGGGAGAGAGGTTGCAGGGTAGAGAAAAGGGCATCCCCCACTAAGCCACGAAGTCTATTTTGTACTCTGTCAAGGCAGGATAGGCTGTTTTTAGCAGCTCCTGCCCAGATATGGCAACAGTATTCCATCCTTGTTTCAGTGATCGGAGCAAATGAAGGCGCAAATTACTCCCCTTATATTTACTATCTCTGGGTAAGTTCATTTATTCCTGAAATAAAAAGATCAGCTAACCTCATAAGTTAGATAGTAGGATACAAATTAGTTGTATGGGTTACTCTACTTGTGTTGAACAAAGCGTAGAAAATGCTTATCAATTCTAAATTTGATTTTATAACTTAGTAATAAAAATGCATAATAGCTATCATTCCTTATCTTTTCTTGGATTATTTTTAATAGTGGCTGAGTCTCAAATTAATATATAATTCAATCTGACAGACAACTCATCTTATAGAGGTCGTTTTAAGGATCACTATTTGTAAGGTCTCCATTTTTCTTGGGGCTATTTAACCTGTAAGAAAAAATATTAGGATAAACAAGCGAAACAAGAATTTGGAGAGGACCTAATTATTTGAAATCTGTAAAATAAAGGAATTTATAATACAGAAAATAAATAGTCCGTTTTGCTGAAATAATAAATGTTGGTATTTTGGGGTCTTTGTATGAAACCATGTGAGACCATCGGAGATAGTGTCACACTTGCAGGCCATATCTATCCGTTTTTGATTTGAGAAGAAAAAAGAGGGAGAGTGTTGCCGGTTTAACGTTTTATAGACTAGGTCACGTGACTGAGAGCTGGCTTCTGAATGGACATGTCAAGAAGGAAGTGTATTTCAAAATCTCCAGTTACTGTTTTTGAATTTCGCTCTGGTCAATCATCGAATCCTCGATTGACTGATGAAATCCAGAGAAAAAGGAAAGATAAAAAAAGAGAAGAGGGGTGAGAGTATTCCCACAGTAGGAGTAGTTGTGGTTCGCTACAATCTAAATGAAATATTACACAGCGAGAGTTGTTTGGATGAAAGGTTTTTAGTGACACCTTAATGGTCAACAGTGACTTCAAAGCGGAAGTCAAGCAAACCACTTCATTCTGCCTGGTATATGATGATGAAATGAGAGCCTAACAGTTACAGGTAACAACAACAAAACATTCGAAGAAGACCAGAAAATGCAATGGCAACAATGTTGGCAAAATGACAGCAATCAAGATAAGAAAATTAGTCCAAAACATCTGAATAATGTAAGTGAGTGGTTTGATGTAGAATATGAGTTTTCTCTGTATTTTTGTCTTGACGTGCAAATGTAGTTACCTTAGATTGTGATCACATGACTATAACTTTGATCTTGAAAAAAAAAAAGAAGACTAATGTGCCTGCCTTTTTAGCCATTATGGTCAATGGATTATTAAAAATGCTCTAGATGTCTTCGTATGGCCATAGTTATCCCCCATATACATTTTTGGGTACTTATAGAGAATAAGGACTGTACTATCATCAATTTTTCCGGCAGTTAACGTAAAACACTTAAAGGTACCAAAATTCTAAGCCAAATTCAATCAAATTGCATTTAAGAAAACATTTGCTATCATTAGTTTATTACATAAAAATATATATATATATATTTTTCTCAATTGGAACCGAAAAAGTATTAAAAAAAATTTTTTAATGGTATTTTTTAAAATATCAGTGTTTGTTATTCAAAAAGTATATATTTATTCATGAAACTTTATAATGAGTGTTTCTTTTTTCTGTATTTTAATTTTCTTAAAGTTTCGTAAAAATTGTATTTTTGCTTTCATTTTCTCAGATAATTTATCGAATTATCTTCATAATAACAAAATTATGACAACTTTACATCGGACTCTTTCATATCTAATATATTGATATTGGCATTCGGTGGATGTTCAGTATAAATGGAGACGCCCTGACGTTATTGTAGCTGTTTCGTTAAAACTACAAAAGTATTTATCTTAGCTAGTAGGGACACCCGGCGTAGCCCGGTCGTAAAATAGGCTTAAATATAATATTTTAATTCATGCAGATTTCGTATATATTATTATAGAGTGAATTTTCTATTGATTCTTATATTTAACAAAGTTGTGATTTTGCAAATATATCCATATGATTTGGGTACATCAGCTTGAATCGAAATCGAAACCAAAACTTATGAATATATATATATATATATATATATATATATATATATATATATATATATATATATTGTTTACAGAAAGTTTTTACATGGGGCAAGTCATTGGTACCGTCGGTTTCAAACCTGATAATTTGGACCGTTTCAGAGACTCATATCAAGCTTTCTTCAGCCAATACTCATCTATTTTATAACCGGAAGTGGAAATATATATACATCACGAGTTCACGTTTAACTCTCGCTTTTCACCCCCCCCCTTTTATCTATCGTAAACTTTTGCTAATATATATATATATGAACTTGAGTTCTTTCAGTTATAATTGAAACTTAAACCAAAACTTATGAAGAATTCTTGGTCAAATTATTTGATGAAAGTGCACTGGGGGACCACCCGAAAACTTACCTTTTAAGAAGTCGTTTTTTTTTTTATTAGTTAACTATTTACAGCTGTAGGCGTGTCTGCTGCAAAACATCTAACATCAGATATTGTCGGTGGCAAGAATTATGCACACAAATCTAACACAGTTACTAGTCCGTGATGATTAGTATTGTTATGTGTGGCCGCCATTTTTTGTTTTAACTTTCATGTACTTTGGTGAAGTGGATGTGCATGCGCAGAACATGTTAGTTTTTGTAGCAGACGATAATATTTTCTTCAGTTTCAGTATTTACTGCAAACGAGAACCATGCTGTTATTCAATCCTAAACAAACTTATTTTCAATTTCTTTTTTTTTTCTTGCACAACAAGAAAGCAAGTTATTTTTTTTGTTTGTTTTGTAAATACTATTTTTTGTAACAATATTTAGCACACATTTATAATTTTTTGTCCAATTTTTTATTTTGTAAAAGTTCAGGTAAAATTTTCTTCGGGACCCCTTCCCCCAAAAAGATGAATACCAATACTGTTTATCCCTGCTACCGGTGTACCAACGTATTTCGATGCGATAAAGGCATATCACAAAGAAGATGCAAGCAGACGATTTCTTCGTTAACATGGCGTTTTGCTGACAAGCGTAACTTGTCCTCAATGCAGAAACGTGTGTTCGTTCCGAGAAGCCAAACAGATGTGGAGGTGCACGCACTATACTAAAGTAGGCCAAACCAAAAAAGAAAATATTGTGTTTTCACTGTCGCCGAGACAACAGGAACGTTTATTGCTCGAATGGCAGCCTGGAAAATTATTTTGTTTGTTTTACTGACTAACATGTGGAACTACCGGAAGTCTTGAGATTTCGCATCACTCCTGTTGATTGGCGCTCCTTCTGTTTGGCGGTGTGTGAGAACTGGCTTAGCAATCAGGAATCAGGAATCCAATGGAGGCAACGGATAAAAGTCGAAATTGACGAAACACTTATTGTGTACCGCAAATATAACAGAGGCAGGATGCCTAGTCAGGTGTGGCTATTTGGAAGAATAGAGAGAAAATAAAAAAAAAAGGTTTGTCGTTGCGTTGATGGGTTCAGGCGGAAACGGGATGCCAAAATTCTGATTCCTTTGGTGCACAAATTTATCCTTGCGGGCTCAATCATTTTTAGTGGCTATTAGAAGGCATATGCCAATCTAGGCGGGCATTTTCCACACCATACCATTAATCATTCTGGGAATTTTGTGGACCCTCAGGATTCCAGCATTCACACACAAAATGTGGAAAGGATATGTTTAGATATTAAATAGTGGGTTAAACTGCCTGGTATTAGAGCAGAATTTATGCAGCACTACAGCCAGATACTTATTTATAAGGAGGGAGAAGGACAAGATCAAACGATTGCATAAATTTTTGTCCAGGCTGCTTTACTGTACAGACACCAGGTGGAACCAGCGAGGGAGGAGTTTCCTTATTAAAACAAAATGACAAAAAAAAAAAAAATATGAAAAACAAAAACCCTAAAACAGTTTCTTTCCTTGTACACACACAAAAAAAATATAATAATACTCTAACCCTTTCTTCGATGTTTAAAAAGAAAATAAATGTGTATAAAAAATAGCTTTTTCGCGTGTCTTTTATGTGTGTGTGTGATGTGGGGGGTCCACTCATGCGCATTGTATTGCTGGATGTGTTGCATAGCAAGAAACATGGCGGCCATTGCACGAAAACTATTACTGAAAGCAGTGGATTCTAAAGGTGTTACTATTGTACTTCATTCTTGTCAGCGACAATATCTAATGTTATTTTTTTTCGCAGCAGACCCGCTTACAGCTGTACAAAGTTGACCAATATATAAAAAACGACTTTTTAAATGTAAGTTTTTGGGTAGTGCAATTTGACCAATTATTTATTACAAGAAATGGAAGGTCATAACAATTAAACGACAGTCACTCGGAAGAAAAAAATGTAAGCATATTCATATCATCCAAAAAATTCCAACAAAAACCTAACAGCCAGCCATGGTTCTCTCCCGAATGTACTGCTGCCATCGCACACAGAAATCACTTTTTCCATAGCTACCAACATAATAGATGCACTGAAACTAAAGCTGCTTTCAGAACCGCCAGCGACCACTGTAAAAGAGTAATAAAAAATGCAAGAGAGCTATATGCCCAGTCTGTTAAATCCAAGGTAGCTGATCAGCGGCTTGGATCCCACAGGTTTTGGCAAATAACAAATAGGATCCTGAACAGAAGTGTGCGTTCTATCCCAACCATTATCAATGGACCAGAGGTCATCTCGTCAGCGTCAGACAAGGCCAAACTATTTGCAAAGAACTTTGCAGCTAATTCTACCCTATGCGACGAAGGCCATCAACTCCCCATATTTCCTCCTATAACACAGAACAAGCTAGGTAACATACAAATATCCGTGCATGAGGTCGCCAAGCTAATAAAGAACCTAGATTCCAGTAAAGCAACTGGCCCTGATGGCATCCCAATTATAGTGTTAAAAAAGCTTCAACCAGAACTTGCTCCCATACTTACAAAACTATTTAAGCGCTGCCTTAAGGAGAAGTGCTTTCCAACACCCTGGAAAACCTCATCAGTATGCCCTGTATTTAAGTATTCGGATGATAAGTCATCCCTCTCTCAGTACAAACCAATAAGTCTCCTGTGTGTCATGAGTAAGTTGCTGGAATCCACAATAAATAGAGAAGTAGTCAACCACCTCAGAGAAATAACCTTCTTAGCGACATGCAATATGGTTTCCGCTCTGCTATATCTACAGCAGATGTGCTAACGGTTATATCTCATAGGATTAGAGAATCTCTCGACAAAGGCTTCCTTTCTAGGGCAATTGCTCTCGACATATCAAAGGCCTTCAATAAGGTTTGGCATAAAGGCCTACTACACAAGATTTCCAGCTACGGTATAACTGGAAATGTTTTCTCTATCATTAAGTCATTTCTATCAGATAGGCTCATAAGAGTAGTTGTTGACGGGCCGAAATCAGAGGTCCACAGTATTAATGTTGAAGTCCCTCAGGAGTCCATACTGGGCCCAACTCTCTTCCTGATCTATATCAATGATCTCCCAAAACACATACTTAAATCATTCGTTGACATCTATGCTGATGACACGACCATCTATGGCAACACATCAAAGGCCGTAAATGATGATGTTCTCTCTGATTCTCTCTCCTCTGATCTTGAGCGCGTGGTACAGTGGGGAAAGAGGTGGCTTGTTACCTTTAATGCATCTAAGACCAAGCTCCTATCTCTACATCATAAACGCTCTGATCCCCATCTGGCATCAATTGAAATGGATGGCTCTCGTCTAAGAGAGGCCCCAGGATTTGATAAGCTTCTGGGCTTGACCTTTACACCTGATCTTAAATGGAACACGTACATCAAGTCTGTGGCCAAGGTCGCTGGGAAAATGGTGGGATCCTTCTACCGCTCCAGAAGATATCTCACTAATGATGCAATTCTCTATCTATATAAGAGACAAGTACGTCCAAAGATGGAGTACTGCTGCCACATCTGGGCGGGGGCTGCAAAAAACAGCCTATCCTGCCTTGACGGAGTACAAAATAGACTCCGTGGCTTGGTCGGGAATGCCCTTTTCTCTACCCTGCAACCTCTTTCCCACAGAAGAGACGTAGCGAGCCTGTCGTTGTTCTATCGTTATTTCCATGGCAAGTGCTCGTCTGAGCTCCTTTCTCTGGTCCCCCCTCGCCAATCTTTTTCAAAAAACACTCGACTAGCTGAAATAACAGTCAATAATTTTCCCCACTCCCTATTTGTGCCTAAATCAAAACGTAGATACCATGAACAAAGCTTCTTTCTTAGAACTGCACGCCCGTGGAACTCTGTTCCGCTTGCCTGTTTCCCTCCCGACTTCAACCTGGATATCTTCAAGTCCAACACAAACAAATTCCTGATGAACCGCCCCCCCTAAGTAATGACACCTTACCAATTCTCCAATACTATTGCTACACTATCCCTTTTATTACTGTACACACAATAACCCTTATCCCTGAGTGGCCATTGGGCCTTGATAAGTGGTGAACTCCATGTAAAAAAAAAGCATGGCATACAAAATAACAGACACGCTATCGTATTAATATATAGATTAAAAAATAAATTTTTACAATTAATAATATAAATATATCATTTTCAACTAAATTTTTTAAGTGCAATAAAAATGTGCATAACATAATTATTTTATTAATTTTTTAATTTTTAGATTCAATTTGAATTAAATTTTTATATTTTACTTTGCAAAATTTATAAAAATGTACTTTGAAAATTAATTAATTTCGAATTAAATCTTGTACCTTAATTTTTAAAGTTTATGAAAATTATTTTGTTTAACCCTTTTCATGCCTTGCAAGAAATGCTTTTCTAACTTGTATCTTATTTTTTAAGATTGTATTTTAGTTAATATTTTCATTTAAATTTGAAAAATTAAATATGCTTTTGCATGTCTGTTGAAGTTATTTTTTTTTGTTTCATTATTCTGCTTGGGTGAAAAAGTAAAATTATTTGTAATAAAAAATTGATTAAAATTTAAACCATAATAAATAATAAATAATAAAAGGTAAAAAAGTAAAAAATATACAATTTAGGCTCGTTTTCTAGCCTTCCATCTACTCTGCAGTACTTCTAGTTCCCCTTTGTTTCTTTATTTTCTTACTCTCTCTCAGCTCTATCTAGGGGATTGAGCACTGTTCGGTTCAACATAAGACTTAATAACTGTAAAATTATATCACATACCAGCTATATCTAGAGCATTAAGTACATTTGGATTCAGCATCTAACACGTTGCAAGTGGCCTTACTGCCTAATTGCACGCACCTGTTACATCGATGGAATTTGGCACTATTTTATGTAGCATATAATATTTACCGAGTGTCCTATTCTATTTTTGATTTATTGCTCTAGAGTTTGTTTCAGATTATTGATCGGGTTCGTAAATAACAAATATTTAATAACGAAATAACAAATCAGTATTTAAAAAGTGTACATAACATATTTCTTTTGAAACTTATTTCTTCATCTCTCATTATATTGGAAATCACTTGTTTTAAAACCAAGATTTTCTATTACTTTATCACAAAATATGATGAATAAAACAAGAATAACTTCATAATTAGTCCGAAGGTTTCCAGAGTGCCACTAAAAGCACTAATTAAGATAATCTCCAGTACACTAATAAAATTATTTTTAAGTACCGAAATTATTTGTAAATGACACTCAAGATGAGAACAGTAGTCCGAATCATCCAAATAGTATGAATTGTTGGTATGTCAGTGTTGTGTCGTGAAACAACAGTGAAAATAAGAACAATCAAGACGAGGTTCGGTTAAGGAACAAGTGTATTAACAATAATGTACAAAGATAGGAAAGCGTGTATATCTGCTGGCCAATCGGCTAGCAGTTGAAGTGCAGTCGCATCTCTCTCACCGGTGTTGGAATTACTAGCGCTATTTATAGAGCTAATCGGTGTAAATTTCTCTGTTCAAGGAAGGCCGGTATAACAATAAGGTTTCCTGGGGAATATGCGATTTCATAAGGTGATTCTGCCTAACCCATCAATCCTGATCTGATACCTTTACGCTTATTGTCTAATCCATGATGTTTGGATGTTTTCGGACTATTTCTAGTTTTCAACGTGGACATGTGAGCATTGCATTGAGACGGGCTTATTTTGTGTTTTTGAGCTGCAACTATCCATTTTGCATGGGGTTTATGCAGTGCAGATTACGATGGTATGAATTCGCAAAGTTGATAGTGAGGCAAGATTTTTTTCTTGGAATTGGCCAATGCTATCGATAGGAGTGTTACACTATTCCAAGTTTCTCAGGCAACATATCATTATCCAATGAACCCTGAGGACTTGTATTGCTATGAATTATCCTCTTTGAAGTTTGTACAGCAAGCTCTGTTTGACCATTAGATTGAAGGTATGCCACTAAAAACGGTTCATGTTTAACGGATCATGTCTTAAGGAAGTGCTGAAATGTATTGGAATTAAATAGTAGGTAAACATTGCTGCGTAGTTCTTCTGGCGGTTTGTAAAATCGTTTTTGACAAATAGATACCAGTTTTGAAATTATGGCAGGACAAAGCTTTAGATGGTACAAAATCATCCAGCCATTTAGTCTATCTGCACAGACAAGGTATGTTATGTGTCCGATGTAGAAGAGGTTCATCACTACCTGCTAGAAAAACAAAACAATTTGAAACTGAGGTTCGTAAATCCAGACGGAATGAATGGAACTGAGACCACTGCTTGGCAAGATGCACAAATATAAATAGAATATAGCACGATCGGATGAAGGGAAAAAATGTTTGCAAATAGATGAAGACCCAAGAAATTTCGAATCATTTTCGAAAGAAATCATTTTTGAAAAGAAAATGTCTAACTTGAATTTTGTTTAAATTTTGAAGACAGTGTAATTTTATATAGAAAAAAGAAAAACAAACACATGGTGATTGATTGAGAAATGGTGAGGGCGAAAGGCTAATGGTATAACAGTTATTAACATGACATCTAACCTTATTTAAAGTGATTCATCAACGTTTCATTGGTTGCATTGTACACGATGAATTGAATTAGAAAGTGGTAAGAACGTTAGGGTTGTATGTTCAATTCTTAGTGTTCACATCCCAACGTCTCTGTTTAGTAGTTTCCATAAACTATTAAGTGTTCATGGGTTGAAATGCTTAATGCTGATTGGTCAACTCTATCAAAATATGAAATCTCGATTGGTTACCAATATCGAACTTCAGCTAATCAGAAAGAGTCACCCTGAGAGTCGAGCATTGTTAGCATTGGCTACAGGCATCTCGACAAACAACACAAGACACAGCCATAGACTACTAAACATAGCGACAGCTTATACCCACAGTCTTACGAACCCATTTACACAATTACATATGCCAGATAAATAGAGACTAAGATATAACAATACAATGTGCAATTTATGCGCTATATAACATTAAATGCAGTAACAACTATTATGAATAGGATGCAGTAGTTATAAGAAAAGCTGAAGCTACTATAATACTCGTCATTTACATAACTTGGATGTGGCATCGTTACTTAGTTACTTACTGAATTTTTACTTAGTACTTTATTGATCAAAATGACCCGTAACGTAACGGATAAAGTACTAAATAAAGTATAATACAAAAGAACACTTTCTTCATCTAGACATTTTGGACTTTCCTTAATTCTTTATTTTTGGTTGTTTTATGAAAACATGAATAATCATATAACCACATTGGTACACCCGTTCCCATTAGATTGCCGAAATTAAGCCACGTTGAGTCTGGTCAGTACTAAAATGGTACTACCAGGTGATGTATGTGCTCTGAAGCTTGGAGAGGGATGGGCGCATCACACGCTGCATCAAATTATGACCCCGTACATCCAGATAAAGTTTATATGTTTAAGGGTGGATAGATTTTATCATTATTTTTAATATTGCCCAATCCCTTACATTTCTGCTTATTTTAACATTCCATATTATAGTTTATTTTGGTCATCCGTATCTAAAAAAGAAGTCTTTCTAGAAAATAGAAAATGGAATCCTGTTTTTGCTATGAGAACTATTCAAGATGGCAACACAAATTCTGAAAAGGTTTTCTTTCGTTTATCTTTTCATGTTTCTTGCAAAAGCATTAAAAATAAGAAAACAGGATGAAGTAAAGCAGAAATCTTTTTTTTTTTTCTTCAAAACTCTGAAATCCATGAAGCTTAATAGTGGAAAACTACTAAAAACCGTTGAGCCTGAGGCCAATTGATACTATTTCTACTCCAACTGTGCCAACACGATTATATTTTAACAAATTTCACTTTGCAAACGAAAATAACCGTAAAGTTAACAAATAAATAAAATGTTGTTGTTTTTTTTTTATCTGTTGAGAAAAATGTTGTTCCTTTAAAAGAAAATTCAAAGAAAAATGTTTGAACGGATTAAATAATCGTTTGAAGGGAGAATAAAAAGAATACTACAGTATCCAATATTCTAATGAAATCTTTTGAAAAAAATCTGCAATGAACCAGAAAAAATACATAAAAGGATTCTGTATAATAAGAGTCAAATATTAGTTGTTTCCTTTTACGGCATTTCATCCCTTTTCAGGTTATTTAACCCTTTATGACCTGGTTGAACACTCGTAAATAAATGACCTGGTTGAACACTCGTAAATAGATGACCTGGTTGAACACTCGTAAATAGATGACCTGGTTGAACACTTCTAAATAAATGACCTGGTTGAACACTTCTAAATAGAGGACCTGGTTGAACACTTCTAAATAAATGACCTGGTTGAACACTTCTAAATAAATGACCTGGTTGAACACTTCTAAATAGATGACCTGGTTGAACACTTCTAAATAAATGACCTGGTTGAACACTTCTAAATAAATGACCTGGTTGAACACTTTTAAATAGAGGACCTGGTTGAACACTTCTAAATAAATGACCTGGTTGAACACTCATAAATAGATGACCTAGTTGAACACTTCTAAATAAATGACCTGGTTGAACACTTCTAAATAAATGACCTGGTTGAACACTAGTAAATAAATGACCTGGTTGAACACTCGTAAATAGATGACCTGGTTGAACACTCGTAAATAGATGACCTGGTTGAACACTTCTAAATAGAGGACCTGGTTGAACACTCGTAAATAGATGACCTGGTTGAACACTTCTAAATAGATGACCTGGTTGAACACTCGTAAATAGATGACCTGGTTGAACACTCGTAAATAAATGACCTGGTTGAACACTCGTAAATAGATGACCTGGTTGAACACTTCTAAATAAATGACCTGGTTGAACACTCGTAAATAAATGACCTGGTTGAACACTCGTAAATAGATGACCTGGTTGAACACTTCTAAATAGATGAACTGGTTGAACACTTCTAAATAGATGACCTGGTTGAACACTCGTAAATAGATGACCTGGTTGAACACTTCTAAATAAATGACCTGATTGAGCATTCGTAAATGAATGAATATAATACCATAAATAAAGTGGAAATTGATTCAAGCACATCTTGTACATATTAGTTCATTATCTGGGTACCTCCAGATTTCAACTATCCATTGCTTACATTCAGAATGCCAGTATGTCTCAGAGAGTGGAGGATTTCGTTTGTTGTCATAAACACACTTTTTTCAAGCAGTATGCATAATAATTGAGGTAAGTTTATGAAATGTAAAAATTCTCAGTGGTAATTTACCTACTGAACTTCATAATTTTTCCAGTTCAAAGACAATCATAATATCATTACCCTTTAACCCAACTAAACGTAATAATAAATATTTTTAAATCATCTACACCATAATTCAGGTTATAAAAGGTTAAGGCCAAAAGTCACTGAAACATAAGGGTTAAACACCGTGGTGATTAGTAATGATGGTGATTGAACAGAATTTGATCATTTTAGAGGATAGTTCACAAGAATTTGTTTACATTGGACTTAAAAATGGGCATGTATTAAACTGAGAAACAGCCCTGCGACATCGTGTTATCTTGAAGTATTTCCGTTTTTAACACCTCCAAAAGATGTTTAGATTAATACATTGCTGATGCTTCTTGAATGGTTTGCTGACAAATTGTCCATGAGGAATAATTTCCAGAAAGTACATGACTGCTAATGCAATCTATTATCTAGATAAGAGACGTCCTCGTATATCTATGTGAGATTTGGTCTACCAGACTTCAATGTTTTTTGTTTGTTTTTTTTACATGGGTGTCACCACTTATCAAGGCCCAGAGGCCACTCAAGGATAAGGGTTAATAGGTATACATTAGTCATTGTGATTTTAGCATAGTAAACAGTGGGAATTTTGTAACTTGGATTACTTAGGGGGACGATTCAATTAGAACTTGTTCACATTGGACTTTTTCTTTTTTTTTTTTTTCATAGGTATCAACACATTATCAAGGCCAAGAGGCCACTCAAGGATAAGGGTTAAAGAGTGTACAGTAGAAATTGGACAATATAATAATCATTAGTAATGAAAATTTGTTAAATTTGATAACTTATATGGAACGGCTCATCAAAAAATTATTTACATTAGACTTGAAGACAACCATATTGTAGTCAGCCGGAAAGCAGGAAAACGGAAGACAATTCCACAGGCGTGCAGTTCTAATAAAAAAGCTTTGTTCATGGAATCTACGTTTAGGTTTCGGCACAGATAAAGAGTGGGGGGAATTATTGATAGTGTTTACAGCTAGACGAGTGTTTCTTGTGAAAGTTTTGCGAGGGGGGACCATAGATTGAAGCTCAGTCGAACACTTTCCATGAAAATAACGATACATCAGAGACAAACTCGCAACATCTCTTCTGTGAGATAGAGGTTGCAAGGAAGAGAAAAGGACATCTCCTACGAGGCTACGAAGTCTATTTTGAACTCTATCAAGGCAGGACAAGTCCTTTCTAGCCGCTCCTGCCCAGATGTGGCAACAGTATTCCATCCTTGGACGTACCTGGCTCTTATATAGATAGAGAATTGCATCAGCAGTGAGATATCTACTGGATCGATAGAAAGATCCCACCATTTTTCCAGTGGCCTTGGCAACAGATTTGATGTACGTGTTCCATTTAAGATCAGGAGTAATGGTCAAGCCCAGAAGCTTTTCAAAACTTGAGGCCTCCTGAAGACGAGAGCCATTCATTTCAATTGATGCCAGATGGAGATCAGAATGTTGATGATGTAAAGAGAGAAGCTTGGTTTTAGATGCATTAAAAGTAACCAGCCACTCCTTTCCCTATTGTACTACATGCTCAAGATCAGAGGAGAGAGAATTGGAGAGAACTTGGTCGTTTACTGTCTTAGATGTGCTACCATAAATGGTAGTGTCGTCAGCATAAATGTCTACAAATGATGTAAGGATGTGATTTGGAAGATCATTAATGTAGATCAGGAAAAGAGTTAGGCCCAGGATGGATCCCTGAGGGACACCCGCATTAATACTGTGGGCTTCTGATCTTTGCCCCTCAACTACTACTCTTATGAACCTATCAGAAAGAAAAGATTTAATAATTGAGAAGACATTTCCAGCTATACCATAGCTAGAGATCTTATGAAGTAAACCTTTATGCCATACCCTATCAAAGGCCTTAGATATGTCAAGAGCAATTGTCCTAGAAAGAATGTAGAATAGCACAATGAATAGATGCATGTTATTATAAATCTATCAAGTCATTTCTACAGGGTGGAACGATAAAAGTGTCACCATGACGACAGGATTCCATTTCCGTTTGATGAAAACCAGTTTTCTTTTTTTGTTGCAAACTATCTACTAGTTGGCCAGTTGTGTACAAGTCCTAAAAGCGAGAGGAACCTTCCATCATGCCTGAAAGTGACATGAGCGAGATCGGAGATGCACCGCTGTACAACTCATGTTCTCTACTGATTCAAGTTATAACAACAGAACCATTGCCAGCACTCTCAAAATGCAAATCCGAACAGTTCAATGCTTTAGGGCACAGCTCAACGAAGTTTCTGGCCATGGTTATGGTCTTTGGTGTGGTTTCAAGTGAGGGTAACATCATGCCACCTCACATCTTCGAAGTCGGCTTGGAAGTCAACACCAAAGTGTATCTGGATGTGCTGAAGAGTGGAGTAATCCTCTGATGCAATAAGGTGGCCGTTGGCAGATCTTGAGTATGGCAGCAGAATTTGGCAACGGCTCACAAGTCCAAAGAAACCTCTCTCTCACTGGCCCCCCTTTTCCTCCGACCTGAATCTGTTGGACTACTTCATTTGGTCATACATCGAGAACATCACCAACATGACCTCCCACAGCAGCTTGTGAAAAAGGCATGTTCCCAGTTCCGGACCCATATCGAAGTGGTGGTTGAGGCTGAAGGCAGCTACATTGAATTGATCTCAGCTCTACTACAAAATCAAGTTACCTGAATTAATTTTTTTCAATAAAAGTTTTAAAATAAAATTGTAGTGTTGTTTTGTTTAGGGCGAGAAATTTATTGGTCCACCATTTATAAAAGATTCTGTCATGCTTATATTTGAAATAGAATTTGAAATTGTTTCGGTTAATACTCTTGAATGATTTGCTGACATTACAAGTTGTTCATCTATCTATATAAATAAATATGTCCATCTGTAAATCATATAAAACAGTAGATGTGTGCATGTGTGTGTATGTGTCTGTGTTAACCGAAAGACTCTGAAACTACTGGTCACATAATAACACTGAAATTAACAGGAAATAGTAATCATACACTAAGGATAGTTTATAACGAGTAAAATCTTTGTTTGGATGAATAAATAACGCTTAGAAAAGTCGGCAAGTTTAAATGCAAAAATGTTCATTTCAATTTGCCTACATATTTCTGTTAGTTTGCGCATGCGTAAACTAATGAGATTTTTTTTTTTACACGGTGGTCACCACTTATCAAGGCCCGGAAGCCACTCAGGGATAAGGGTTATTGCAAGTACATTACGTTAGTGTGGAGATTTGATGAAGTGTTTACTTAAGGGGGCGGTTCATTAGGAATTTGTTAACGTTGGACTTGAAGACATCCAAGTTGTAGTCAGGTGGGAAGCATGCATACGGAACAGAGTTCCGCAGACGTGCGGTTCTAAGAAAGAAGCTTTGTTCATGGAATCCACGTTTTTAAAACTGGTTTAATTTTATAACTTTCTTATCTGTCTGTTGGGTTAGTTGAATGTTAGCGGACACGGTTGGAGCACTAAATCAAGGAATACGGTTGGAATGCAAAATGTTTTGGCTTTGATTCGAGCTGATGGCACGCAAAACATTTTTTTTAACTATTGAAATCAGTACTATATGTTAGGTTCAATAAAGAATTGGCTTTGTCATAATAACTACGAAATCTGCATGAATTAAAATATATTAAGTACATTTTATGAGCAGAAAATTAACGCACCTCCCTGCTAGTTATGAATATTCTAAAAAAGTACCTGGAAAATCATAAAAGTGTGTAGTTTTTCCAAAATCTTTTGTTAAAAAATAATCAGAAATAACAATGTATCGACTCAGGAGTATTGTGAAGTATTTTTGTTTGAATCGTTCCCTAAAAAAAGCCTAATACATTGCTGATGTCTCTTGAATGGTTTGTTGACGGTGTAACGTAGTCGTTAATATGTAGATCCAACAGGTTGTAGACTCCGTCACAAACGGGACAATGGCAGCACATCAAAGGCCATAAACGACCAAGTTATCTCTGATTCTCTTTCCTCTGTTCTTGAGCACGTGGTAAAATGGGGAAAGAAAGTGCTGGTTATTTTTAATGCATCTAAAACCAAGCTTCTATCTTTACATTATCGATGCTCTGATCCTCATCATCAATTGAAATGAATGGCTCTCGTCTTGGGGAGGCTCCATGTTTTGACAAGCTTCTTATTCCTTATTCCTGATCTGAAATGGAACATGTACATCAAATCTGTTGCCAAGATCCATGGGAAAATAATGGGATCCTTCTATCGATCCAGTAGATATCTCACTGCTGGTGCAATTCCTTATCTAGATAAGAGCCAGGTACGTCCAAGGATAGATTACTGTTGCCACATCTGAGTACAAGCTGCTAGAAGCAGCTTATCGTGCCTTGACAGAGTTCAAAATAGACTTTGTAGCCTAGTATAGTAAGCCTTTTCTCTTGCCTGCAACCTCTTTCTCACAGAAGAGATGTTGCGAGCCTGTCTCTGCTTTATTGTTATTTTCATGGCGAGTGCTCGTCTGAGCTCCAATCTATGGTTCCCCCCTCGCCAAACATTCACGAGAAACACTCGCCTAGCTGAAAACACTATCAATAATTACCCACTCTTCATCTGTGCCTAGACCTAAAAGTAAATTCCTTGAACAAAATTTCTTTCTTAGAACTGCACATCTGTAGAACTGTCTTCTGTTTGTCTGCTTTTCAGTTGACTACAATATGGTCATCTTCAAGTCCAACGTAAACAAGTTCTTGATGAACTATTCCTCTTAAGTAATCCAATTTACCAAATTTCTACTACTAACGATTTCTATGATATTGTCCAATTGACTACTGTACACTGTTTAACCTTTATCCTCGAGTGGTTTGATAAGTGGTGACTCCATGTAAAAAAAAAACAAACAACAAGGAATAGGAAAGAAATTCAACTGTTTTAGGTTTTAAAAAAATAACAAACAAACAACTTTGACTTTTTGTTATGGCTGTGACGACACCCACGTCTCTAACATGATCGTGATCCTCTCAAACATCATCCTTTTCCTTGACCTGCTCAGAGGTTTCCTTTTTTTTCTTTTCTTCCTCACCGTGACGTCACTTTGCACACGATTCGGCATTTACATACAACCGCCATACGCGTGTCCACGCTTTGTTAGAACAGTACAAGTTGTTAATTATGAGTAATTTCTGGAAAGTACCTGACTCTTAATGCAATCCTCTACCTCTATGAGAGTTACATAGATTCTAAAATATTGTTGACAAAATAAGAAGATGTCGCTTAATTTCCTCTTTTTTGTTGTCTTAATAAAGTACAAAATGGCGGATGATGTCTTCTGTTCTCTGCAGCCTCATCTTTTCAAACGATACGTTTCTAGTTTTTCTCTATAGCATTATTTCTATGGAAGGTGCTTGATAATTGAAGTAGGTTCAAAAATGTCATGGAAAGTAAAGGAATCTGCCTGATGTTAACATTGTTTTCTAACCTTTGTGCCATAGAAAGGTTGAGTGAAGATTCCTCTTTGCAAGATATTCACGAAAGAGCTCGTCTACTTACCACTGCTGCAAAGAACTTCCATCTTTTCTTCCCTGCTTCAAACTGAATTCTCGTCTGTGAGACACATTACCACGGATTCGGTACCTTGTTGACTACAACATGATTTCCTCCAAATCCAGTGTTAGCAAATACTTGTCATAAACCATTCTTAGTGGTGTTCATATTTTGTCTATGCCATTCATTTTCAATGCTCTTATAATATTCTTCATTCAACTGACAATCCACCTAACTCTTTAACCATTATCCTTGAGCAACGGCTAGCCTTGAGAAATGGTGACTCATGAAAAAAATATATTTCATATTTTTATATTCTGTTTTATTTTATTTATTTTATTTACTTTTCACTCCAAACAAGGCATATTTAGGATCATGTCTAACAGGGGACCCTGGTTATTTGAGCAGCAAAATTTGTTCGCATTACATGTAAACCTCTGCAAGTTAGTACAATCAGGGGAGCAGGAAACGGGGAGGAAATTACAAAGTCTAGTAGTCTGAGAGAAGAAATTATTAGAGTAAAAGGTTTTCTTGCATTTAAAAACCTCAGCAGTGAAAGGGTGGAATATGGCTGTTTGTTGCGCTAATCAGAAGTATGTATGCCGAGGGAGCACGAGAGCAATGGGTTCATCAGAGCACATTCCATTAAAGTACTTGTAAAACAGACACAGGAATACAAGATTGTGGCGATGGGACAGAGGTTGTAGCTTGGCTGATAATGTGAAACTTTTATATTATTTTGATATTATTTTATATTTATTTACTTTTCAGTATGTCACTCATATCCACCGTACTCTTAAAATTGTTGTATACCCCGTTATCATGTGTTTTATTATGAGTTTTCAATCGCTTTAAGCATACTTGATAATTGAAGTAGGTTCAAAATGTTATGGAAAGTAAGAAAGGGAATCTGCCTGATGTTAACATTGTTTCCTAATCTTTGTGCCATAGAAAGGTTAAATGTCAAATGTTGACCCTTGTCAAAGGTTAAATGTCAAATGTTGACCCTTGTCAAAGGTTAAATGTCAAATGTTTAAGAAAGCTCTGAATTATGCAATTTTGTTTTTGTATCCACTGACTGCAATCAATACATTCTGTTTTATTACTTTACTAGACCTGTTGGGTCACAACAACTGCAACTATTTATTTCACTTTGATTTTATTTGAAAATTCATAAACTGTCTGTTACAAAATTCTTCTTGAATAACTGAAAATAATATAAAGTTCTGTCATTGTTGCAATTGACATGTAAGAACACGCAATGTAAATTAGGTTCTGTCAGTGATGCATTAGAATATGCCGACTACCTCCCTGCAGAGGGCGAAAATCTCTCAATAGTTCTGGTGCTACCAGATCAGGTTGCGTGAAGATACTGGCTTCCTAACCAAAAATGCACCAAACATTGATGTTATTATATTTTCCTTTCCCTTTGAAAAACTCAATTATGTTCTGCAAATTCAAAGATAAAAACAACAATTTTCTTCTTCAAAACAACCAAACCAAATAAATATTTGAAGATATAAGGAACTTGAAGCATAAATACTTAATCAAAAATAACTCGAATAAATAATTTATATCCTTGTAAAACAAGGAATACTAACGAACACTATGTAAATTCACTGAAAAGATAATTACCCTTTATCTAAATGTGCATGAAATCTGTTGCGTCACGGTGTGTATCAGATCATTGCTTCCACTCAAATCAAAACAAATAATGGCTACATTTGTTGTCAGAAGACATATACGTGACCGACACATCATGCGCATGCGTGATGACAACATTCTGTTGACTTAATTGCAGAAAAAAAAATCAAACTTGACTTTTGCACAAATAACAGCAGACTTTTTTATTTCAAGCCGAACTTAGCATAAACACAATCAATATACATCTAAAACTGTTTTCATTGTGACAGGTTCTTAAAGACAGCATTTCCTCGTCAAAAAAGCCCAACTCGGCTAGGGAGTAGGAAGCATAGGAAGTGGGATGCGACTTTGACGCCCCCAGTCAAGTCCTAGCAGCAGCCGAAGTGTCTCAGCAGCAGCAACAGTAGTTCAAACAGCCCTTTTCAGGGCTAACTACAAACAGCTCTTTTTAGGGTTAATTTTTCAACAATCTTACTACTACAAACTACTTGTATAGAACCTATGACTGCCTGCATGCCTTCTGAGACTGCCCTCTACAACCAGTGAACATCTCTTCACTCCTGCAGCTTCCAGTAACTTCTGCAGTATTCGGTGCCTTTTGCAGTATTCGGTACCTCCTGCAGTTTCTGGCCTCCTGCAGCTGCCTTGTTCTGGTGCCTACTGACGTCCAGCTACTCGTACCAGTGCCCATTGACATCCAGTGCCTGTACTAATGCCTATTGACGTCCAGCTACCTTGTTCCACTATCCACTGCCGTTTGCTTGCCTGTTCCAGTGCCTACTGACGCCCAGTTCCAGAGACTAATTCTATCTCACTCGAACTGACCACGATCTCCAGTCCCTACAAATTTGCCACTTTCATTTTTACTGAGCAAATAAAACATCCATCGTCTTGAAACAAATATCAGTGTCTGCCATTCTTCTTTTGCTATTGCCGTTAACTTTTTGCCTTTGTGTCTATCTTATAGTTGTATGGTCGACTGGCAGTTGTAACATTGACAAAGGTATGAACAACCCCTCCTCCCAACTGTGAATATCTTAGCAATGTGTGTTTAATAAATAGTATATAGATTAATTATTTCAAATAGGTATTACATTTTGGCATTAAGTAACCTCAAAAGAGGTTGATATGCAATAAAATAGACAAAATATCAACCGACTTATTGATTTCCAAATTACTATGTAGCCTAAAGAGCTTTCTGGATATCGTATGTCATACAATTAATATTATAAATTATTATGCCTAAATTAAGCCCCAAGAGCCATATACAAAAGTTTGACTAAAATTACAATTTGAGCAACTGCTTTTATGGCTATTATTATAATATTAATTACAAGCACTTTAATGAGATGTGCTCTGATTAACTTATAACACTTGTCTGTCTCAACGTACTAGTTTCCTGCTAGACATAATATCAAATAGTAGTCTCTTGCGTCCGACTGGCAATATACCTTGTTTGAGGTGAATAAAAGTAAAATAATATGGATTATATGAGAATGTTCTCAGGATATTCATTCTTGATCAGGATAATTTTTATATATAATTTGTACCCATTTTCTGATAATGTCAGAAAAATCTTTTTTGCTAAATATGGAAAATATGAATGTAATAAAATCTCTATTTAAAGAAATAAGCGTATTTAGTGGGGAAGGTTATCTCATTATTCCATGAGAATCTTTCACTTATGGATACAAACACCAAAAGTGACACAAATGACGTTCAAAACATACATTTCAAGAAAAGAACGTTAGCCATCAGAAAATTCAAGATGGCTGCCAGTTTTCAATATGGCTGCAGAAGCAAACCTGACAAATTTCAATTTTGGTGCTTGTATCACCAAGTGAAAGATTGTTTCAGCAATCTGCCCACTATATTTCAATAAGTCTCTATTTACAGCATATGAAAGCAAAGTGTTTTTTTTTCTTTACAAAAACTTGCAGTATAACATCACAATCGAAATACCCTTGACTTAGATAATAGCCAGAAAGATGTGCTGAAACATTCAAGTGGTCTCTCAAATTCGTTCTGACAAGCGGTTATCATTCATCCATTGTTTTCTTTATTTATTTACTCTTTTTCGCCCCCCCCAACACAACATATTGCCACTTGATTATAAGGAGCTTCTATTTGGAGCCATATATATAGAAAGTTGAGCAATGAGATGTCTATTCACATTACATTTAAATTTCCGCATGTAAATACAGTCGGGGAAGCAGAATACCAGAATGAAATTCCAAAGTTTAGCAGTCCGTGGGAAGAAACTGCTAAAGTAGAAGGGTTTTCGGCCTCTAGGGACATCTACAGCTTATTGAGTTAATTGGAAATATTTCAACCGAGGGTGCATATGTGCTATGAGTTCGTCGGAGCATGTTCCATTAAAATACTTATAGAACAGATACAGGGATGCAACTTTATGATGAGACAGAAGATGGAGCTTGATTGATAGTGTGGAAATTATTAAGTTGGTGACACTTTTTAAGCCCTGTCAAAGAGGGAAATATCTGTGGTAGATACAATAGCCCAGATGTTGCAACAATACTCCATACATAGGCAAACTGTGGCTTTGAAAAGATATAGGATTCTGTCATGTGTGAGTAATTTTCTAACATAGTAGAGGGAGCCCACCTTTTTTGTAGTTCATATGATTCATAGCACTTTATCTGCTGTATGACAGGTTCATGGGTACAAACTCCAAAGTTTGACTAAATGCACCTGATGATGGCCAAAGGTTACATTGGGCTAAACGTTGAGAACATTAGTTCAAAGAATACAAGTTATCAGTCCTCATTTCCAAAACGTCGAAATCTAAAAAATATCAGCAACTATATTGATAATTTATTTTCTCTACTTTTTACTCGCCTCAAACATTGCCACTGAGATGTAATAGGCTACTGTGAATAAGAGACAATATCCATAGGGGGGCATCTTAAGCGTTTTTTGATAGTGCAGTTAAATTTCTGCATGTTAGCACAATCAGGGAAACAAGGAGAAGAGAGGGAATTTCAAAAGCTTGCAGTTCAAGGAAAGAAGTTTAGTAGAAAGGCTTCCGGCATCTGAAGACCATGTGTTAGATTCAACTGGAAAAGACATTTAAAATTATAAAAGTCAAAAATGCAATTTTTATACGCTTCTATCTAATAATTTTTGTAAGTTAAGTTTTTAACTAAATAATTAGTGAAACAAAGGCACGAGTGGGGAGCGATGTTCTTGGGTTCTTACGTGCATGTGCGGCTGGTGAAGTCTCTAGATTTTGGCTGTTTATTTTATATACTTCTTACTAGCTTACTATTTTCACATGTACGTGTTACTTTTGGGAGTTTGAAATAATTTCCACTGGTTGATAATAGTTTGAGTTGATATATTCCTGTGGAAACTTATTTGCTTTGAGGGAGTGAGGAGGAAAAGCTAATTCCAATGAACCGAAGAAGGAAAGAGTGTAGTGATTTGAGCCATTTGCTATCTTAGCGTTCATGGGAATCACTTTTTGGTTCATCCGCCACACTCTAAGTTCCCAAACTTTTTAATTACGCAATGTACATGTAGGATCATAACTAGCAAACAAACTGAAACTCCTCCTCCAAAATCCAAATGCATTTTAGCATTCAAGGCTTTGATTGTTTGTAACAAAGAAGAAAATTCAAGCATTAACATAATCCTAAAATTATCATTGATTAGACTTTTATTTTTCGACAGAAACGCGTAAATACTTATAAAAGATATGACTACCACATTCGTTCCAGATTTTTCTAAATCTTTAAACGCTATTTACATAACTTAATATTTTTTTCCATTTGTTTGTTTTTCATTTTTAGATCTTTCGTTCATAACATCTTTTTGTATATTAAATATGAATTCTTTTCATCACGTTAACTCTGCGGTTTTTTTTTTGTTTTTTTTTTGTTTGTTTTTTGCTTTTTGCTTTCTTTTCCTTTCCTCTGTATTAATAGCAGTAATTTTCTTTTCTTTATTTTTTTTACCCTTCCGTGTATTTAACTGGTTATTGGATACATTCATTTTTGAAGAGAATCCATGGAAAAAAATCTGTGAAGTTTATATTAGATATATTATTATTTAATGTGATTCTAGATATCTTTTACTCTTGCTTTTTTAGACGCATGAGAGATTCTGTTAATCGGTTATGTTTCTGTTTTAACTAGAATTTTCCTTGATCTGTCACACTTAAATTTTAAATAGTATTTCATCACTAACCAAAATGATTGAATCGATGCATTTCATTTTCAATGCATCTAAACATCTCTATAAAATACGTTTTCCATCGAACGGTCTATTGCACCGCGTTTGAAATGGAATGTTCGTTAGTCTGTCACACTTAACTTTGTATTAGGTTGATGCAAAAAAAAAAAAAAAATTGTCGCTTTTTGACGTTCAAATTCATGTCCAAAACGACATTATTTTTGTACCAACATAATAACAGAATTTTCCTTTATCAATTCAGTTTGAAATAAAATTTAAGCTAATCTGTCGCATATCGCTTTAAAATAGAATTTTCGTTAGTCTGTCACAAATAAGTTTGAAATAGAATTTTCGTTAGTCTGTCACAAATAAGTTTGAAATAGAGTTTTCGTTAGTCTCTCACAAATAAGTTTAAAATAGAATTATCGTTAGTCTGTCACAAATAAGTTTGAAATAGAATTTTTATTGCTTTGTCACATTTCGTTTTGAAATAGAATTTTCGTTGGTCTGCCACATTTCGTTTTGAAATAGAATTTTCGTTGGTCTTTTACACTTCATTTTAAAATAATTTTTTCGTTTGTTTATGAACGTTTTTTTTTTAATAGCATATTCGTTGATCTGTGATGAACTTTTGAAATAGAATTTCCATCACTAACCACAAATTGAATGGTTGAATATCATTATAGAATTATCCAAGTATTAATGTTCATCCGTTGCTCAGTACACTTCAATTTAAAATAGCATGTTCATCGAATGAACATATCTTGTGAGTCTATGTCTTTGTTTATTTCTCAGTTAAATTCTTAAGGAAACATCTTTCTCATATTGCAAAAATTATTGTTACTACTACTACTACTACTACTACTACTACTACTAATACTACTACTATTATTATTATTGTGTAATTACTACGGCTAGGATAATAGCATATATTTTCATTGTTTTGACTCTCGAGTGTTGATATCTTATATGCTTTTATATAGAGTGATGTACTGATGTGGTTCTCGGTTGGCTAACTGTGTCTGTGTCGGATATATACTCGAGATTCAAAACAATGATAAGAATATTCATGTGTCATAGTCCTAGTAATTACTAGACGTTTTCGTCTATTAAGGATAGACAAAAGTTATAGCCCGTTGACTTAAAATGAATGCTTTATGCCAAATTGATGTTTGTAAATGTGGTTAAAGTTGTGCTCATTTTTGCATTATTAATCCCTAACTGTGCATCGAACGGATACCATAATACTTAGCTCGCTGCACCTTATAACAAAAGTCCACACACAATTCCAGTCAGATCGACACAATAATTTCTGTAAAAAACTGGAATGAACAGACAGACAACATACTATTGATTTATTATGCGTTTATCTGTTTGTGCATCGGTAAAACTTCTCGAATACACTTGTAGTGTTATGTTCCTCCTTTAATGGGATTTTTCGATTATCAATATTTTATGCTTATCGGAGACATTCTGATAGAAAGTTATCTAAGAACACTACCAGACACATGAAGATTTACATAAAATTTAAAAAACCTTCGGCCAAGTCGTTTCGGAGTCTATAGGGAACGAACTAACACACACACTGTTCCTTTTATATATAAGTAGAGATTCTGTTCCAAATTTTGTGTAGACCTCTGAGTTCGACAAGATAGACCTGAAGATGATTGGAGGTTACATCAACCGAAATGTTGAAAAAAAAAATAACGCTCAAGATGAGAACAGTAGTCCAAAGAATCCAAATAATGCGAATAATCAATGCTCATTTAAAAACATCAGAAACGAAAATACATACATGAAATAATTTTTTTTTTTCGATTTGGCTGAATCGACGTTTCCCTAAACAAAGAACTGCATGTGAACAAGACGACTTACTTGCTGATGAGGAATTAAAAAAAAGATATTTTTAAAAGCTTTTCCTGCTCAAATGTATTGAATTGATTCCAGAAGAACAGGAAAACATCAAAGAGAAATTAGTTCGCATATATTTTTACTTCCACAAGAACCCATTGTAAAGTTTTTTTTTTTGTTTTTTGTTCAGATGCAGACTTGCATCTTTAGGAGAGACTAAGTCCGTCAGGTAGTCGACCTTAGCCTGCAGTTTGAAATAGCCATTTTTTTAATTTATTTTTTAAATTTATTTTATTCATTCATTTTTTTTTTGCTTACTACATGTACTGATCAAATGAACTCGTTTCAGATGCATGCAAGCATCTCTCTGAGATCTGTCTATCACGCTTTTTTCATGATTTGATCTGCTCAAGTTTGAAGTAGCATTGTGATTGGTTCGTCACACTCAAGTTTGAAATAGCATTCTTGTTGGTCTAATCTGCTTAAGTTTGCAATAGTATTTTTCTTGCTCTAAGCTGCTTAAGTTTGGAGCAACATTGTGATTGATTTATCAAATGCAAATTTGAAATAGCATTCTTGTTGGTCTAACTTGCTTAAGTTTGAAAAATAAAAATGTTTTTGTTTGTCTAGCCTGTTTAAATCTGAAAAAGCATATTTCTTGGTCTAATCTCTTAGAAATAGCATTCTTGTTAATCTAACCTGCTTAAATTTAGATGATTTTTTTTGTTGTTTAATCTTAAGTTTGAAATAGCATTTTTATCACGAAATGAGTATACTGCGCGGATTCATTTTGTTTTAGATCTGTTGGTGTTTTAATCTTGTAATACAATTTTCACCAATCTGTCACGCTTAAATTCGAAATATCAATTTTCTCTTGTCAGTCATGCTCCGTTTGAAATAACGTTTTGTCAATTTGTTATTCTTTGATTTGAAAAATATTTCGTTTGTCTGTCACACTTAGTTTTTAAACAGACTTTCTCTCTATCTTAACCTTTTCTTTTGTTGCGATGCGTTCTCGTATAACTGTAAGCAACTTTATCTGTCGCACTTAAGTTTCAAATAGCATTCCTATGATTAAACACGTAAATTGAATGGACGTATCTTAAAAATTCTTTCTGTTCTTATTTCCTAGTACTTCTTTTCTTAATATTTTTCTAGGGATTCATTTTTTTATATGTTTTAACAAAAAATATAGAAAAAAACTTTGAATGAGATAATGATATATCTTGCTCAACCTGCAGTCACTACTCGTATAAGAAAGAATATGATATGGATTCCTGCAATTAATTGAATTCTAAGCCGGGATTCGTGGAATAGATTATTTGATTTCTTGATGTTTACTTCGAATTTTTTAAAATTCAATTTTCTAAGCTCAAAATAAAGGGTTATATAAAAAGTACCTAGACTGAGACAATGGAAAATGTATGGACTGTTTTTTTTTTTAATACTAAAACTGGAAATGAACACTTTGTTATATTTAATCGACCAAGTAATAATGTTGATGAAATACTATGAGAATATAGGCAAGAAATAGCGAGAAAATAATTTATGCAAATGAGATTGAAAGATTGGTGTGGCTTTCAAAGCTGATAATAGTCCGGACAAACACACTGGTACAATTCGAAAAGTGCATTGGCAAAAAAGTATGTTTTATAATTAGACGTCATGATTTTGGGGACCACAGTTGCTGCAAATCGCTCGTATTTATTTCCTTCTCACCACAAAAAAAAAAAAAAAAAAAATGTGACACAAGGTCGGTAGGTGGGAGAATCAAGCTAACACTTATAAAGGTCTATAAAAAATTGGGTGGCACAGCGTCGGCATTCCCTCATTAGGGCGCCTCAGTCGGTAGGCAATAAACTTACTCCACCTCAATTAGGAGATACAAGGTCTGGCAGAGTTGACCTTCTAGGACTATCCAGAATGAATGCCTCAGTCAAACAGATAAAAGGCCACCGAAATGATTTGGTATCTTCAGGACTGATTGCCGAGATTGGAATCTCGATTGGCATATATTTTCGATCAGAACAAGTATATTGATTTTGACTGACTTTTAACCATCAAAGAATTTATCTGTGTGTGTGTGTGTGTGTGTGTGTGTGTGTGTGTGTGTGTGTGTGTGTGTGTGTAGGAATTGGAAGAGGAGTGCCAAAATGACCTTGGAACGATCGTACTTTCAAATTTTAGCAATTATTTTTTAATTTTCAGTTATCCCTTAACAAGTTCTATTGCACTAAAGCGTAAGAAGCAATTGTTGTGAAGCGCTGATTGACACTTAAATGTTCTTTGAAATCCAGGTAGGTGAATGATCTTATTTGCTTCAAGGAGTGTCAAAGGTGATAACATGCATACAAACATGGAATGCTTTAGTATATTATTATGTAGATGTTGCATATATACCTACATATATTCCTTGTGATAATAAGTAGCCCGTTATAATTTAAATATTGTAGATTTTTATAGGGAAACTAAAGCTATTATAAAGATTAATAATTATTCCGGAAAACAGGGGAAATTATTTTTTTAAAAGGCATATAAGGCTTGTAATTAATTTCCAAGAAACTCTGCGTATTTCTACTTGTTCAAACACAAAATATGTATTTATCAAAGTAACATTGAATAAAACTGTTGCTTAAAGATATTTCTTTCACGTTTTTATAAGTCTGTACATATGGTTAATCAGAAAATTGAACGCAGCAAATTAGCCCAAAGGGAATAGATGCCTCTTTTACAACGAGGTCACCGCTTATCAAGGCCAAAGGCTACTTGATGATAAGTTTTAATGAGTGTTAGGTAGCTAGTACAACAACACCATGATGATCGGTAATGATGGAACTTGAAGGTTGAAGCATTTAAGAGAACTGCTCCAGAAGAACTTGTTTACATTACACTTTAAAAACGACTAATGTTATAGTCAGATGGGAACTAATCCCGCTATATTGTGCTTCACAGACGAATAGTTCTTGGAAAGAAACTTTGATGGAGACCTTGATTACAATCTTGAGGTTTAAGTGGCCAACAGTGTTTATCAACGAAAAATCAGTGGTAAGCGTCTGTTGCAATGATGCAAAGTGATTGGCACCAAGCATGGAAAGAGGGGAGAGTATCTGGAAAGACTACTTGTCACTGTTACGTCATCGACCATAAATTGTTATTGCTAGTAAGCAATCACTGGTAATGGCTCATCTTAAAAACTTCTAGCGAGAAAAAGATTCATTATTGGAAGGGTGTGCATATTGGATCCATCTTCTGATTATCTTCTTCAATGATTAACTGTTCAACAGCAAATTTGTTGTCTGCATTTTTTTCTCAGCTGAATTAGGACGAATCTGAGGCACTGCATCCAAAAAATCACATTGGTTTTGCTCGATCAGGTCAAGTTTTTGAGTATGGCCACGTGTCGTTTCTTATGCTTTTGTTCACATGTACGCACGTGAAGAGCATATGAGAAGTTGGGGAGGGGGGCTAAAATGCCATGTTTTGATTGGAAATTATTATTTTAATGACAAGAAGTATTCAGGTCTGATACTTCTGGGTGATTATGTCAGGAAGGGATCCGTTTGAAGTTATAAACCTTTGAAATCTTCAGAAAATTGATGTTCAGCATACACGAAAAAGGGCTGGCCTGTGTGTGAGGAATTGGTGCTTTGCAAAGAAAGGAACGTCATCAACGAACCTCTGGTGGACAGACTGAATACTCTTCCCATCACTGCACATCAACCTGAGCTTAATCAAGCAGTTCATCCAAAGATGGTGACTGTTTCACTTACTTGTGCCAGACTTTTTAGGAGTGACCAAGGAGAAGTTGAAAATTGATATCTTTGATGGTCTTCAAATCCAGCAAATCATCAGAAATCCAGTTCAAAAACTCAACGACCGAAGTCAACTGAAAGTGTGGAAGACATGTGTTCTGGTAGCGAAGAACCATCTTGGCAGCAATAAAGCCAGAAACGATGCAGAACTTGTCAGCAACATGCCGACTGCTTCCAGAAATCTGGGCTGCAACATGAGTGTCAAGATGCACTACCTGTTTTCACATATGGACCGGTTTCCTGAGAAGCTAGGTTCAAGGAGTGACGACCAGAAGAAGAGATTCCATTAGGACCTGAAAGAGATGGAGACCAGGTATTAGGGTCGTTGGGACGGAGTCATGACGGTTGACTACTGTTGAAATTTTAAGTGAGACCTTCGTGCCACTGAGCATTCTAAGAGTTCAAAGAAACGGAATTCAAGCCCTGAAGTTTGAACAATGGTGAAGTTTGAACAATCGTGAAGTTTGAACAATGGTGAAGTTTGAACAATGGTGAAGCAACATGCAATTTGCATGTACTTACCTTTATCAATGTCCACCATTCAGTTTACCCTAATCGATGTTTCTATCACATAATCAATATATATTTTTGGCATTTAAGGATGATATGTCTTGACCAAAATCAGATGTTATTTTTGTATCATTATCAGCTGATTTTTTTTTCAAATCAACTTAGCACAAAACCTAATGAAGATAAATAGGTACCATTTCCTGATTGAGCAGTGAAAAAATTATCTAAATACGTTGTAGAAACCTAAACAACATTCAAAAAAAAATTTTAATAAAAGAACAATAAGTCTTTTTGAAACAATAGAAATCAGTTTTGTCAAAAATCTTTTTTTTTTTTAAATTCAATTTTCACCCCAAACAAGGCACAGTGCCACTTTGAAGCAGGGGGCTAAATGCAAACAGAGGGAGATAAAAAAAAGGAACAACATAAGTACTTCAAGTGGAATCTGTTCAGATATGTCAGCATGGATTGAACTCTTACATTGCTGAATGAGGCACTTTCTGGAGCGATGGAACTGATCTTTGGTAAAGACATTTGTATCGTATGTGTCAGAACGATAGAACTGTATCAAGGGTGGGGGGTGACTTCTTTTCTGTTTCATGCGGAGTTACCTACTATCTTTTATCCCTGTTATTCCCAGGTGGAGACACTAGAATGGGATAAGGCAGATACTGGCAGATTCCAATAAAGGTATATATAAATAAAGAGATGGAGATATATTACTTGTGTCTGTGATTGTTGTGACACGAACAAACTCAAGTATTATCGAACTAAGACTGATAAATGTAATTGTGTTGTCATAAATAAAATGTTTTCATCATCTCAACATGATATGCCAGTTATTATATACCAACACCTCCATTCATAACAGTATGGATTTCAACATGATATGCCAGTTATTATATACCAACACCTCCATTCATAACAGTATGGATTTCAACGGCTGATTTTTAAAACATAAATATTTTAACATGTAATACCTCAAAGATTTTTTTTAAATGGCTACTTTCTAAAAACCTCAAACCAGACTTTTATTTATTCTTAACGTTTAATTGTATATTTTTTGCATTTTTATAATGTATTTGGTATTCTCTCTCAACCACAGAATTGAGAACATAGTTAAGATAGCTTGTTCTTTTTTGACTGAGGTAATGTCCTGTGCAGTTCACGGAGGTCCACTCTCCCATGCTTTTCCTTCTCACTCTTTGAGAATGGGTTGTTTATTGCGTTCCTACTAAAGAATGCTAATAAATTGTCCAGGCATTAATTTCAGGCAAAATGTTCTTCCTCCTACTTTCTTGATCTAATGTCACATCTTTGCACTGTGGAAGAGTAATGAACATCCTATAATGCATTAGTAAATCTTTAAAAAGGAAACATGATAAACTACATAAGTAAATGCAGCAAACAAGTTCAAAAAGATGGTGAAATAGACATGACATCGTTTGGAAGGCGCTCCACTAGGTACTTTGAATATGCAGACAAATGGTACAGACACAAACTGGAACCAATAGAAGAAAACAGAAAATAACTAATAATGATTTGTATCCAAATTCTGGCGAGGTGAAGTGGTGAGAAGCTTGTTTGGAATCGCCATTTTGTTTTAAGGTTGCTGCGTCTGTATTCATCTATTCTGCATAAATAAAGAACAGTTTTTGTTTAAAAGGATAAATTTAATATAATTATTACTAATAAATTATTATTACAATAATTACCAAACATAAATGCCAACACACAAAGAATAATTTAAAAGCCTATACGATCCTATACTACTGCCACCCTACTACTTCTGACTCCGGGTATATGCACATATCTACCGAGTAGTTGTACATATTTAAACAAAAAAAATTTCTTCTTTCTGAAGATGAGGTATTCTTTGAAAATTAAAAGACCATACTATCACGATACCATCTTAGTTTAACACATTATGTTGATAAATAATTTATAATCGAAAATTATTGAAATCTTTCAATATCGTCATTTATCATGTTTAACTTGCTTCATATCCAACGGTGTTTTTCTATCAAACTGCATTGTCATAGCCTTCAAACACAAGTCCTTACAAACTACACACAGTGTTTTAAGCAAACTACATCCTCTTCTTCTCTACAATTTAAATCGATGTCGTTCAAAAGCTTTTTCAACACTAGACATAGTCTCAAAAGAGTTATGAAAGTAGAAATATAAAAGCGATTGATTTAGTTAGTGCAAGTGAGTCTGTTAGTTCGTATCTCATCTCACAAAACTATTACTAGAAGTTGTGAACATGCATGTGTGCACTTCATATCCCTATCATACCAAGCAAAACCAGTAGTCGTTTACAAACAATTAATAGATTTTTATTTATTTACTTAAGTGAATTACAGATTTACAGCATTGAATCTTTCTTCGATTAAACCGACACACTTAAGTCCCATTAAGAAGCAGTGCAAACAACCAAACAATCTCGGTAGCTCTTTCCAAAACCAACTCCCCTCAAAGGTTCAACAGCCACTCTTCCGCATTCGAGTGAGGCTGGCTATAATTACCTCTCTTTCTATCCTCCTGGAATTTCTTCTCCCTTTGTTGGCTCTGGCTTTGTTGGTCGCCATTGTTCAGCCGCCCCAAGGAGATATTCACTAAAGATAAAATCAAACTGGGCGTTGTTTTTTTCACACAGCCGATCTCAGGCGAACGTCTCCCTCAAACGAGCCACTTTTTTTAAACAAAGGGAATATCTCTTTCGTCATCTTACTATGGAAAGATATTTTCAGCTCTCTGCACCCCCTCTGCCTTTAACCAACCATCTATCGCTGCATTGTCCACCAACAAAGCATGCGCTGCACAACATAAATACTTACAAAGGCGAAAAGAGAAATAGACATCTTGCTACATTGATGTCTCAAACAGAACTGTTTATTGGAAAAGTGTCAACTCTTAGAAGCATCTTGAATAAAGTGAAAAATATAGAACAAACAAACAAACTGTTTTAAAAAAACATGCTTTTAGATACAAATAAAAAGGATTTAATCTTTTTCTAATTTATTTCGGATTTAAAATTTTTGGTCTCCTTTTTTTTTTCGAAAGTAAAAAAAGAGACCAAAACTTAAGAGCTATTTTTCTGACAAGGGATTTTAAATCAAAAATTAATTAGAAAAAGAAGAGAAATATATAATTCTATAATTTAGAACTATTTATATTAAACAGGAAATAGGCTTTCTTCTTTTTTCCTTGTGCGCGTGTGTGTGTGTGACCATAAACAGGCACCACATCAAATAATCGAGGAAGATCAAGGAGGAAGGAAAGACCTAGGAGAGAAAGCACTAACCAGACCTCCGCTGGATAAGTGCAAAGAGGACTGAGTCCTTGGGGAGGCTTATTGCCACCAAATTTCAGTGAAGACCAATGGTCGTTATTGTGTACACATATTGGTAAATTCTTTCCTTGGTCAACAACGGTAACAGTCTGGTGGTTAGTAATGGAAGAAGTTCTTTAAGCTTTCTCCATCTAATACTAATTCATTTAATCCCAAGATAATTATGTAGTTAATAAAAATCTGAATAATACATTTTCTATTGATTTTTCCATTTTGGAAAAAATGTTAATCAGTAGAGGCGTTTTTGTAGCAGAGAAGGTATGACTATTTACGAAGACTACAAGATTGGTTTATTTTCACTGATATAATCAGTTATTCCCTTCCTCAACGTAATGGGTTATTTCTATTGGCAGCAGTAGCAGCAAACAAGTGCAACCAACGTGGAGGATTTCATGCAGGCCATATAATCTTGAGGCACAATCTTTGTGAGCTCTACGCAGAAGTTAGACTTGTTTTAAAAACAAACGAATCAGCAAGAGTATATATTTCTATGCCTTTTTACCTGAAATTGATTAAACCATTTAAAGTACCAATTTTCCTAGTAGTTGTAGTCTGACTTTCCTGAAAGCAACAAAAGTTCTGTTGAACCAGACTGGAACAATTATAAGGATAGATTTATGTGACTGGTATAACGGATGCGAATGCAAAACAAAAATATTCAAATTCTATCGGTTCTCTTATGTCCATATACATCAATAGGATAGAGGGAGGTATGAACAACAACTTTATTCCCCTCCTCAAAAAAACTGTCTCTATAAATTACTTACAATAGATATCGTTTTCTAAAGTAGATGACATAAAAAGAGTTGATTTATTAACAGTGAAATAACTGAAGATCCAACAAAAGATGAATTATATCAACAAATCTTTTTTGGCGCATTCAATTTATTTGGCTTTATGAGCTGCACTTTTTATATCAATACTATTGACACAATGACTGCATTCTTGCAAACAGAAGGCATTGAACAGAGTGTCTACGTTAGACCTATAATCAGTAAGTAATATATTTGAAGATTATGGAAATGTATCTATTATATAGTATATACATCATTGCAGTTGTATCAAAGGGTACATGATAAATATAATGACAGATATCTAATAGTGATCGAGTGATATTTTATTGGCTTCATAATGTTGGCAAATTTTTTTAATGATTTCTGATGGGCAGGTATAAATTTCAAAAGGAAATAGTATCAAACATATATTTGAAGTTCAAAATGAAACAATTAGTTCATTCAAATATATTGGATTGAATCTTAACATCATATGAACACAGAATGGTTAATTGTTTTCAGTCCTCTTATAGCATTCTTCATTACTCAATTGCCAACTTATCTATCGGATTTACTCTTATACTTGAGTTGCTATTAGCCTTGATAAGCAATGACTAATTTGTTCAAAAAAACAAAATCATGGAATTAGATAAAAAGTCAGAAAAGACCATACTTTTGTCAAAAAACAGAATCATGGAATTAGATAAAAAGTCAGAAAAGACCACACTTTTGTCAAAAAACAAAATTATGGAATTAGATAAAAAGTCAGAAAAGACCACACTTTTGTCAAAAAACAAAATTATGGAATTAGATAAAAAGTCAGAAAAGACCACACTTATCTGAAGATTTTAAGAGTTTGTTAATTCTTATGGATTTTCAAATGATCAAACACTGATATTGTACTGTATCAGATATCCCTTCAAATGATCACACACTGGTATTACATTGTATATCTCTACAAATCCAGAGTCTTACCCTATTGGACAGGATTCAGTGATGTTTTTTAAAAGGACAAGCAATCATAAATATATTTGAAGTTGGAAAAAAGCAACAGGTTCTGTGGAGAAAGAAGTGGCTTACTGTTAAAGCGGCTGCGCGTTTGTGCCTGCAGAGCACAAATTGAAAATCAAGATGGCGCCCTCAGGCTTTTATGTGGAAAAAAGTCTCGGGGTATCTCGGAGAATCTCGTACCCTAGTTCCATAAATAACGAGGAAAGGAAAGCGGGAGGACAGACGATTTTTAGTCACTAAAGCGAATGGACGTGTGTAAAAGAAGAGGTAGAAGAAAAGAGTGTGGTGAACGGAACAAACAACGACTCGGTTGAAAGTAGAGTTGTAACGAACACAGGTTCGAGTTAGAATATATTGGATGGAATGAGTCAACATAAAAGGATTGAAATTAGAAAGAAAAGATTTATTTGATTACAATGAGATGACTTCACTAAGAGGTAAACTGGCGCAGTTCTTGTGGATTTCCAAAACAATCATGCCTTTATATTGCATTTGAAGTAAATTTGTTTCATTTACCTCCCTCCCACGGTGAGATGATGTGACACAAGAGTAGAAAGTAGGATTTGAAACGCTAGCACACTAGAGGATGAATACTCTGGCTTGCAAAAAATCTGGGCAGCCTCGTCAGCATTCCAAAATAGGGGCGAATCAGGCGATTAGCAATAAACTAACCCCCCCTCCTCAGAAGAAGGTGAAACTTTGGAGGCTGGACTTTCTAGAACTGTAGCAAATCAAAGCCATGCCTTAATGAACAGAAAAACACATCTCAGCAGTAGCTGATACTCTGTTGGCTTTGGGTCTGAGGAAAAAAAAACACGGTTTTGGTTAGCAGAATACATTTGAAGATTTAAAGAGATTGAACAAGATAATAAAGTAAGTAAAACCATGTTATCTGAAGGAGAAGAAATTAGGGTTAGGGTTAGGGTTAGTTGTTGTCTGAAGGAGAAGAAATTAAAATTCGGACAAAAGCATGTTTTTGTGGATGCACCATTTTTTATTTTATAATGAAAAAGGACATTGCGCAACAATGTTTACTTTTTTTAATGTCGAGATTTCTACAATGGATTGAAAAACTGCCTCTGAGATGGGTATATATGCTGATGACACCACAATAACAGGCATGACAGGAAAACAAATGAACACATAACTAAAGAAATGGCAAAAACACTAGAGGATGACCTCCAATCTGTAGTGGAATGGGAACAAAAATGGATGGTCACATTCAATGCTGCCAAGACTAAACTGGTTTCCTTCAATAATTGCAAGAAACCTTCTCTGCCACCAATAGCAATGGCCAGTGACTCCCTGTCTGACAGTACATCATTCAAACTGCTTGGCCTAACGTTCACAGGAAACATGAGTTGGAACAATTATATTGAAAACATTGCCAGGGCCCCTGCGAAAAAGGTAGGCTCTCTCTACCGTGCTAGAAAATTATTGACACCTGAAAGTATCCTGTACCTCTATAAGGCCACCATTCGCCCATGTATGGAGTATTGTTGTCACATTTGGGCTGGTGCATCTGCTGCTAGTCTCTCACTCCTAGACAAGGTTAAAAAGAGAGTCACCAATCTGATAGGCCCTGAACTGGCATCTAAGCTTCAGCCTCTGTCCCATCGACGAAACATCCCTCTGCTTGTTCTACGAGTATTTTAATGGTGAATGCTCTGACAAACTGCAGACACTTGTGCCCCCACGACGTGGACACCCTCGACAAACCCGACAGGCAGCTAAATCCCACCCCCACACTGTAGAGATCCTTAGCTGTAAAAGATCTTTCTACTCCAGTAGTTTCTTCCCCAGAACTGCTAGACTCTGGAATTCCATTCCAGGTCCCTGCTTCCCTAACTGTACTGACATGCAGAAGTTCAAGTGTAACGTGAACCGACATCTTGCTGCCCAAATCCCAACATAGTGCGCCAGCAGTTGCTGCCCCTGATAGTAGCCCCCTACACCAAAGTGGCAATGTGCCCTGTTTGGGGTGAAAATGCAATAAAAAAAAAAAGAAGGTATTTTTTGTACTTCTGAATCAGAAATTGGCAATCGTTTCTTTCTGTCAGCTCAAGTTTTTGTAACAAGTTGATTTAAAAAAAAAAAATTCAAATCTAGTGACGAAATCAATTACATTCTTGTGACATTATCACCTGATTTTTATCAGGACATATCATCTTAAATATGTTTATAATGTTATGTAATGGGTAATCAAAAGGGTACCAAAAGAGGGTCTGTTGCATCATGTGTACCATAGCACCATATGTCGGTATGTGTACTTGGGACGAAGGGTTCATCCTGATCTGTGTAAGTGTCACTAATTGTACATGGTGGTTCTTCACTATATGAACCCTAAGTTATGTTGTTGCTGTCTATTTATGATATATTTATATCTAATTGTTCATATGTGGGTGTGGGTGTTATACATGTCTTTTACCTTAATTTCAGGCATCATTGATCTTGTCCACCTGGAATTCATCATGTTCTTGGAGGGGAAGCTGGAACCTGTTTGGACGAATATTCATTCACTTCCAAGAATGATGGTTGGTTTTATATTGCTTTTATTCACTTTTCAGGTGTCGATCGCAGAAAAATGGAAAGTGAGTATCTTTGCTTGCATGGTTAGTTCTAGGTCTCTATTTTCACACACATCATCTCCCTCCCCAGCGAAGGAGGGGAGGGCGATCTGCTAAACCGTCCACCCTGCTCAACGTCCAAATGCCAACTCTCTATGATCTCCAGCTAACCTGATCCACGTAACTCACACGTAGATCCGCCAGCTGACTAGCTACTTCTGGTAAACTTGTCTATGATATAATTCTACCATATTTTGACAGATTTTATAAACATTCTTCATATTCATCTCTTGTTTATCTTTCCAATTAGATAGATAGATCGAGATGGGTAGATACAGAAAAAGATAGATAACTAGATTGAGAGAGATATCGATAATACATAGATAAATAGATAGATCGACAGACAGATAACAACCAACAAATACTCTCTTGTGTTCGACCTACTACATAACAAAAAATGTATTGCCAAAAACATATATTGATTATGTGATAGAAACATCGATTATTGTGAATTGACTGTTGGGCATTGATAAGTTGCTTCACTATTGTTCTAACCTCAGAGCTTGAACTTCGATTTCTTCAAACTCCTGGAATGCTCATGGCAGATAGGTCTCACTTCAGATTCCAACAATAGTCAGACATCGTGACTGCATTCCAGCGATACTGATACCTGGTTTCCATCTCTTTCAAGTCCTGAGCTCGTCACTCATTGAACCCAAGTTCACAGGAAACCGGCAATATGTTATAACAGGTTGTGCATCTTGACGCTCATGTTTCAACCATTGGAACTAAATACTTCTTGTCATTAAAATAATCGTTTCCAATCAAAACAATTTTTTAACATAGCATTATATCCTCTACAACTTCTTTTAAAATGCTCCAGACAAGCGTAAAAAACGACATGTGGCCATTGCTCAAAAACTTGACCTGATGAGCAAAATCAATGTGATTTTTGGGTTCAGTGAAATAAACGCAGACAACAAATTTGTTGTTGATCAGTTAATCATCAAAGGAGATAATCAGAAAATAAATCCAATATATATGAGTCCTATATACACTCCCTCCAATAATGAATCCAATATACACGCAATTCAATAATGAATCCAATATACACCGCCTCCAATAATGAATACAATATACACCCAATTCAATAAATCCAGTATACACCGGCTCTAATAATGAATCCAATATATTACTCAATCCAATGAATCTAATATACACCCCCTCAATAATGTATCCATATACACCTAACCAATGAATCAAATATACACCTACTCCAATAATGAATTCAATATAAACCCCCTTCAATAATGAATCCAATATACACCGCCTCCAACAATGCATTCAATATACACCCAATCCAATGAATCCAGTATATACTCCCCCAATAATAAATCCTATATACAGCCAATCCAATGAATCCAATATACACCTGCTCCAATAATAAATCTAATAGATAGCCAATCCAGTGTATCAAACATACACCCCTCCAATAATTAATCCAATATATATCCAATCCAATGAATCAATATGCACCTCTTCAATAATGAATCCAATGCAAACCCTTCTACTAATGAATCCTATACACCTTCTCCAAAACTGAATCCAATATACACCCCCTCTAATAATGAATTCAATATCCACCCAATACAATGTATTTAATATACACTATGTTTTCCCACTCTTTATCTACGCTTACATCAAAACGTAGATTCCATGAACAAAGCTTCTTTCTTAGAACTGCACGCCTGTGGAACTCTGTTCCGTCTGCCTGCTTCCCTCCGGACTACAACTTGGATGTGTTCAAGTCTAACGTTAACAAATTCCTAATGAACCGCCCCCTTAAGTAAACACTTCATCAAATCTCCACACTAACGTAATGTACTTGCAATAACCCTTATCCCTGAATGGCTTCCGGGCCTTGATAAGTGGTGATCACTGTGTAAAAAAAAAAAATGAAGCCTTTATTTCTCTAATATTGACATCAATGTTAATGAAACCAAACTCTTTATGCTTTACATTAAAAATCATGTCATTACTTTGCAATTATTGTAATCTCCTTTAGTCAAAAGTTAGGTCTCAACTGCATTGCCAACATAGTGGCTAGAAGCTTGGCTACAAGTCTTCTACCTAGTGAGAGTAGTAGCTGCAGTTCATGGAACTTCTTCCAGGCAGTTTTGACTCATGTTTTGTTGACCAGTCCCCAGAATCTGGGAGCATGTTTCCTACATAGTAACAGGAAGTTACCATTTCTGCTTCACCAGGGTGACCTGAAATCAAATCAAGCAGGTCATTTTAAAATCACAAAACAAAGACTATTAGAAGATAAATCCAATCAATCCTGGCAATTTTTCAGGATGAAGAGAATAGTAAAACATACATTAACTAGTGGACACTCACTATACTAGAAAGGATCAACAATCCATTCAGTATCTCATTGGTGAATGGTTACAGAATAATCACCAGATAAGCATACTCATCAAGTAGATCAAAGTGATTTCCTCAAAGTAATTGAATCAACTAAATTTGTTACAAATAAAAATTAGTATCAATAGAATGTTCGATAAAGGTGAATTCCAGTGATCAAATCATTTTGCTATCTCTTCAGGTTTTATCACTATTATTTCTCATTGTATTTACCCACGGATTTTTTCCTTTACCCTTAATTTTTAAATAACTTATCCATCCTTTCTATTTTCTTAACCATTCCTTTCTATTTCCTTAGTACATCTCTCTTTGCATTTGAAAACTCAATATTTGTCCATTTCAGTATTTCATGTGCAAGAGTGACAGGTATAAAATATTTCAGTTCATAAATTCTGTCTTATATTGACCTCATTTACCTGTTCCTATTTACTTTTGAGGGAAGGAAAGAGTAAGAAAAGATCTTCGTTTGCAGAAGGCTCAGTAAAGGGAAAGCAGGAGTTTAAACAAATATTTTTCTTCATTTAATTTCCTTTTTTTTCATTCAAGCTATTTCGACTTTATTAGAATTATGACGTTGAAACAATTTGACATTTGGCTAATCCCTGAATTCAGTGGCGCAGCAACGGACACTCCAATAATGGAATGGTTGGAGCATCTAGAGTTGACTTGTGAGCTGTGCGAAATAACCAGGGTGGAGTGAGTTCTGCCACTAGGATACAAAAGTGTGGCTCGGGAAACATATCGGCAGCTTCTAGAAGAACAACAGAATGATATTGTGGAAATCAAGCGTGCCCTTGTAAAATCCTATGAAACAAACTCATTTGCGGCCTTTGAGTAATTCATCACTTGCTGCCTTTACCCGGGGGGGGGGACTGTTCCTGATAGACTTGTAATAGCTGGCACAGCTGGTAGATGATGAAATGCCGCCAGAATGCTGACTAAAAAGTGCCTTCATTAATGCACTACCATGCCACGTCAGGAGACTTCTGTGCTCATCAACTAGGATGGATACCCTATTTTATAAAGAGCTACTGGAAGAGCATACGTTGTGTTGGTGAACAACTGGAACAAAGATCTTGCTGCTGCAGTGCAACCTAGATGGGCCTCATATGCACTAAGACCTGGTGGGGGTAGCAGCGAGCCATCTGGACAAAAATGGCATGCAGTGTGGTAGTGGTAACAACCAGAGAGAGATTAACCCTGCACTGTTATTTTTACAACAAAACAGGGCACTTAAAAGAGACTGTCTGAGAAACGAAAATGGGGGGGGGGAACACCAGCATCACTATCTCCCCCTTCAAATTAAAAGGGGCGCTCCCCATGATAGAAGCGCATAGCACTGGTGGATTCTGGATGCTCTCGATCTCTCGTGGCTGGATCAGTGTGTGACTCTTGGAGTCAGCTAGCATCTGAAGTCCTAATAGTCGACAGTGAAGTCCTTCGTAGCAAGGGTCTCAGGACTTTCACATTAGCAATAGAAGATGCAGGCCCTTGTGAAAGTTCATGTTCTAGTCATGGACCATTGTTGGGCTTTGCTATGCTGATTGGAATGGACATAATCAAAATGTTGGGGAAGTCCATATAAACCAGTTCAGTGATGCTACATTTGCTAGGATGGAGCCTTATGCCTGTGCAGCAATCAGAATAGAGAAACCAGGTTTCAGTGCTGAGTTCAATGAGCAGACATAGATAGCGTCGTGGAAATAGTCAGGCAACTAGCCACGAAAGGACTCACTAACAATATCCAATGTTGGACCGAATTCGACAAGAATACCATCATGAATTGGAGATATGGTTACTTCCCAACTCTGAGGAAGAGCTTGGTTCCCCAAAGGATTTAATTTTTCAAGAGAATAAGTTCAAGGTGTGTCAGATGTTGGAGTTTCTTGAGCTAAATGAATTTATCAAGGCTTACACAGCACATGCCAATGTCTGCACACAAAAACTCAGAGGAGGAAAAGTTCTACTGTGTCATTACTTGACATTCAAAGAGCCTATCTGCAATCGTATGTGCATAAAACCTTATGGCCATATCAGACTGTGATCTTCGAGGAAAAGAGGTACTGCTTGACATGCATGGGTTTGGGCTCAATGTAGCATCCTCCATCATGCAAGCTATTGTTAAAGCTACACTCTTGAGGAAAAATGATATCCGGGAGGCAACATCGACGTACATTGACAATATGTTTATCATTGATATGTGGTTTCCATGACCAAAGTGAAACAGCACCTGGCCAATTTTGAATTAGCAAAAAACTGGAGCGTCTGCAGAACGGTGCGAGGGTGCTTGGCCTATCAGTTCGGGGAAGGGGCTACAGTCTGATATGGAAATGAGGAAACTAGATTTCCAGCTTGCTTTGTATTCTTACACGACAAAATGTATTCTCTTTTTGTGGAAACTTGGTCGGGCACTTCACAGTGATTAAATGGCTTGGAGTAGCTGCAGCATTCATTAAAAAAAAGTAGTAGATGTGACAAAAGGCTGGGATGACAAGGTGACTAATGGCTCATTAACATCAATGGTTGAAGAGATTGTTACTAAAGTGCGGCAAGAAGACCCCATATTTGTGTAGATGGTTCTGACCTGGATGTGAGAGTTGATGTAAGCTCCTTAGCCACAGGAGTATCGCTGGAGCATGATGGAGCCATCGTGAAGGATGCAAATGGGTTACGAAAGGAAGGAGATATGCAACATATAAACCTGGCGGAGCTCGATCCCATGCTAAAAGGAGTGAACATGTTGCATCTTTACACTGCTTCTGCCTGTGTCCTAAAGCAGCAAGAGAGATGCTAATCAGACAACGACTGATGCATTTGTAAGTTTAGTCACGGCATATAAACTGTCCTTAGATTTATTCCTAGTAAGGTCAGAACGTAACCAGGGAGATGCTCTAATGGGAGTACCACAGCAATGGCTTGATTTCGTCAAAAAAGTAGTGTTCCGAAGTAAGTATGACCTTGACTAGATGAAATCTGTCCCTCACCAAAGTGACTACCCCAGCTGAACGTTATACTTTGTTAAACAAGTGAACTCATGAGTCCTAAGGTCTTGGTAAGGGCTGTGGTAAGAAATTGCGAAAAATGTCACTCGATTGACCCACCACCCACATATTAGCAAAAAAGGGAACTAGGACGTTAGTGACACTTGGTTTCGTGTGGGAATAAATGTAACCCACTACCAAGGCAAACACTATCTGTCACTCATTGAGTGTGGCCAACTTGGTTCTCAATCTGGCATCATCTGATACGACTGGATGCAGCAAGTATGATCAGCTACTTAGAAATCCTGTTTTATAAGCATAGAGCACTGGCAGAATTGCTCGTCAACAACGATACAGCATTCCTAGCAAGTTCTTTGAGAATTTTCTGAATGAATGGAGAGTCCGGTTGCACTTTCGTTGTGTGTATGTCCCCTCTGGCAATGGCATTGTTGAGTGGTGTCACTGGAGTGTGAAGCGAATTGCAGCAAGACCAAACAGCAACAGCAGTTAGACATAGTGTGGGCGATCGTGTCTGGGTGAAGACCCCAATTGGACAGTGCACGACCCCTTATACATGTGGATGCGTCACAGGAATGAAACGCCTGCAGAACATTCTTGCCAATGGGATGCCCTGTCATATAAGAGATCTGTTCTGTCATGGGCCTGGATACCATGGAGAGTGACAGTGACCGTGAGTTCTCAACCCAACTGAAGAAGTTGATGCGTCCGTGCCTAATAACACTTCTCCAGGCTTATATTTGAAGAGTAAGTACTTGTACCTCGAAGGAGCACTCGACGAAGAAAACCACTTCCGAGTTATCATCTATGTGGTCCTCAGATCATGGGATAATGCAGTGGAATCGAACAACAACATTAGAGGAATTGATTACGTGGTGAAAGTAATGAAGAAAATGACTTACACAAACGGGTGCGCCTCTCTCTTTCCTGTCGGGGGATGGAATGAGGGAAGGAAAGAGAAAGAAAAGATTTTCATTCGTAGAAGGCTCAGTAATATGCATATGGCTTTAATTTGCATAAAAGGACAGAAACTGTTAGCAAAAGGACGAGTTGGAAGCACGATAGCAGTTAGTTTCTTGACAGCTGAGAGAGAGAACGGACGGTGGAAATTACAATTGAATTTAATCATGAGAAAGCAGGAGTTCAAACAAATATTTTTCTTCATTTAATTTTTTTTTCTTTCAAATGTATAATCGTATAGAATACATCTCATTTTTATTTTCTTACTGATAGCAAAGGGTGGAATTAAACCAAATTAATTTTACTAAGAATTTTTTTTATTCTATCGCCGTTTATTGTATTATGGTGAATTTATTGCCATTAATTTCTTTGATGTTCATGGCAAGAATCGCATTTAGAATAAGAGCCTAATGGAAATCCAATAAAAGGTTTGAGTTCATACCAATGCATATTCTATAGAAAATGGGAAGTGCCTGTAATATTTTGATTAATTCAGGATCTTTATTCTTGCGTGTTCCATTTTAATGTCATCAACATAGGGCATCCTCCCAATTATACCTGAAGCTTAAAAGAATCACACAAGGAAAATTCCCGTAAATGTTTCTTGTTTATTTTTACTAGGGTTGTTTAGTTGTTGTTTTTTTTTTTTGTTTTATTTTGTTTTTTTTTTTATGGCATATCGATCTTGTCCATCTAATAAGATAATTTATCATAGATTCTTATGTGTAAATTATTTGCAGTAGTATTGGGTCATGTGGGTTTTTCTTTTATAAACATATAGGGGAAATAATTTTTTTTTTCACGTTTCCCCCAACAAGTCATATCGCCACTTGGACGATTAATTGGGACCATGCCTAGGAAAGAATAACAAGATGTTGTTTTACATTACATTTAAACTTCTGCATATCAGTACAGTAAGGGAAGCAGGTAGCAGAAATGGAATTTCAAAGTCTAGCTGTCCGAGGAAAGAAAATATTAGATTAGAAAGATTTAGGGACCTCAACAGTAAAGGAGTGAGATTTTGTTAAGCGGGTTTGTCGGGGATTGTACATATTTGAGAAGTGATATGAATGAGTTATGTGAGTATGGATAATCTTACCAAGGGGTTACCACAAAAAATCACTGAAGAATAAAGGCTAATTAGATGAATAGATTTACATTTGAATGATGATGAATATTATGAGAGGATTGAAAATATTCGTATACAAACTCACTCAAAACAACAGCCGATCCGGAAAACAATACCCCTTTTCTCCTTTGTTAGAAATATCGGTCATAGAATGTGAGGACTAAATGACAAAATAGGGGGGGGGCTTCTATTTTGTGCTTTTTCTGGTTGTAAATATAACGTTAGATGACGTCACAACCTGTTTATTCCTCATTTTGCAATAGTGCGCACAATATTCGTTTAAACCAACGTTGTGTGTGAAGTGAAATAATCTCGAGCAAGAATTTCAATAACACAATGTACTTGTATCATAAAAAAAAAATATTAATAGTTTATTGATTATCTTCGTGTGAAAACTGTTGCGGAAATTATAGAAGCAGCTAATATTTATAAATATCGAAATCCCTCATTATTTTCGATACAAGGATATATTTAAATGCTGCAGGCGATAGATTTTCTTTAAAATGTATTGATTATTTCTCAATGTGCACATAAACATCTATTTGCTCTTTATAACTGCGTGTTGAATATGCGGTTCTCTATGGAGTGAAAAATCACTCACTGATTGTTACAAAAACAAGGTTACAACGTTAACAACGTTTTATTAATATGACAGCAGATACAACAGTAAGCTAGATATAATATTATTTGTGTATTTTTACTACGTTAATAGACATAACATTAAACAATGTCATAACACTAATAACCTTTTAGCATTATGCTAATAGACATAACGTTACAGACCTATTACATACTATTTCAAAATTAAGCTTGACGTACCTCCACAAACGCTATTTCAAAGTTAAGCCTGACAGACTCCCCAAGATGCTATACCAAAATTCAGTATTACAGACTAAAGAAAATCCTTTTCCATAATTAAGCTTGGTATACCAAGTAAAATCCTAATTTAAACTTAAGCTTTGTACAAATGTTAATTTAAATTTAAACTTGATATAAATAGATATAAAAATAACAACTAATCTCATAAAGGTTTTAATTTTGTGGAGTTCAGTTCCTGCTTTTAAACGCTCATTTGTTTTTAAAATATGATAATTATAAAGTCAAAATCTGGGACAGGTATTTCATGTATGAAGAACTATACAGGGGGCAAGCATATATATATATATATATATATATATATATATATATATAATTATTATGATTATTTTTTGATACCTTCAGAGACTAGTGTTTCATCCTTTTGGGAATCATCAGTGCAGGATGTCACAATTACCACATTACCGCCGGTCAAGAAATTCAAACCCGGCAACAAAGTCATCTCTGACTACATTGGCAAGGAACAAACCTACATCGCCAACGTTAACTGTGAGAAATACAGTTGAAATTCAAACATTTATTTTTAAATGTCAAGACAGTGATAGTGGTCTAACGATTATGACATCATGATCTGCACATGTAAGCTAGTCTGTCTAAAGCAAAAACGCTCTCTTGATAAAAAAAATCGCTCTATTTTTATTCAGCTATGTTGAACTCCAAACACTGCCTAAATCTGCATAATCACACTTGCCTTGTACTCAAATGTTTCTTGATTTGAATGTAATTGTTTGTCCGCTTTGATTTGAGTGTTATTGTTTGGTCATCTCTCTGCACTGTTATCAGAAATGTAAGAATTAACAAAAGATTTAGTCACAATTTTAATGTTCAAGTAGATATGCAAGTACAACATTGATCTGTACTGTGTCTGTTGCTTTTCATTTGTGAGGAAGTTTCATACTAGTTATTTGAATAAACGATGTGTGCTGATATTTTAGTTTGAAATAATGTTTCCTTACAGCGAGCGCATGCTAACCATAGCCACTTATTCCTCTGTTGATCTACACCGTTACCACAACCAGAAACTTTCTGAATTTCCTCCTTTGATTGAAAACACTCTTAGCAATATATTTTGGTCCTATACGTTGTCAAACTTATCAAAAACGTAGAGGTCAGCAAGACAACTTAGGAATCTGTTGCTGGAACTTACTTGTATTCAGTCAAAATTATTCAAGAGTTACTTAATTAAAACTTTGTTGCTATCAAAATTACTGGTCATCGGCATTCTGCATTTCAGTAGACCAATCAATTTTTTATGCATTATGAAAAAATTCTTTGAACCTGTGATAAATCAAGAAATTGTCAACCACCTCATCAAAAACGATTTACATAGTAAAAATCAATGCGGATCCAATCCTGCAAAGTAAACATCTGATGTCCTAACAGGAATTTCACACAGAAGCAGTGAATGGGGTCTTTGTTTCTAGAACAATAGTTTGCGACCTATCCAAAGCTTCTGATGGCGTTTGGCACACACATTCGAGCCATGGAATATTTGCCAATGTCATTACAATCATTGAATCTTTCTCTCTGCTAAATAAAAACGTAGATGTTGATGCACAGAACTCAATGCCAGCATGCCTCAAGGATCAATTCTGGGACCTCAACAACCACTGGTGGTCAAATTATTGTTTTTTTCATCTGGAGCACATGGTGCAATGGGGTAAAAAGTCGTTTATCTGTTTTCATTATCACTGCTTAGATCATTTTTTTTTCACCTAATCAAGTGTCTCTCTCTTCTTGAAGTGTCTCTTTTCCATGATAAACTCCTAGAACTTTCATTCGAGAACTTAAATGGGAAACTTACATCCAATATATTACTAAAATGGTTGAATCGTTCTATTGCTCCAGAAAATATCTGACTCCTGATGGAATTCTCTACAAATCAGATACGTCATAATATGGAGTGCTGCTGAATAGGTGCCACTAAAGCCATTCTTCATTCCGTGGACAGTTAAAAATGGACTTGGAAATCTAGTGGGGGTTACCTCTTGTATTTCTTACAGCCTATTTCTCACAGAAACATTTTCTCCCTCATTACTTTCTATGGGAGATGTTTGGATGTGCTCCAATCTCTGGTTTCTCCTTGTAAAATATGCACAGCAAGCACTTGCTTTTCTACCAAAAGGAAAATAAATTTGCTTTTTTTCCTAAGCTAAGACCAAATATCCACAAACAGAGTTTCGCCAGAAAGGTTTTTTTTTTTGTCTGTGGCACATATTGCTGCAGAACTGCTTTTCTGTCGACTATAACATAATCGTCTTCACATTCAATGTCAACAGATTTTTGTTATATACTGTCCCAATAAGTAAGCAAACTTAATTCATTCCATTAATCACCTTCTCATGGGGTTCAGCTCTCAACTAGCTCTCATTCGACCATATTGACCCTTATCCTCGAGTAGCTTTTAACAAGAATTTAAAAAACAATGAAATATGGAACAATCATGTGACAACAACAAAAGACAAGATGAACTCAAGTGTACAGGTTTTTATTTCATAAAAACGAATGTCTCAAAGAGTAAATAATGATAACGATGTGGCTGTAGACAGGATCGGAAACTGCTGCTAGTGTTAGGGGGCGGCATGTCTGGTGCTAGCTATAGATAGAGTGCTGTGTATAATAACTTTTATAGAATGATGATGTAAGACAGATGTATTTCTTCATCTTTTATTCATATTCATTCATTCATACACAGATATGAACATATCACAATTAGAATAGATTACAATTATTATCACTTACATATATCAATGAATATATTGATAATTTAATGATACTTGATAAACAGTGACGATTCAGTAAGCTACCCCCACCACCATCAAAAAAAAAGAAGAAAAAAAGCAGTGTGTAACCAGTAGTTGTATATTTCATATATCTGAAATTGATCTGTCATCGTAGTTCAGTTTAAAGTCAATTCAGATCACAACAAATGTCCCAGGACTGTTGTTGTATTTGTAGATTGGTAGCTGGTTCTACTATTATAAAAAGCCAGGCATAGATGAATAAGACATTACAAACAATAAGATTATTAATGCGACTCTTTTGTTTTTTTTTTACACAGTGATCACCACTTATCAAGGCCCGGAAGTCACTCAGGGATAAGGGTTATTGCAATTACATTACGTTAGTGTGGAGATTTGATGAAGTGTTTACTTAAGGGGGCGGTTGATTAGGAATTTGTTAACATTGGACTTGAACACATCCAAGTTGTAGTCCGGTGGGAAGCAGGCAGACGGAACAGAGTTCCACAGGCGTGCAGTTCTAAGAAAGAAGCTTTGTTCATGGAATCCACGTTTTGATCTAGGCACAGATAAAGAGTGGGGGAAATTTTTCACAGTGGATTCGGCTAGACGGGTGTTTGTCAAGAGATTCACTTATCCTATGGGATATAACCGTCAGCATATCTGTGATAGATCTTGCAGAGTGGAAACCATATTGTGTGTCACTAAGAAGGTTATTCCCGCTGAGGTGGTTGACTATTTCTCTATTTAATATGGATTCCAGCAACTTACTCATAACACACAGGAGACTTATTGGTCTGTACTGAGAGAGAGATGACTTATCACCTGAGTTCTTAAATACAGGGCAAACTGATGAGGTCTTCCAGGGAGTCGGAAAGCACTTCTCCTTAAGGCAGCACTTAAACAGTTTCGTAAGTATGGGAGCAAGTTCTGGTTGAAGCTTTTGTAACACTATAATTGGGATGCCATCAGGGCCAGTTGTTTTACTGGAATCTAGGTTCTTGATTAGCTTGGCGACCTCATGCACGGATATTTGTATGTTACCTAGCTTGTTCTGTGTTATAGGAGGAAATATGGGGAGTTGATGGCCTTCGTCGCATAGGGTAGAATTAGCTACAAAGTTCTTGGCAAATAGTTTGGCCTTATCTGACGCTGACGAGATGACCTCTGGTCCATTGATAATGGTTGGGATAGAACGCACACTTCTGTTCAGGATCCTATTTGTTATTTGCCAAAACTGGTGGGAACGAAGCCGCTGATAAGCTACCTTGGATTTAACAGACTGGGCATATAGCTCTCTTGCATTTTTTATTACTCTTTTACAGTGGTTGCTGGCAGTCCTGAAAGCAGCTTTAGTCTCAGTGCATCTATTACGTTGGTAGCTATGGAAAAAGTGATTTCTGTGCGTGATAGCAGCAGCACATTCTGGGGAGAACCATGGCTGGCTGTTAGGTTTTTGTTGGAATTTTTTAGATGGTATGAATCGGTCTATGCCCACAATTAACCATTCGGTCAGATCTGATACTATAGAGGACACATCCTTTTTAAACATGGAGTGCAGAGGTAAATCAGATATGAATGTACGGAAGCTATCCCAGTCAGCCATAGAGTATCGGTATACAGTACGGTGGAGAGGTACGTCTCGGGGACTTATTACATTTCGTTTTTATCTTAACTGATACGACGGAGTGGTCGGAGGATCCTAGAGGAGAATGAACGGAACGTGAACATAGCTCAGGGGAAGTTGAGAGAAAAAGGTCTAGGAGGCTTTCATATTGACCGGGTGTATCGGGCACACAGTTGGGTTCACGAACAATCCGAGTGAGGTCATAAGCAATGGCAAAATCATGACAAAACCTCCCCTCATCATCTTTCTTATTTGAATGGGTCAGCCATTCCACGTTATGGACGTTAAAGTCACCACAGATGTGAATGTTAGCCGAGGGATGTGAAGACAGTTTGTGGTCTATTTTCTCAGATATGCTCTTAAAGATAGTAACTCCGCTGTTGTGGGGCCTATAGAGGGCAAATATAAATGCAGTGGTGTTAGCAAGTGCAACCCTGAAGCACATATAGGGTAAATTAGGATCTTCTCTAGAGATATCCCTGCCACACGGGAAGCCATCCTGAATGTAGGCACATATTCCATGTCCATGGCGATCTTGGGTGTCAGATTTAGCTGTTAAATTAGAGTATCCATTAATTATGAACTCATCTAGGGAAGTGGTCGGCCATATTCCAGTTTCACTTAGAAATAATATGTCCGGTTTCGTCTCCTGTAATTGGGTTTCAACCTCTGGAAGGTTGGAACGTAGACCCCTGATGTTGGAGAAAGAGACCTGGTAGTAGGGGTCTACGTTGGAAGATGGGGTTCTAGGTTTAATCGAGTTTTTATTCTGGAGATATTTCATGTTGAGGTTTTGGGATTTGTGGAATAGGTCGGCATACTTGGTTAGAGCAGTACAGAGAGGGAAAGTAAGAGAGAAAAAGACAGGAACATTTTTTTTTTTTGTAGCACACGAAAGGGTAAAGCCGTAACAATTACCCACTAGTATGGCATCGAGAGGCCCCACCAGAGACTACTGCATTACTGAGTTTAATTATTTCTTTGTATCTACATCGTTTAAGAGACGATAAAGAATAAGTTTTACTTAATAAACTGTTTACTATGTATTTATATAAAAGAAACTGTTTACTATGTATTTATATAAAAGAAACTGTTTACTATGTATTTATATAAAAGAAACTGTTTACTATGTATTTATATAAAAGAAACTGTTTACTATGTATTTATATAAAAGAAACTGTTTACTATGTATTTATATAAAAGAAACTGTTTACTATGTATTTATATAGAAGAAGAATGTGCTGTAGACCATGGAAAATAATAACTTGCTGATAAAGCAACACTGCCTCCCTTCCCTTCGAGTTTAGCATCAGTAACTCTCATGTTGCTTATGTCGTTCTCCTCTCTAAAACACACCACACGTGTCTTCTTCTCCCGGTTTCCTCACGCTGGTAGCAGAGAGAGCACACCTTTTGTTTCTTTGAGGTGAAGTTGTTTGTAGCATTACTAATACAGAAAATAAATGTCTCTGGACAGGTTCATGCAATCTAAAGACTAATTTTCCATTTTTATGTTGTTAAAAGTATAAATGTATATTTGTGCATGCATAGAAGTAACACTTTAAGTCGACTTACGCCTGCAAAATTCCACTTTTTTTTCAATTTAGACCCTTTAGCAGCTATTTGTTTACATGTTATTAAACAGGCAGCCAACCTGTTTTGTAATTGAAGAAACTGATTCTAATTTTTTTCTCTTGTCTTTCATGCAAATTCTTGCAGATGAAATGTGATAATTATGTAATATTATAGATGGAGTTTTCATTTCGTTCTTCCTCTCGTCTGTCGACCCCATCGAGATGCTAAACAAATAAGAGAAATACTTTGAACTCACTTCTAATTCTTTGAGAGACACTTTTATTTTCTGTCCGTGCTTTCCAGTTTACATGACAAATTTTGACAGAGCTGTCACTGGCTCGCGGAAATTTTTTGTCGTTTGCTCTCTTTCTGCCTTCTGTTTATGCCGTCACGTATCTCCCACTCTACTCTCTCTGTCTTACTACTCCTGCTGCTGCCTCCGCGCCACGTCACCAGTCCTACTACCTCCTACTGCTTCTCTCTCTATTTCACTGCAGCGACTACTGTCTAAGCGACGTCACAGCACATTATGGTACAATTACAGTTTAAAATCTGTTCGTTATTTTAATGACAAGGAATTTGTCTAAGAACCAGCTGACTATTTAATTGTAAACTAGCAGAATACTCATTCTTAGACAGGCATATTCTGTTACAATGAGGCTTTATCCTCAAGTGACGTTTATCCTTCCTAAGTGGTAACTCATTAGTGAAATCATTATTTTAAATATATGATTTTATTAGCATTGTCCTGTCATAAAATATGCTTAAATATAATATTTTAATTTATGAAGATTTCGTATTTATTATTATAGAGCCAATTATCTATTGATTATCATATTGTACCCAATGTATAATAGCAATTTCAAAAGGAAAAATATATGACTTAGCTAGAATAGAAATGAAAACAGTAAGCACTCCAGCCTTAGTCGTTACCGTTTGAGCTATCGTCAGATGGATAAGAAAACTTTAAAGGTAAATCAACTTTAGGTCGACTTACGCCTGCCAAGTTCCAATTTTCTTTAAATTTTGACCACTTAACAGCTATTTTTACCGGCTACAGACCAAATCGTATTTGTTCCACGGATCCAAATCCCCTAATTGCCAAGTTTCAAATCTGTAGACAGTTTGATAGACCGTTCCTCAGACAGACAAGTCATACAAACACACACACACACACACACACACAAACACACACACACACACACACACTAGCAAGTAAAAGGAGACGCGACGTTGCCCGGGAATAAATAATGATCAACGTATATTATTTGTTTTTTTATTTTATATTTTTACTCATGTTCACCCCTACAAAGCATATAGCCACTTGGACGTAAGAGGTTACTATTTGGGACCATGTCTAGGAAAGATTAACAAGATATTTGTTTATGTTACATTTAAATTTCTGCATATCAGTATAGCCAAGGAAGCAGGCATCAGGAAGGGAATTCCAAAGTCTAGCTGTTCGAGGGAAGAAAGTATTAGAATAGAAAGCTTTCTGGCAGTAAGTGAAGGGGTTTCTTTTTTATTTAACACTGTAGAATATTGATATTGCTAGGGTGAGCCAGCTAATCTAATGAAGATGTTGTGCTGAATGGATGCGATAATTGACAGAGTGTAGTTCCTGGCAGAAGTCTAGAACAGTAAAAACCCCTGAATGCCAGAGCAGCTGGCATTTCTAGAGTAGCACCTGCCCCTCTTGGCATGTTTAGCCAATCAGGCGCCTCAAAATAGAACAATCCACCATCCCTGACTAATTGTAGGCTGGTCCAATGGCAATTAGCATACCACTAATTGCTACTGAATAAATATGTTGAAATTAGTTAAATGGTCCATAATGGTGGAGGAGAGGGAAGGTAAGCGCATTCTTGATTCTTGATTCTACATCTCCCCTCCCCCATCACGTGGGGGTAATGGCCTCCGAGGAGGAATGAGCTTCTCACGGCCAGGTTGATTATGTGGATATAGCCTCGCAAGTGCTCGTGCCGACTTGGCTGGCATTGGTGTAGGTACTTCTTCTGGAGTGATGTTCCCGCCGGGTTGCTGTATCCGAAGGTCAAATTGAGGGTCTTATATGACAGGGCTGTTTGTCTCTGTCACTTGGAGTATGTGAGGTGGGGCCCCTGGTAGCGCGCTTGGGATGGGCTTTGGAGATGTGGGAGTCTCAAGTTTTCTGAGGAACCGCCGATTCCGCAAGGTGATTCTACCAGAGCCATCAACTCTGATACAGTACTGCCGATTGGGGAGGGCTTCAATCACCCGACCAGTGATGTCCCAGAGAAGGTTGTTTCTTTGCAGTACGACCAAGTCCCCACTTTGTAGTGGGTGGAGAGAACGGGCCGTACGGTTATACATCTCTATGAGCCGCGTGTTGCGTCGAGACAGAGTTATCTCGCGCTTTCGAGCCATGGCGATCCATTCCGGATGTGGCTTGTAATGGGTCGGTTGAGAGGGGAGGTAGTCTCGAAGTCGCCTGTGGAGCAGAAGCTGTGCTGGGGATAGGCCGATACACTGTATAGGGATATTTCTGTATTGTAGGATGGCCCTGGCAGCCTTGTCGTTATCTAAGGACCCTTGTGGTACTGTGTTGCCATCTACAACCCTCTTGGCTGTTTTGACAGCTAGCTCCGCTCGACCATTGGATTGTGGATAGGCCACAGATGATAACCTGTGCTTTACAGACCATTTCTCTAGAAACTGCTTGAATTGGAGGGATGTGAACGGCGGGCCACCATCACTGCTGAGTTCTTCTGGGGAACCATATGCTTGAAATATCTCCCGACAGATTGAGATGAGCCGAGAGGCGGTTGCCTGCCCTTGGCTTAGGTGGTACAAGATGAGCCAGCCAGTTAATCTGTCAGCGCAAGCAAGGTATCTGTGGTCACCAACGTGGAACAGATCCATGACAATCTGCTGGAACGGCCACTCTGGGGACTGTGTCAATGTAATTGGTTCCCGGGGCTGGCTCGGTGCGATCCTTGTAGAAGTCATTCTGGCTGGCCAATTTTATTTTCAAACTTCACCTCAGGGCTTCGGGTTCAATCCTACCAACTTTTACCCCCCCCCCCGGGTTTTTTTTTATTTAACACCACACACACGTACAAACACCCGGAAAACACCGGGTACCCCCGATAGTAAGACATAAAGGACTAGTGCCGTTTCGAAGTTTTCCTTCTAACTATTATAGTTGCCTAACAAAAATTTGAGTTTAGTTTATCCTACTTTTTAATACATACCTGGAAGGGGGTTATACGAGTTCATACCTTTCTCAAGAATATTAATAAAAGTGATACAGCGACTCTGATGAGTTGTAGATGACGAAAAAAAAAAATATATATATATGCCGCTCCCCATTTAGGGTGTACCAAATTGGTCAAAGGGAAAATTATTCCCAACTCGCATTTAGGTAAAAATGCCCTTTCGTATAAATAATTGAATTCGTTCAAAGAATATCGCTAACAAAAAAATAAAAAAATAAAAACATCTAAATAAAAGTGATACAGTATTCCTGACAGGGCTAGAAACTGAAATGCTGAGCTCACAGTGTGCTCGTTTTGCATTCACAATACATCATTTTCCCAAACCTTAACCGTAACCTTAACCCTAACCCATTCGCTACCCTGTCTTATGAATAGAGCACCTAATAATTTTTCTTTAAATCCATAAGATAATAAATAATAGTACTACTTACTTCAAACAACTCTGAAGAAATAAAATTCATCAACTTTTTGAGAGTTGTTGGGACCATCTTTAAAATTCTGAAATTTGCTAAAATTCCGTTTCTTTGATAATGTATGAATGTATAAAGGGTGTTTTTTTAATTTTTTTATAGGCGGCGAATTTTAAAGTAAAATAATTTACAGGAATATATTTTTATTATATAAATGTGTAGTTTATTCCAAGGATGAATTTTTGGTAATTATAATGTAAATACAATTTCGGGCATATGGACCCTGTGACTTGTAAATCCGTAGGAAATTTAAATGTCCAACTTTCACAAGCATTCGATTACAGTGCAATAACACGTGAAGTGTTGTCTTCCAAGTGGTCTATTGTGCCTGGTTTATCAGCGTAGACATGGGACTTTAAGGAAAAGAATATAAGGAAGTTATATTGCATGATCAGTTGATAGGTCCATTTGGGAAATTATTCATTCATCAAATGTTTCTCTCAGTAAATTGATCGTATCATTTGCAATTTGCAAATGATGTCACTACATAATAAATTGCTACACCAAGCTGAACTCAAAACAACAAATAGTTGCCAAATCTTCAACCGTACCGTATACCGATACTCCATGGCTGACTGGGATAGCTTCCGTACATTTATATCTGATCTACCCCTACATTCCATGTTTAAAAAGGATGTGTCCTCTATAGTATCAGACCTGACCCAATGGTTAATTATAGGCATAGACTGATTCATACCATCTAAAAATTCCAACAAAAACTTACCAGCCAGCTATGGTTCTCCCCAGAATGTGCTGCTGCCATCGCGCACAGAAATCACTTTTTCCATAGCTACCAACGTAATAGATGCACTGAGACTAAAGCTGCTTTCAGGACTGCCAGCAACCACTGTAAAAGAGTAATAAAAAATGCAAGAGAGCTATATGCCCCGTCTGTTTAATCCAAAGTAGCTGATCACTGTCGTGGTTCCCACCAGTTTTGGCAAATAACAAATAGGATCCTGAACAGAAGTGTACGTTCTATCCCAATCATTATCAACGGACCAGAGGTCATCTCGTCAGCTTCACACAAGGCTAAACTATTTGCCAAGAACTTTGCAGCTAATTCTACCCTATGCGACAAAGGCCATCAACTCCCCATATTTCCTCCTATAACACAGAACATGCTAGGTAACATACAAATATCTTTGCATGAGGTCGTCAAGCTAATCAAGAACCTAGATTCCAGTAAAGCTACTGGCCCTGACACCATCCCAATTATAGTGTTAAAAAAGCTTCAACCAGAACTTGCTCCCATACTTACGAAACTGTTTAAGCGTTGCCTTAAGGAGAAGTGCTTTCCAACACCCTGGAAAACCTCATCAGTATGCTCTGTATTTAAGAACTCAGGTGATGTCATCTCCCTCTCAGTACAGACCAATAAGTCTCCTGTGTGTCATGAGCAAGTTGCAGGAATCCATATTAAATAGAGAAATAGTCAACCACCTCAACAGAAATAACCTTCTTAGTGACACACAATATGGTTTCCGTTTTGCAAGATCTACGGCAGATGTGCTAACGGTTATATCGCATAGGATTAGTGACTGCTGGCGTCCCTCAAGGGTCCATCCTGAGCCCAACCCTCTTCCTGATCTACATCAATGATCTCCCTAAACACATACTTAAATCATTCGTTGACATCTATGCTGATGACACGATCATCTACGGCAACACATCAAAAGCCATAAATGACAAAGCTCTCTCTGATTCTCTCTCCTCTGATCTCGACCGAGTGGTTCAGTGGAGGGAAGACGTGGCTGGTTACCTTTAATGCATCTAAAACCGAACTCCTATCTTTACATCATCAACGCTCTGATCCCCATCTGGCATCAATTGAAAGGGATGGCTCTCGTCTAGGAGAAGCCCCATGTTTAGACAAGCTTCTGGGCTTGACCTTCACTCCTGATCTGAAATGGAACACGTACATCAAGTCTGTTGCCAAGGTCGCTGGAAAGATGGTGGGATCCTTCTACTGCTCCAGAAGATATCTTGCTACTGATGCAATTCTCTATCTATATAAAAGCCAAGTACGTCCAAGGATGGAGTACTGCTGCCATATCTACACAGGAGCTGCTAAAAACAGCCTATCCTGCCTTGACAGAGTACAAAATAGACTTTGTGGCTTAGTGGGGGATGTCCTTTTTTCTTCCCTGCAATCTCTCTCTCACAGAAGAGACGTTGCAAGCCTATCTTTGTTTTATCGTTATTTCCATGGCAGGTGCTCGTCTGAACTCCAATCTCTGGTCCCCCCTCGCCAATCTTTTACGAAAAACACCCGTCTAGCTGAATCTACTGTCAAAAACTTTCCCCACTCTTTATCTATGCCTAAATCAAAACGTAGATTCCATGAACAAAGCTTCTTTCTTAGAACTGCACGCCTGTGGAACTCTGTTCTGTCTGCCTGCTTCCCTCCTGACTACAACTTGGATGTCTTCAAGTCCAACGTAAACAAATTCCTAATGAACCGCCCCCTTAAGTAGACACTTTATTAAATATCCACACTAACGTACTGTACTTACAATAACCCTTATCCCTGAGTGGCTTCCGGGCCTTGAAAAGTGGTGACCACCGTGTAAAAAAAAAAATTTTTTTAAAATAGTCGCCAATTAAAAGTTTGCCGCCTCTGAAAAAAAGAAAAAAACGATAAAATTGTCGCCCTAGGAAAGACAATATGATTCAATTTCCGTTTGATGACAACAGGTTTTCTTATTTTGTTGCAGATCATCTACTAGTTGGCCAGTTGTGTACAAATCCCAAGAGCGATAGGAGCCTTCTATCATGTATGAAAGTGACACAATGTTCAACTAGTGATATTGGAGATGTACAAGTCATGCTCTCTAACGATCCAAGTTATTACAACAGGACCATTGTGAGCACTCTCAAAATGCAAATCCGGACATTTCAACGCTTGAGGGCACAACTCAATGAAGTTTCCAGCCACAGTTATGGTCTTTGGTGTGGTTTCAAGTGAGAGCCACATCATGCCACCTCACATTTTCGAAGTCATCTTGAAAGTCAATATCAAAGTGTATCTGGATGTGCTGAAGAGTGTGGTGATCCTGTGGTGCAATCAGGTGGCCGCTGGCAGACCCTGGGTGTGGCAGCAGGACTCGGCGCTGATTCACAAGCCTGAAAATACACAGGCTTGGTTTCAGAAGGAAT